>NW_023270418.1:13052682-13206865 GCF_011800145.1 Mirounga leonina
CCCGCTGTCACACTCCGGGAGGGGTGTAGCCCCTCCAAACGAAACGTCACCCCAGACTTGGACTTAGAAGGTCTACGTTTCGGCCCCGCCCTTTCCCCCCCAATTCCAAATTTGTGGTCTCGACCAGGTCTGTTACCACTCGGCGGGGAGGGGGTTGCGGGCTAACCTCCTTTCAAGGCGCGACTTTTCTTCCCTGTTACAAGAGCTTCCCTTCAGAGTGACAGGGGGAGCTTCCCTCGCCGCCTCCCCCGCATCCCCGCGCTTCTCTTTTTGTTAACAAAGCAAGCCAGCGTTCCGCCGGGCTCTCTGCGGAGGGGCTTCAGGGGCGGGAACGCTGCGGGCCGCGGGCGGCACGGACGGGTCTGCGGACGGAGGCCGAAGCACCTCCCTCGGTCCGGGGTTTCCGCCGGCCCGGGCCCAGACACCGGTGAGCGCACGCGCCGGCTTAAGGCGGCTGCGGCCGGAGGCTGGGGGTGCGGCTCGGCCCCCTCCCCGCCTCGGATCTTACCTGCCTGCACCCGGGCTCCCGCTGCTAACACCGCGCGGCGTGCGCGCTCTGCCCCGCCCGTGTTTATAGCCTGGGTGAGCCGGGCTCCGCCCCTTCCCGCGGGCCCCACCCCCGCCGAGGCTCCTGCCGGGACCCCGGAGCCGCCCGTCTGCGAGTCCAAGGTCACCCCAGTCCCAGCTCGGTGTGCAGACCTTTGGCACTCACCGCGCGCTCCCGAGCGAAGGCCCGCCAACCAGCTCTGGCCAGGCAGCCGGGCGGCCACTCCTCGCAGGGTGACTCAGGCTCTCCGCCCAGGTTCAGAAAGACCGTACCACGAATAGATTAAGACCTTTAAAATCCCTGAAACGGAAAATTTGTAGTGTCTTCCTCCGATTTGTTACAGGAAACAAAAATAGGAAGCTCCATGACTTCTGATTTTCCCTTCGTTTAAAAAAATATATTAAGATGTTTCAAAAAACGTTCTTGTGCCCGTGCCAAGCTCCCACTTGGCCGGGCTGTCAGGTTATCCAACCCTGCTGCAGCCGGAGTCTCTCTCTCTCTCTCTTTTTTTTTTTTTTGCATGAATGCATGAGATACATTTTACTCAGGGAAATCATATGATAACCGATTATGACATGTGCCTTCTACCATGATCCTCTGGTGGCTTTGGGATGTCAGGGAATGAGTTTCAGCTGGTGGTGCCCAAATCTTGGTTTTCTTCTGTAGAAATGGGAGTCTCAAATCAGGACTTGCTTTGGTATTTAAAATGTGTCTGTTTAAAACAGTGAATACATGTATTTCCTTGTTTACAAAACTCTTTCACATGCATTATCTCATACACATCCTATTAGCCGTTCCCTCCTTGGAACTCTTGGATTCTGAGATGCCACCCTCTCCTGGTTTTGCTTCCAGCTTCCTGATCTTTCAGTCCTGAATGTTGCCAGGGTTGGACTGAGACTGTTACCGTGTGCTCCCTGGAAGAGGACACTGCATCCACTTAGTTTTGCCTTGGGGATATGTGTAATTTGCAGATAATTTGCAAATCTTTATTCTCCATCCCTGACCACTCTCTCAATCTTCATATTCATACGCAACTGATTGCTGGAACCTGTATGTCCTACAGGCATCTTGAATTCAAAATGTATCCAAATCTCATCTCCAATGTCCAACCGTATTTCATCCATTTTTTTTTCATAAATGAAGCCAGAAACCTGGCAATCACCTTTGATTTCTTCTACTCTCTCACATCTAATCACCAACTCTTAGGTACCTTCTCTTGTAGATAACTGTTTCATCCTCTTTTCACTCCACTCCCACGGCTATTGCCCTAACTCAGGCCTGTAAGCATGTCTTACTTGCAGAATTACAAGTTCTTCACACCAGGTCTCCATGCTGCCCATGTTAATTCCTGCATCACCCGCCCCCCCATCTGTTCTCCACATGACTGCTGGAGACCTGGTTGGTTTACCCCTCCAGCTGTATGTTTGACTTTACTTTCCATTTAATTTGTCCCTTTTCTCATCATCCTTCCCTATCCATCTATTCCTGTAATAGAATATGACTACAGCTGCCATCTTGCAACCACGAGGTAACCTTTATGATTAAAGCCTTGTGCTAAGGATGGCAGAACAGAAAGTTGGAACGAATCTGGAATGAAGACACCACTGGGCCACTGTTATCAGTCCTCAACTAATCTTTGGCTTTTCATAAGAGAAAAATAACCCTTAGCTATTTGCTGCTATTGGGTCTCATCCTGATACATCAAGCTTTAGATAAATGAGTCAAAGACAGGCAGTGGTCTCAAGGGACCTCAGAACCAGAAATGGCCTTCACTCCACAAAAGCATAGGCTGGCCAACTGTTAGATCCCTTCTATGTGTGAATACACATTCTTGCTAATGAAATAACACTTAAGTGTGTTATCAACTAATCAATCACACCTTGGTATGAACAACAGGTCATTCAACATATTAAGAGGATGTGAATTTAGATGAGAGGATAAATAAGCCTGACGTATTCTAAGGAGCAAGAATTGAATGGGGTTGTAGGGGAGATTTGGGGCATTGTGAGTACTATGGGAACTGAGAGGAGAGGTCAACCAGAAAAGACAAAGAAGCAAAAATGGCAAGGGATCCTGGGACTAACTTTAACTTTCCACATTAACTAGCTTTAAATTATTATTTTATCGGGTAAGTTTATTTTTTTAAAAATCGGTAGGTTGATTTTTTTTTTTTTTTAAGAAAGGAGAGAAGCATAATAGGATTTGGTAGCCTGATGATTAAAAAAAAACAGCAGGAAAAACTACTTACTCTATTTCAGAACATTTTGACATATACCAATAGGAAAGCGTCTTCATGGTCCCTGGGGGCAGCTGCTTAACCCCACATACACTTGCCTCTTCCTATAGTTTTCCCTACAATAGTAGTATTCTTGGGGCACCTGGGTGGCTCAGTTGGTTGGGCATCTGCCTTCGGCTTAGGTCGTGATCCCAGGGTCCTGGGATCGAGCCCCATGTTGGGCTCCCTGCTCAGCGGGAAGCCTGAATAAATAAATAAAATCTTAAAAAAAAGAAGTATTCTTGCGGAAAATGGAAGGTAGGGCATATGACAGGATATAGTCAAAGCCAGGAACTAACTTTGAATGGGCCTCTGGCAATAGGACAATGAATATCGATTTCATCTTCCATCCTGACAGCAAAGGCTGATTAATATTAGTTTATGGAAAATAGGCAATTACACAAAATACAGGGTCAGAACCAAAATTCGTTTTTAAAATGTGAGTTTTTGCCACTTGGAGGATTTCATTCCAAACTCTCAATTATAATAATTACAAAAAAATCCATGTTTCAGGAAAACATACTTAATCTTAACATAAAACTCATGTCACTTATCACATAGACAGTCAAGTGTATAAAGGAGAAACAAAACAGAAGCAGTATTTACAAATTTAGACTACATGAGACATTGTGAAGACTTGTTAATAAACAACACAATACATACTTTTACACACTACATTTCAAAAATGATGCATCTGTGAACAATATGATAAAGGTCATAGCATTAAAGACTTTAAATTCAAGGTTGTCATGTTGAAGATTTTAAATTAAATTCAAGGTTGGTAGAGTTGAAGACTAAATGCAAGGTCATAATGACGAAGACTTTACGTTCAAGGTGGTAGTGATGAAACCTTTAAATTCAAGGATAGATTGTCTAAGAAAGGACAAACAACTAGCATTCAAGCTATTTAGTCAATTAGTTCCCTGTGAGTACAAAATATATAGGAATCGCTAAATGGATTAGCCTAATTACAAATTCTGTTCATTTCTAAATAATTCACAACTGCAAGAAGTCTTTTCACAGAATTATTCACATAGTTCCTCTCTATCCTTGTGTAGGTATTTCTGCTACATTTTTCAATCCTTATTCAAAACAATTCCCTCCCATTTCCATATTTGTAGAAGTATAAAATATTTTGAAACAAAGAAATGTCTGTTCTTTAGCTAGAGAACTATTCTCCCACTGACTTCTAGAAGAGGGAGAAAGAAAAAAAGATTCCCATTTCCTCCTCTTCCTCAAAAACACAAAGCAAACCAAAACAATCCAATTCCTAACATGGTGTCGCATAGAACCCAGGGCCTGGAACAATATTTCATGCTAGTTTTCCTGGTATATGCAGAGAGCAATTTAGTTATTTACATTATTGGGAAATCTATTTAACAATTGGATTCATGCCAGTGCTTCCATCAGCACAGCTTCCCTAAAAAAGGCGAGAGCAGCGGCGTCTTCGAATGGGAACGTCAAAGACTCTCCTCCGTCTCTCTTCCTCATCATCTTCATCAGACTCATCCATATCCGCCGAGTCATCGTCGTCGTCGTCTTCCTCCTCCTCCTCTTCTTCCTCTTCCATCTCTTCATATTCATCAGGACCCATCTCCTTGAAAGAGAAAACAATCTTTTGATAAGAACTTCCATCAGTTTTTTATACTTATTTTACACAAATTCTCATTTATCTAGAATCTAAACAACTGGACATGCCAAATAGGAATTTTTATGGAGTTGAACTGTGTATTTTCATAAATGCACGTGCTGATGCAAGATTCTAGAATGTATATACATATATCACATGTTTTAAAAGGCTCAATGTGGTTTTAATGGTAAGTCTGTTTCACTAATACAGTACTTACACTTTACATGGTAGTTGATAATTTGTACAAGGCAGCCAACAGACCACTTCTAACAATCCAAGAGAAAATTTTACTGGATTTATTTTAGTGTATTAAGTAACAATTCTTTATTAATCTATATGCTGACAGAAAAGAGGACTCCAAAATATTAATAAGGTACGACCTCTACTGGTAACTTACATGTACTGTCAGGTCTAATAGACTTCTATTGAACTCCTACTATAAAGATCTATCATTTCAACTCAATCACCAGGGGCAGCGTCTACTTGGAAATTAACTTGCTGAAGGCTCTCAGAATAGGGGCAACAGTGAGGTTGAACATCTCATGGAAACTTCAATTCTGCTTAAGCAGTGTCTCTGATAAAGTCTTGACTTCCTCTGCTGTCAATTTTTCTCTCATACGTTTGAAGACTCAGTGAGAGGAGTCGCTATATTGGAGAGAGTTCTGAATAGCAAGGAGCACCTAGCTGGTGATGTGGGAACTACTGGGAGACCTGGGATGTGTCAGTAAAAGGCCTTTCTGGCCTCACATATCCAGCACTCACTATGCCTCCGATTTCACCTCTGACCACTGTCCCCCGGCCACGGCCCTCCAGCTACACTGGCTGTTCTTCACACATGCCAAGCATTAGTATGTTTATGTAACATCAGGGTTTCAGGGCCTTTGCACTTACTATTCTTTTGCTTGGAACATCCTTCTGCCACATATATCCACCTGGCTCCCTCTACTTCTTTCAAGTCTTAAATGTTGCCGAGGCCTTTCCCAACACATCTTTATATCAGAACAACTGAACAGGACACTCCTTATATATCCTTTACTCTGATTTTTCTCCAGAGCACCTATTACTACTTGGTATAACTAGGTAGTGTTTATTTGCTACTCTTGTCTCTTCCAACTAGAATGTAAATTCCAAGGCAGAGGTTTTTTTGCTTTTTGTTTTTTAATTTCCTCAACTTTCTTCTTTTTTTTTATTGAGGTATAATTGACATACAACATTACATTCATTCGTTCCAAGTGTACAACATGATTTGATATTCATTTGATATTTGTATATATTACAAAATGATCACGACAGTAAGTCCAGTTAACATCCGTCACCATACAGTTACAGAATGTTTTTTCGTAATGAGAGCTTTTAAGATTTATTCTCTTAGCAACTTTCAAATTTGCAATGCAGTATTCACTATAGTCAGCGTGCTGTACAGTACATCCCCGAAGGCAGATCCTGGCTGTATTGTTCACTGCGTTTCCCCAGCACCTCGTAGGGACTCAATAAATATTTGTTGAGCAAGCAAATTAATTAATGTGGGAGAAAAAAATTGTTCTTTAGGAGTTGTCAAAGGATTGTCACTTAGGATTTATTATAACACTAATAACAGCATTAACAACAATCAGAGAAAATATACATAAATATGACATGATATTCCATTATTTTTATTTTTTGATTTTTTTAAATCTAGGGAATGAAGACTTTAAAATTCAGAAGGTTCAAAAGGGGCAAGGGGGAAGGCTTAGGAAATCCTAAAACATTAAATTCAGGTAGTATGATCATTAGTCATCTTATTGAAGAAGAAAACAGAAAAAAATGTTAAAGAAGTCCATGTAGCTAAAGAGGGAGACTGCTGATGTCAGATAAAAGTGTACATACAGAAGCAGCAGACGGAAAGAGGCACACACAGATAAGAATGGAAATAAGTAAGCAGCAGGAACCTCTAAAGTGTCCAAAAGCAAACAACAAACCACCTAGAGCAAGAAAAGGCTTAAGAGAAACCAAAAGTATATTTTGTAGTGACATTCAAAGTATAAAGCAAAACGAAGTATTACGTACAATAATTATCATATGGTTAGGGCACAAAAAAGGAGAACAATTCAGTTTCCATATCAAGAAAACTAATATTTCAACAGAAAAGGTACAATACAAATACAACACCATACAAATACAATCCCCACTGCCTCTTTCATGTTGATTAGAAGTAAGTCCAGAATTCTCATTTCTTTGTATTGATATCTCATCCTTGAGAGAGAGAGAAACATTTTCCACAAGGCAGGTCAAAATTTTATATGCGTATTTGTGGTTGGGAGGAAATTAAAACTCTAAATAAGTAAGAACATAGTTAAGAGGGTTTAACATGTAATGAGTTTATTATTATAATTTAAAATTATAAGTTTAAAAATTGTAAACTTTAAAAAAAGAGTAAGTAAATACTATAAAATTTCTCAGTTTTCATTTCTAACATGATAAATACTGACATAACCCACATCAACAAAAGTTCTTTGGAGTCCTCAACAACTTAAAAGCTTAAAGGAGCCATGAGACCAAAAAGTTTGAGAACTGCTATCCTAAATTAAAGACTACTTTATACCCACCCTAACAAACATTAAAAACAAGTCTCACCAGGATCAAGCTGACCCCATAGTAACTTAACTGCCTGCCCAAACAAACCTCAACATTCTTTACACTTTAGGTCAGGAATATTAGCAATTTTAGGACAAGAAATATTATCAAAGAGAGAGATTTCATAATAATAAAAGAAAGCACTTCATTAAAAAGACATAATCATCCTAAGCATATCTGCATATAATTATAGAGCTTCAACACACATGAAGCATATCTGATAAAATTTAAAAGAGAAATAGACAAAACTGTAATTATGGTTGGAGATTTCAACAATCATCTTTCAGAGAACAAGGACCAAAAAAAAAAATATATATATATATAGAAGACTTGAAAAACTGTCAACCAATTTGAACTTTCATTTATAGGTAATATTCCCTCAATTAGCAGAATATACATTCTTTTCAAATACACAGGGATTAATAATCAAGACAGACCATAATGCTGGGACATAAAACCTTTAAAAGGATTGAAATTACACACAGCGAGTTCTCTAACCATAACAAGATTAGAAATCAGTAAACAAAAGTTAACTGGAAAACCTCCAAATGTTTGAAAATTAACACATTCCTAGAAAACTTACAGATCAAAATTAAATTACAAGGGAAATCCCAGAATATCTTGAATTAAATGTTAATGAAAACAACACATCAAAATTTATGAAATACAGCTAAAATAGTGCTTTAGAGAAAAGAAAGGCCTAAAATTAATAATCTAAACTTCTACCTTAAGAAGCTGGTAAAAAAGCAAATGAATCCCAAAGTAAGTAGGAGAGAAATAAAGAAAACCACAGAAATCAATGAAATAGAAAATCAGGCAACAGTAGAGAAACCCAGTGAAACCCAAAGTTGTTCTTTCAAATGACTAACAAAAGAGATAAACCCCTTAGGTAAACTCATCAAGAGAAGATATAAATTACCATTATTAGGAGCAAAAAAGGACATATGACTATAGTTCTTATGGCCATTAAAAGGATATCAAGGGAATATTATAAATAATTTTATGCCAATAATTCAACATTTAGACAAAATGGACAACTTCCTTGAAAGACACAAATGACCAAAAGTGGAATAAGAAGTAGGAAATACATGAAAGAAATTAAACTATTTCAAACTTTCCCACAGAGAACTCTAGCCCCAGATGGCTTCACTAATGACCTGTATCAAACATTCATGGATGATAACCAATTTCAGACAGAATCTGGACTAGTCAAAAACAGGAGACTGTTACAAGAAGTAACAAATTCCTAGTACTGGAAATACACAGTAGAAAGTATTCCTGCACTGGGAGGGAAGCTAAACTTCACTTCCAAACCCAGACGGTAGATCCTTTTCACCAGATATGCAAGCATAATGGCCTAAAGTCTCATATCATCCTTCTCTTTCCAAACTGGGCTTGGGAATGTGTCAGCTCTGGGTCAGACTAATCCTATGTCCATCTTCCCAGGAGCCAGAGGGCCCTTTCTGAACATTCAACACCTACCACTCAGTCACATTCTGGATATATGAGTCATAATTTATTTCTATTGTATATCAGGAGCCTCATAATTCTCTTTATTCATTTTATAATCCATAAGATTAGGGTACTGCCACTATCATAAAGTAATCCTAAAAGTGAGATTTTAAAATTATACCTAGTTGACTTAGGAAATGATCCCAAAGAGAGATGACTACAAAGAGGATTTAACGGGTAGACTTGCACTTTTAGTAGTCTCTCTCTAGGACATTTGTTATTATTTTACAAAATTGGGATTTTTAGCAAAAACACTGCAAGAAATTGCTTTCCTAATCTTAATGAAATAAAATAAAGCCTATTTTAACTGGTCTAGTGTGGTGTTTCTCATTAGGCCACAGAATTTTTTTTAGAAACGGTGGAAAAGAGGCTGAACCTTTAAAACCAGTAACCTCTCTCCATGATACTATGATGGTAGATACGGGTCATTATACACTTGTCCAAACCCAAAAAACGTACAACACCAAGAGTAAACCCTAATGTAGACTATGGACTTGGGGTGATTATGATGTTCCAATGTAGGTTCATCAACTGTAACAAAAATACCACTCTGGTGGGAGATTGATGATGAGGAAGGAAGTCTGTGTGTGCATGGGGGTGGGGGGTATTTGGAAAATTTCTGTACCTTCTGCTCAATTTTCTGTGAATCTAAAACTGCTAAAAAAAAAAAATGACATCTATTAAAAACAAACAAAAAAATCAAACAAAAAACAGCTAAACAGAGTAGAGTTATTCTGATTGAAGTGTATGGAGTCTAGCTTACTTATTATCCACCACCCCCACATATTCACATATTTCCTCAGAATCTCCAGGGTTCTCTGGAACACCATTTATAAACCATTTGTCTGGCTAATCAACAAAATCCCTCTGTGGAGTTAATTCTATAAAGCATGGAAATCAGTCCCAGAGGAAAATTTAACTCACCAATCGGGCTATAGACACCCTGAATGTTGGACAAGCCATATGGAATCGGGGAATAGCAACATTAAAGATCTTGTCTTTAAAGTAAAGAAAATGGAAGGTATAATATCCTTCCATATATCCTGATGTTGTAGAAAATGTGGTACAACTTGTGTATTCATATACCCGACCTGGGCTGATGATTGGAAATTCACCTGCAGAGAAAACAGTAATAAGAAACCAAAGTATAAAACTCAGTTCTTCATTATAGTAAATAAAATATGTCCTCTATGAGATTATATAAACTATGTTAAAGTAAATGCACAATTAAAAAAAAAATCTAAAGCGCCCCGATAATCGAAATCTTTTAAAAAGCTAATGGTCAATGACAACCAGAGCTAATGATGACTGAAATCCACAAATGAGAATCTGTGCTACTGATTTTAACATTTCCCCCAAATTTCAAAAAGATGACCAATATGAAATTTATTTTCTCTTTCTGCCCTATGCCTGGTAACCCTACAGAATATGACAGTGAATAATTATCCAGCTAAAAAAGATGATGAACTTAAGAAGCTAACAAGGAACTCAGGTGATCCACAGAATGGAAAATCAATCCCTGAATAACTGTTTGCTGTAATTTTATTTATTTATTTATTTATTTATTATTTTATTTTATTTGACAGAGAGAGAGAGAGACAGCGAGAGAGGGAACACAAGCAGGGGGAGTGGGAGAGGGAGAAGCAGGCTTCCCGCCGAGCAGAGAGCCCGATGTGGGGCTCGATCCCAGGATCCTGGGACCATGACCTGAGCCAAAGGCAGACGCTTAACGATTAAGCCACCCAGGCGCCCCTGTTTGCTGTAATTTTAGAAAAGTTCATGTTTAAGGTACTAAACTAATAGGATAATGATCTTTACACATTATATTTATGAAGCAAAGTACTGGAGTTACAAGAAGCCCAGAATCTATGATATCTTTCACATTGTAAACATAGCTATTAAAAGATACAGTCTTGGAGCGCCTGGGTGGCTCAGATGGTTAAGCGTCCAACTCGTGATTTCGGCTCAGGTCATGATCTCATGGGTGGTAAAATCGAGCCCCATGTCAGGTTCCAGGCTCAGCAGGGCATCTGCTTGAGATTCTCTCTCTCCCTCTGCCCCTCCTCCCAGTCATGCTCTCTCTCTCTCTAATAGATCTTTAAATAAAAATAGTCTTATCCACTAACTACATTGTGCCTTTTCCAAGCTGTATGTCACATATATGCTCTCCAAAATGTCTTAGAGGAACCTGATCTATAAACCCAAATCTTGAGTTACATACATACCAACTACTCCAGGTCCTTGAACTTCTTCTACATCACCTTTAGCATTTGTTATTCTCCAATAGCGACTGTCCAACTGACAAGCCTTCTCAGGAAGTGCATCCTTTGACATTTCAATCCTGGAGAAGGAAATGGGGTGGTAGAGACACAAATCTGACCTGATTTGGTTTCTTTTGCTTAAGAGCTAAATTATTTGGACTAAAGTCTGTGTTAACCACCTATTTCTGAAAGTTCTCAAAAATATGGGCCTGATTAGCTTGACTCTCCCACATAAATGCCTTTACCCAATTTGTACACTTGACTTGCCAAGAATCAACAATAGAATGGGGAACATAAAAATGTATGAACACATAGGTGATAATAATTTTTTGCTCTTTAAGTAAAGATCAATGTACGAAATGCTTTCCAGATAAAGTGCAATAAAAAATTTTAGTTTTCTTAAAAAAAAATTTTTTTTTAAAGATTTTATTTATTTATTTGACAGGGAGAGACACAGCGAGAGAGGGAACACAAGCAGGAGGAAGGGGAGAGGGAGAAGCAGGCTTCCCGCCGAGCAGGGAGCCCGATGTGGGGCTGGATCCCAGAACCCTGGGACCATGACCTGAGCCGACGGCAGACGCTTAACAACTGAGCCACTCAGGAGCCCCTCTTTAAAAATTTTTATTAAAAAACTGAGACTGAAGACATTTTCCTTTTTTCCATTAACTTCTAGAAAGCTCAAAGAAAAATGTCACCAATCAGTTACTAGGATTACACCTTGACTCTTTCCCAATACTATTATTTCCCCCCTTTCTCTAGGAATCTGCTGTCTCTTATTTTCTTTTGGAGTACCCTATAAGCAAGTGTCAGTGTTACTATTCTAAGCATGTTTCAATCTTACATAGGATCTGAATTAAACAATTAAAATAACAAACATCTGTACATGTGTAACTGGACATATCAAAGGCTGCATATAATACCAAAATCTTAGGATGCTCCCTGGTTAGTATACATAGCAAAAATAATTCCAGTATGTATATATGCATATATATGTATTTTTTAAATATCTGTAATATATCATAAATTATATAAAAATATATCTAAAAACAAAGTATTCTTAATATTTTAAAGCAATGAGTTATCTTTATGTCATCGCACAGAGTATTAAAGTGAATTTAATATTTGTTTTTTATTTAACCAAATTCAATGCTTAACACCATGCCTAATATACAGGCAGCACTGATAAATATTTATTAGAGTTTTAATCAATATAGACAGCCTAAGTGAAATTTAAAACGCCTGGTTTTATCTTCAACAATTTGATAGCTTCTAAATGCAACTCTTATAGACAGCTTTCATGATGATTATAACTTAGTGTCCACCTCACGAAGTACCTGGCACAATTCTTTAAACACAGTACATTTGCAAGAAATAACTTAAGTAACTTGGAGGTTACTGTAAACTCAAGGTACTAGATTATACTAGATTATAAAATTATACTTTATAAAATTATGTAGTATTATACTAGATGATAAAAAATTTTGTTATCCACCTTCCTCCACACCTCGGCAAAAAGCTGTCTTTCAAAATATGTCTGATGGACCATGTCAAAGGGGGCTACACCAACACATCGACAGGCTGTACCCCGTTTACATCTCTCACCTGATTCGGTATGTGAAGAAGTAGTGGGGCGGGTGGACAGAGCTAAGTTCTGGCAGAAACGATGTAGAAACTGAAACGGTAATGTCCCCAGTTGTTGCCACACACTCTGGATCATGAACATATCTAGAAAATTTTAAAACATTAAACGTTTTTTAAATCAACTAACTTCAAGTCTATAAGATAAAAGATTTCAAGATACAATGCAAAATAGTTTATATTTTACCTTACGATCAAAAATTTAAACCATATTTGGGAACTTAAAGGTATACTCCTATGATGCTTAGAAGAAAATTATAAATTACAAGCAAACTAGAAAACCTTGGAAGACTTCAGACCAGTAATGACAGCATCAAGGCTCAATGATCAGTGTTCGACTAATGATTCCGCAATTAAACTGGAAGCTAAAAAGAGCTTATCTCCGTTTTCAGAGCCAGGAAACTTTTGGGCCATCTGAAAACAGTGGCTCTGACAATAAATGTGTTGGTATGTTATTCTAGAGACCTCTAATTTATAATTAATCTATCATTTCTGCCAACCAGGCTACTGTGAACCAATATGACCTCTAATACTATCTATAATACCTGCATGTTTCATTTATAGATGATATATAATATTCGCCAAGAGATAACAGCTACTGACTTGCTATTCATGATAAATCCATTAACTGGCAAACAGTCTTTTTCCCCCCAAAAAAGAAACTATGTATAAAAAGAAACTATACCATAGAGCTGTAACTTCGAAATAAAAATCAATTTATTCTCTGGATCCTTCAAGATAAGAAAAATATTGGCTATTCAAGTGTTTGAATGTGGCTTTAAAGTGGGACTAACACAGTGGCACTTAAGATAATGAGAGGTTCTGTTATTAACCTTCTTTGAAACTTCATCTCAAGATGTGTAACTAATGTTTTTTTCTGATTTACAATCATTTTAGTCCTGAGTGAAATACCTGAAAATTTGGTCTCTGATGATTGGGAAACCACCCGATACAACATTGCTGACATAAGAAGTAAACCAGTCAGTAAAAGTAGCACCTATAAACCAGGAAGGGGTGGGGAAGAAGAAAAGGACAAATAATTTTTGTAAAATCTATACAGGAAACAATGATAATTTCTCTATGCTTAAGATACGAGATCAAAACTAGAAATACTTATAATTCTACTAGTCCATTATCAGGTCAATTTCTATTCTCAATTCTATCCATCTCATTCCCAACTACCTTGCTAGGGAACCCTCCATCTACCTTCAAACTACTTTTTACATTTATAATTAAATAACAGATTTAAATTTTATTTTGTGCTGGTATAAGAATGAAAAGCCTTCTTCTGTCTGTAATTTCTAGAACATACGGAAAAAAGGAGATACACATACAGCTATGTCTAGGAAGAAACTACAGGAAAAATATCAGCACCTATCCTCAGACAATCAGGGTATATACCCTTGGCCCAGGTACCTCCTGACTCATGCATAAAATTCTGGCAGAAGCCAGGCTCAGCCCGGGCATCTAACAGGGGTATGGCACTGTACAGTTCTGGGCATCAAACCAATCCCAAAGTAGTCTAGTTGTACCACAGCAGATTCAAATGCAGAGTGGTTCTCCATATTCTCAGTGACCAGCTCAAAGTCCAGTCCAGACCAGACCACACATTCGTGATCTAGTGAGTGGACCACTGGACAAGTATTTACATGAATTATGTTTACCCCTTCTAGGTAAAACAACATAACTTTCTCAGACCCCCACATCTATTATTAATACAATCAGTGCCCAGCAATATTAGTCCCTGAATCAATGTTATTCACTGAATTTCTCTGTAATGTTGTTTCTATTAACACAGTTCTCACACTCTGCCATGCTGAACATTGGAGCTAAATTTATAGTATTTACTTATTACTCTATTTAGGGAATAATAGAAGATACAATTTAAGCTTGGGTCTTAGGGTTTATAGCTTTAAAATTTTAAAGGCATCAACCGAGAGAAGGTAAGCTACAATAGTTGGCTCTTTTCTCAACATCTACTAATGAATGGCCAATTCTAATCCTTTAATTATTGAATGTTCTATTTAAATGATTACCTACCATCTATCCACTCTGAACAAGATACTGAAGAGGCACATGAATAAGGTCATTAAAATTCATAGAAGCTACAATTTTGTTTTTAAAACTAGTGATTTCCCTATAAAGTTTAAAACATCATTTTGTATATTTCATGGGATAAAATGTTACAGTAAAAAAACCACAAATTTTTCATGGTTTACATAAAAATGAAATTGGCATGGTGTATTTTAAGGTACCTTAATTTATAATAATACACACCCAAGTGTGTTTTTTTTTTTTTTTTAAAGATTTTATTTATTTATTTGACAGAGAAAGACACAGCGAGAGAGGGAACACAAACGGGGAGTGGGAGAGGGAGAAGCAGACTCCCCGCCGAGCAGGGAGCCTGATGCGGGACTCGATCCAGGGACTCCAGGATCATGACCTGAGCCGAAGGCAGTCGCTTAACCAACTGAGCCACCCAGGCGCCCCCCAAGTGTGTTCTTTAAAATGAGGACAGTCTTTTCTATGCAGTCTTCACCACCCAACTTACCTGAACACAGATTCTAGTTTTTTCAAATATCTATTAATAATTCACTGAATACCAGGAGATTCCATCTTGGGTTTTACCAAAAATTCCAAGAGTGTCAAACTTCGTTGAATCAAGCCGGATTTTTATACATCCCGAGGTAGTTTACCTTTTAAAGTAAGCCTGTTATCTTACCGTCTCTTTGGTAGCACTAGGGTTTTATCAAGGCAGCTTAAAGGAAGCCACTTTCTTGTCTCTCCTCCCAGCACTAACATCCCATTTCACCTCTCCTCCCTCAGTGCATCTCAAATCTTTTGCTTTGCTCTCTTATTCCAGGAGAAATCCCAGCTACCAGAATTGTATTCATCAGATCTTAGAACCCTGCTGTAGCGGTGGGGCCTTCCACACCATGTCAGACCAGCACCAAACCAAGAGTGAGAAACTCACAGAGCTTAGCTGGATGAACAGCAAAGGGGTGAGCTGCAATTGCAAACAAACTGGATTGTTCTCAAAATCCTATGAGAAATACCTTGGAAGGCCAAGAAAAAGTAGTTGAGCCAAAGAGTTCATGGAGCCCAGTTTATACTGGTCTCTGAAGACTGCTGTTCTCAGATCTCTAGTGATTTATCAGTATTTTCCCATCATCGGCACCACAAACTTTATAGGTATAAAGTTGTTTTATCTACCTGTCTCCAATTATGTATTAACATGATTGATGGAAAATGCATGCAATGTGTAAGGTAACTATATACATACTCATAGTAATTCTATTCATTCTCCTGTTCTACAGCAAAGTCCTAAGAGCACAAGATTATATAGGGCATGGCTTTTTTTCCAAGTAGAAAACAAATTCACACAAAGTACAAGGGCTATTCAAATGAGAGCCTAGATACAGTATTTTATAAACCAGCAAACTTTAAGAAAGACAAGTATAAATTGCCAGCTGATCAAGTAACTGCAAAATTTTTACCAATTTAATTTTTTTAACCAGGAAGAAGAAAGGAAAAGGAAGACTATTTTTTCTCCTACCTATGATAAACATGTCAATAGCAGCTGGATTCCGAGCCATTTGGTCCTAGGTGAGAAAAAGAATATTGTAATTGAGAAAAAGACATTTTACTTAATTTCTCATTGTTCATTATCTGTATCCTTCCCTGGAGACAAGGCAGAATAGATAAAAATAACAAGTGCTCTAACCAACACTCGGACATTACTCATACTTTTCAGTCCCTGCTCTGATGATTTCTATATTTAGGTCCTTTCTAAAAAGAAGAGTGCCAGGCACTTCTCAATAACAGTTAAAACACTTATGTACTGCGATTACTGTTACAGTGAACTAAAAAATTACCCTTTAGTTAGGAAGTAAAGGTAAGATGATATATATGCCTATTAAGAAAGGGCTTTAGATTCGGAGTCAAGAGACCTGAACAATTCTAGGTTGGTCACTTCTCTCACTAAGCCCTCATCCTACAATCTTACAGAGGTATCAAGTAAAAAATGAGCTAAAATGCATGAAAATATTTAGGAAAAAATAAAACTATGGAAGCTCTTTAAATATTTTCAATGTTATATGGAATCACATGTCTCGGGTATCTATGATTTTCTATTTTAAATTCCTCTTTTAAGTTAAAAGTTCACATTTTGGCAAAAATGAAGCCAGAAGATCTACAACTGAGAATTTACAAAGAACTGAAGAAATAAGAATGAAACCAAATACCACATTTTCTGTGATCATATTTAAATCTTAACAAAAGCCTCCTAAAAATGGATACACACTTCAGCAACTCAACTATGTAATGAAGAGTTTAAAAAGTTTCTATTGCACTCGGAACTTGAGTCAAATGATGTTCAAAAGCTAAATTTTTAAAGTCAGAAATGTATATTATAATTACTTCAACATATCGCTTTAGTTTTTCTTAAACTTAAATTGCCTTAACACATATCACAGCCTACCCTCTGTGTGCACAATGGTTTGCATTGTTTGTCCACAGGTAAAATTTTCCTTTGGCATTCCATAATGTCAGAATATTATGACTGAATATTAGCCCTCTAATTAGATGGGTCTATAATCAAATTGTATAATGCTCTATGCCCATTCTACAGCCCTGAAAACTCCTACTGCACACATTTATACACTCATCAGAACATATCTTAGAGCTGCATTTAAACACCCTTCCTACTTACTGGACATTGGTAAAAAACTTCATTTTTGTTTCGGCCCTCCGCAGCTTCCACTGCTATGTACTGACTCAAACCAGTATGTATGCAAAAAGTTAAAGGGAGACAGTATTTCAGTCCCTGTCTCTGCTGGAAGCCTCCAGCGGCTGTATCGACGTCTAACAAATCCTCCGAACGATAGTGATTAGACAGCGCCATACTTCCCAACAACCTGAGAGCACAAAAATTTAATCAATTTCAGTGCCAAACAAACAGCTGTGCTTCATCTTTTTGATGAATGATAATTTCCTACTGACAGCTTTATAAGAACTGATTAACATGTCAATCACCAAAAACATTACAATTTCTTTACATTCAACCTCGAGTGGAAAGATTCTGATTTAAATTAAAAGCCTAAATGTCTAAAATGCCTTTTTTTTTTTTTTTAAGATTTTATTTATTTATTCATGAGAGACAAAGAGAGAGAGAGAGAGAAGCAGGCTCCCAAGGAGCAGGGAGCCCGATGCGGGACTCGATCCCAGGACCCTGGGATCATGACCTGAGCCGAAGGCAGACGCTTAACCATCTGAGCCACCCAGGCGCCCTAAAAAGCCTTTTTAAAAGAAAAATAGTTTACTGCTTTCAAGACTATCTTGCCGGGATATACTGATTTGCTAGTGTTTTGCTATATATGCATGTGTGACTATTTTAAAGTTTAAAGCAGTAAACTCTGATACCTTTATCTTGATACAACTTTTAGCTTATCCTATCCTCCCAGACAATATTAATGTAAATCAATCTAAACCTTGCCCAAATTTTCATAAACTTGGGATGCATGGGGTCTAAACTGATCTCACTGCATATACATGAGAACAAAGGTATTGGTCCTTGATGGAAGGAATCCTTGATGATAGGATTCCTATCCTAAAGTTTCACTGTTTAGACTGTGGATAGATATAAATCCCTGCGTAGAAATTATGACCTGGGGGCGCCTGGGTGGCTCAGTCGTTAAGCGTCTGCCTTTGGCTCGGGTCATGATCCCAGGGTCCGGGGATTGAGCCCCGCATTGGGCTCCCCGCTGAGCAGGGAGCCCTCTTCTCCCTCTCCCACTCCCCCTGCCTGTGTTCCCTCTCTTGCTGTCTCTGTCAAATAAATAAAATCTTAAAAAAAAAGAAAGAAAGAAAGAAAGAAATTATGACCTGTTTGTCTTGTCAATTCTGGGCAACTCTTTTAATAAAGTTCTCTCTTATTTGCTCTTGAAATATGACAATTTTTCAATTTTTGTCAAGTTTCAGTTCAATAGGGAAAAAAGACTAGAAAAAAACAGCTAGTAATTTCGGCTTATCTCATCATAACTGCCCAATATTTGATTTCTGCATACTACCTTATAATCTCAGTATGATCACCCTGTACTCACTCAACCCTGATCTAAAATGGTAACAAGGCCTCATATGATTCTTCACACACAGAGACACCACATTCCATTAAGAACAATGCAAAGTTCTCCCTAAGTTCTTATGAACATTTCATAAGTGCAACGTCTCTGAAATAGCTTAATTTCATAAAAGAACAAAAGGAGTAGGCCCAAAGTATAGCTTTCAACACTGTGAATGAATTTGACAGCTACTGTATGTCTGCTTTTGCCAAAAGGTTCCACAATGAGTACTTCTCTTAAAAATAGGCCACTCAATTACAAGCTATGCCTGAATAGGACAAAAATCTATTTTCTTTAGTGTATGTAGCTCTGAATAAATTATTGCTTTTTACATGTATGGTACACAGAATTTACATCAAGCTCTCCAAAACAATTTACCTGGCCTATAATAGGATAAAGACCTCAAGGGTTCTGAACAGTTTTAGTTAAAATATACTCGCACACATACCCACCCTATGTACCACAGCATGCACCCCAACCCCAACCAGACTTCATTTTTTTTTTTTTAAAGATTTTATTTATTTATTCATGAGAGACAGAGAGAAACAGAGGGAGAAGCAGGCTCCCAAGGAGCAGGAAGCCCGATGCGGGACTCGATCCCAGGACCCTGGGATCATGACCTGAGCCGAAGGCAGACGCTTAACCATCTGAGCCACCCAGGCGCCCCAGACTTCATTTTTTTTTTTTTTTAAAGATTTTATTTATTTATTTGAGACAGAGAGAATGAGAGAGAGAGCACATGAGAGGGGGGAGGGTCAGAGGGAGAAGCAGACCCCCCGCTGAGCAGGGAGCCCGATGCGGGACTCGATCCCGGGACTCCAGGATCATGACCTGAGCCGAAGGCAGTCGCTTAACCAACTGAGCCACCCAGGCGCCCCCCAGACTTCATTTTAAGTATAAAGATGCATTGATAAAAATGCTGTTTTTATGAGACATATTTATTTTGGGAAAATCAAATTCAAGCAATAGATTCTGTCTTTTGGATTCTTATAAGGAAGAAGAGGGAATTCCTATACTCCTTTAATCTGTTAAGAGTAACTACAAATTGTATTTGTTTATTTTCATTCTGGGAAATGACGTGTGTCACTAAAAATAACTCAAATGGCAAACATTCTTACCCAGGAACCACTAACTTCTGCCCATTGTGGATACGATACGAACATCGATAATCATCAGGAAGCTTGCAACCAATCTGAGCTTCCACAGCATCTAGGTCTTCCTCTCGAGCACCCTCTGCAAATGCACAAAAAAACAAATTATGAAGAAACAATAAGCCTTATAGCTAAGGAGAAATACAATCTGCTGCTAGCCAGTGAAACAATCTTAGAGCAAGTGAATTCTGTCCAAATTGTACTGATGAAATATAGAGAAATAAATTGAAAATGCAGAGCAACATTTCACTTTGGCTTGGCTCTGACATTTGAAGCATTGAGAAGGAAATTCCTCAGTTTCCTCTCAACAGGGAAAACACTGGCACTCAGTAAAATATGGATAGGTATGCAGGAGGGAGATGCATTGTAATTATTTCACATTACAATGCAAGGGTATACCTCATTTTTCTTAATCTAAACACTCACATTTAAAACACACTCTCTATTAAAAAAAAACTCCCCAGAAGTTCTCTAAACTGATGTTGTTCAAGAGTCTTGACATTGTCTCTTAATGAGAAATACAGGACATAGGTAGGTATAGATTCATACTGTAGGGAAGCCACTAACTTAAATCCAATTTTGCATGTTTGTCAGCTTGCCATCTATTCCAGCTTTAAAAAGCAGGAAGTGATTACAAATACCAAAAGAAGAGATTCATTTCCACTAATGGTTCACCAGGTGGTTGGAGCAAACCTCTTGTCAAGAACTAGAAAAGCGGAACAACAGAAAATTGGTTTCAAGGCTTTTGGAGAACCCCAAAGACAGTGAGAACTGGGGGAGAGAGGCAGTCACAAGAATTGGGAAACTGAAGGGTTAGCCGGGCCTTTGCAGCAAGCCTGTCTTGGAGGCAATTGCCAATTCTGAAAGCAGACCGGTGGCTGAGAAGCTGAGCAAAACTTACAGAAGCAGTACGAGAGAATTTTCCAAAATCGATGAAACCATCAAACCATAGATTGAAGAAGCACTATAAACCCTGTGGAGAATAGTTATAAAGAAAATCATATCGGGGCGCCTGGGTGGCTCAGTCGTTAAGCATCTGCCTTTGGCTCAGGTGAGGATCCCAGGGTCCTGGGATCGAGCCCCGCATCGGACTCCCCCTGCTCAGCGGGAAGCCTGCTTCTCCCTCTCCCACTCCCCCTGCTTGTGTTCCCTCTCTCGCTGTGTCTCTCTCTGTCAAATAAATAAATTAAAAAAAAAAAAAAGAAAAAAGAAAGAAAAGAAAATTGTATCTAGGCACATTATTGGGAAACCACTGAAAATCAAAGACAAAGAGAAATCTTAAAAGGAGCCAAAGAAGGGGAAAAGCCATACAATCACTTTGAAAGGAACAACAATAAGACTAACAGCTACATTCTCAACAGAAACAATAGAAGGCAGAAGAAGGATAGCTTCAAAGTGGTAAAAAAAAAAAAAAAAAAAACCTGTTGGGGCGCCTGGGTGGCTCAGTCGTTAAGCACCTGCCTTCGGCTCAGGTCATGATCCCAGGGTCCTGAGATCGAGCCCCACGTCGGGCTCCCTGCTCTCCCTGCTCGGCAGGAATCCTGCTTCTCCCTCTGCCTCTTCCCTCTGCTCATGCTCTCTATCTCTCAAACAATCTTTAAAAAAAAAAGTTATTAAAAAAAAAAAAAACCCTGTTGACTAGAATTCTATATCTACTGAATATATACTTCAAAAGGGTAGATAAATACATTTTTTAAAAAATATTTTATTTATTTATTCATGAGAGACAGAGAGAGAGAGAGAGGCAGAGGGAGAAGCAGGCTCCCAAGGAGCAGGGAGCCCGATGTGGGACTCGATCCCAGGACCCTGGGATCATGACCTGAGCCGAAGGCAGACGCTTAACCATCTGAGCCACCCAGGCGCCCCGATAAATACATTTTTGAACAACAAAAAAAATCTGAAAAAATTCAGCAGTAGTAATCCCTCATTTAAAAAAAATACTAAAAGGAATTCTTCAGGTAGAAGAAAAATGATCCCAGATGAAAGCATGAAGATGCAGGAAGAAATGAAGAACAATGAGAAAAGGTAAAAATGGAGGTAAATCTAAAATAAAATTGAATATATAAAATAATAATAATGTTTTCAGGGATAGAAAATACGTTCAAAATTAAAATCACAAAAACTATAGTGTGAAAGGCAAGAGGGTGATAATTGAGTATTCTAAGTTTCTTTTATTGACCAGGAAGTGGTAAAAATAAAAATTTACAATAGATTTTAATTAAGTCAGAGATGCATCATTTAATCTCTAGGGTAAATCACTAAAAATGATAAATAAGAAAGGGAGGTACAGAATAAAAGATAATTAAGAAGAACAGAAAAAAAGGAACACTTGCTCAGGAGCACAAATAAAAAAAAAATAAGAACACAGTATATTGGGGCGCCCAGGTGGCTAAGTCGTTAAGTGTCTGCTTTCGGCTCAGGTCCTGTGGGATCGAGCCCTGCATCGGGCTCCCTGCTCAGCAGGAAGCCTGCTTCTCCCTCTCCCTCTCCCCCTGCCTGTGTTCACTCTCCCACTGTCACTCTCTGTCAAATAAATAAATAAAATCTTAAAAAAAAAAATTTAAAAAAAGAACACAGTATATTTAAACTCAAATACATTAGTAATTACATTAAATACAAATAAATGAAATAATCTAATATTAAAAGACTGACCAGATAAAAAACACAATCATGTACAAGAGGCACATCTTAGAGATGTAGATATGTAAAAGAAAGTTAAAATAGCTGTACTAAAATCACTAAAATAGACCTTAAGGCACACAGCATTATCAGAGGTAATGGAAGATTTTTTTAAATGGCAAAAAAGGTGCACCTAATAACCCAACTTCAAAATATATTTTTTAAAATAACAGAATTAAAATGGAAAAAAGATATATCCACAACCATAGTTATTAGTTTTCTATTGCTATACTCTTAGCAGCTTAAAACAACATGCATTTATTATCCCATAGTTTCTGAAGGTAAGAAGTCTGGGCATGACTGAACTGGATCCTCTGCTCGGGTCCCACAGGCTAAAAACACCATGTCAACTGTGGCTGCTATCGCAGGTTATGCATCTTATGCTTGGGGTCGTCATCCAAGTTCACTGGTTATTGTCAGAATTCATTTCCTTGCAGTCGCACAACTGGGGCCCTCAGCTCCTAGAAACTACCTGCCATTCTCTATCACCTGGCCCTGAGCATAACATGCCAGTTTGCTTATTCAAAGCCAACAGGAAAGACCCATGCTTCAAAATCTCTCTGTCTTCTGGAAGGGCCCAGTTTTTAAGGGCTCACCTGATTAGGTCAGGCCTGTTCAGGATAATTTCCCTTTTGATTAACGATTAACTCAAATTCAACTAATTTGGGACCTTAATTACATCTGCAAAGCCCATTCACCTTTGTCATCTATTACCTAATAACAAGACTGAAATCAATTATATCCCCAGTACCACTCACACTCAAAGGAAGGCTATTATTATACCAGGCATGTACAGCGAGGATAGGAATCTTTGGAGCTATCTCATAACTCTGCCTACCACACTGATAAGTTTTAACATACCTCTCTCAGTAACTAATAGAACAAGTGGACAACAAAAAACAAATAAAATAAAATAAAATAAAATCAATAAGAGTACAAAAGATTTGAACAAGACTAACATTTTTTGCCTAAATTATATACATAGTACTG
Organism: Mirounga leonina; assembly: GCF_011800145.1. Taxonomy (NCBI): domain Eukaryota; kingdom Metazoa; phylum Chordata; class Mammalia; order Carnivora; family Phocidae; genus Mirounga; species Mirounga leonina. The sequence continues at coordinate 13,076,098 of NW_023270418.1, forward strand.
AATCCAACAATTGCAAAATATACATTCTTTTCAAGTGTACAAGGAACATTTACCAAGAGAGATTATATGCTGGACCAGAGAACAAATCACAACAAATTTCAAATGACTGAACTTACATAGAGTATATTCTCTGATCCCAGCAGAACTGAAGTATAAATTATATTAAGAAAATTACAAAAAAAACCCCAAATATTTGGAAATCTAGCAATACATCTCTATATAAACCTGTGAGTCAAAGAAGAAATCAAAAGAAATCAGAAAATATTTTGAACTGCATGTTAATGAAAATACAACATATTAAAACTTATGAGATAAAGCTAAAGCTATGCTTAGAGGGAAATTTATAGCAAAAGCTATTGAAGAAAACAAAGCCTAAAAATTTATGATCTAATCATCTCAAGTCAAGGAAAATGCCACAGTAAACTCAGAAAGAATCAGAGAAATTAATGAAATAATAAGAAATGAATATAGAGAGAACTGACAAAGGCTAAGCCAGTTTTTTGAAAAGGCTAGTAAGATTAACCCCTACCAGCATGTGACTCTCGATCTCAGGGTTGTGAGTTCAAGCCCCACATTGGGTGTAGAGATTACTTAAAATAAAATCTTAAAAAATAAATTAGTAAATAAACAAATAAAATTTTACCTAATTTACGTGTTCTTTTTTCCTAATTATCAAACTTGGGAAAATTCCCAAGAAGTCCACCAATCCTCAATAAACACTCCTAAAAATAAAAATTTCACAATTTCTTTCTGGATCTCACTCGCAACAGGGCCATGGCTAAGGACACAAGTATCAGCCTCGCTGCACAGCTTGCCAGAAGCCGTGAGTCAGCCTGCTCCCATCAGAAGACTGGAAGCAAGTCACCCATCTACTTCATGGCTCAGGTTTTGCACTGGAGAAATTGAAAATAAAGCACCTGACCCTGTTTTATGTTAAAAAAAAGAAAGAAAGAAAGAAAAAAAAAGATTAACCCCTACCTAGTAAGACTGATAAAAAAATAACAGAAAAAGCACACGAGAGGCGCCTGGGTGGCTCAGTTGGTAAGTGTCTGCCTTCAGCTCAGGTCATGATCCCAAGGTCCTGGAATCGAGCCCCGCATCGGGCTCCCTGCTCTGCGGGAAGCCTGCTTCTCCCTCTCCCACTCCCCCTGCTTGTGTTCCCTCTCTCGCTGTGTTTCTCTCTGTCAAATAAATAAATTACATCTCTAAAAAAAAGAAAAAGCACAAACAATATCAGAAATGGAAAGGTGAAATCACTACAGATCCAACAAGCACTGCAAAGGTGAATGGATATTATAAAAAACTTCACAGCAATGTACTGGAATATGTAAATAAAGTGGACAATTTCCTAGAAAAATACTCAAGTTTACATTAAGAATAAGTAGAAAATCTGAATAGTCCTATATCTAATAAAGAAACTGCATCTTTAACTTAAAACCTTCCCACAATGAAAACTCCAGAATTGAATGGCTTCACTGGTGCATTCTATGAATAATTTAAGCAAGAAATAATATCAAGCTTACGTAAACTCTTCCAGAGAACAGAAAAAGAAGTAACACTTCCTGACTTGTTTTATAAAGCCAGCATCATCTTGATACCAAAACCTGACAAGAACATTTTTAAGATGGAAAAATTATAGGCCAAAGTTTCTCATGAACATAGATGTAAAAATCCCAATCAAATACTAGCATATCAAATCCAACATTCAAAAAGGATATTACAGGGCGCCTCGGTGGCTCAGATGGTTAAGCGACTGCCTTCGGCTCAGGTCATGATCCCAGGGTCCTTGGATCGAGTCCCGCATCAGGCTCCCTGCTAGGCGGAGAGCCTGCTTCTCCCTCTGCCTCTGCCTCTGCCTCTCTCTCTCTCTGACTCTCATGAATAAATAAACATTTAAAAAAAAAAAAAAAGGATATTACAGCCAAAGTTAACTTTATTCCAGAAATGCAAAGTTGGTTTAATATTCAGAAAAAAATCAATGAATGCAATTCGGGACATTAACAGAATGAAGTAGAAAATCATGTGATAATCACAAGGTTGGAAAGTCACTTGACAAAAATTCAAGGATCCATTTAAAACACAAAAACAAAAAACCTCTCCACAAACTAGGATCAGAAGAGACTTTCTTCAATGTGATAAAGACTATCTATTAAAAAACCTACAGCAAACATCATTTAATTTTTTTTTTAAAGATTTGATTTATTTATCTGACAGAGAGAGACACAGCGGGAGAGGGAACACAAGCAGGGCGAGTGGGAGAGGGAGAAGCAGGCCTCCTGCAGAGCAGGGAGCCCGATGTGGGGCTTGATCCCAGGACCCTGGGATCATGACCCGAGCCAAAGGCAGACGCTTAACAACTGAGCCACCCAGGCGCCCCAGCAAACATCATTTTTAAAGAAGTGTTGAAAGCTTTTCCTCTGTGATCAGAAAGATAGGACACTCATTATCATCATTCCTATCCAATACTGTACTGAAGGCCCTAGCCAGTGCAGTAAAGCAGGAAAAAAAATGACATGAAAATTGGAAAGCTAGAAATAAAACTGTCATTATTCAACATCCTTAGGGAAATGCAAATTAAAACTACCACTACATAGCCACTAGAAAGGCTGAAAAAAAAAAAAAGACAACATTAAAGTACTGGTGGGAATGTAAAGTTTTAGAACCATTTTGGAAAATTAATAGTATCTTTTGCAAGTTTAATATAAGCATACTCTACAACCCAAGAAACTCAATCCTAGATATTTACCTAATGGAAGTATGCTCATATGTACATCAAAAATTATTTGCAACATTAATCATAATAGCCAAAAAGCTAGAGACAACCCAATATCCATCAACAGTAGAATGAATCTATAAATCATAGTCTACCCATATAATGGTAGACCATACTCACGACAAAAATGAACAAACTACTGTTACACACAACACAGCTGAATCTCACAAACAAAACGGAAAAAATTCACACAAAATATATACTTAATCATGCAAATTATAAAAAGTTCAAAAAGAGAGAAAACTACTCAGTGGTATTAGCATTCAGGATAGTGGTTACTTCTGAGAAAGAAGGAAGATTCTAGGTACAGAAAATCATTCTACTTCTTGACCTGGAGGGTGTTACAATGGTCATGTTTACGTTGTGATAATTTACCGAGCTGTACACTTAGAATCCACACACATTTTTGTATGTTAGTTAACATCACTAGTGATGGCATGTGGATATCATGTGTCCCTAGGTATGATGTGGTAAGGGGGGCACTTCACCTTTGTGGTAATCTTTCTAAAAGCCCATTATTCCAATCTAATCATAAGTAATACTTCAGACAAAGCCAATTTGCAGAATATTCTACAAAATACCTGACCAGTACTCCTTCAAACTGTCAAGATCATGCAAGACAAGGAAAGACTGAGAAACTGCCACACACCAGAAGACACTAAGGAGACATGACAACTAAATGCAATGTGGTATTCTGGATTGAATTCTGAAATCCAAAAAGGATATTAATGGAAAATGTGGCGAAATCCAAACGAAGTCTGGAGTTTAGTTAATAGTAATATGCCAACAAAAACTGTAGCTTTGACAAACGTCCCACAGGGAGATACGTTAGGGGAAACTGAAACTAGGTGAGGGGTGTACAAGAACTCTCTGTACTGTCTTTGCAACTTTTCTGTAATCTAAAATTACTCCAAAATAAAAAGTTTACAAATAAAAAAGTTTAGTACAAAAGAAAACAAGCTGAATAGCTGCCTGAGCCAGAAATCGATGAGGAAAGAAACTAATATTGGTATGGTCAGTGCTACATGTTGGACATTAGAACATTAAGAAACTAAGAATTTCTTGAAGAGACAGCTGGACAGAAAAAAGTAAAACAACAACAAGAGAAAAATATAAGGAAATACATGTTTACAATACAACAAAATCAAGGTTTAGAGGGGCAACCTGTTAATAGGAGAATTTGGGAGCCGCCCAGACCAGGTTCAAATCTCAGCTCTACCACTTACTAGCTCTGTGATCTCTGGCAAGTTATTTCACCTCTTTAACCCTGTTTCATCTGCAAAATGGGGGATAATACTACCTACTTGAGACAATTATCCCGAGGATTAAATAAGCTCCCTCTGCTTAATAAAGTGCTTTGCTGGCACTCAATAAATGTTCATTTACTTTCCTTGCCCCTTAGCCTACTTCTGTGAAAAAGCAGGGAAGAGGTTACCAGGAGTTACCCATCACTTACTAGTTAGGGGACCTTGTGTAAGTCACCTAAAACTCCTCTGAGCCTGTTCCTTCACCTGTAGAACGAGGGGACTAGTATAAATCAGGGATTGGCAAACCACAGCCTGTAGATCACATCCCAGCTTGCCGCCTGTTTCTGTAAATAAGTTTTCTTGGAACACTGCCATCCCCTTTGTTTAGGTATTGTCTACAGCTGCTTCCCCACAGTAACAGGAGAGTTGAATAGTTGTGACAGAGACTATCTCTCTCTCAAAGACTAAAATATTTACTATCTGGCCATTTAAAGAAAAAGTTGGCTAACCCCTGGTCTAAATGGTCTCAAAGGCCCCTTTCAACTCTAAAGTTCTAAGCCCACATGTAAGGTAAATATGAAATTCGAAGATACATGATATACCATTAGATAATTCCAAGTTACTCTGTAAAACTTTCCCCAAGTCCAGTGCCTATTTGCTTTCCAAGTTTCCTTTCTATCTCTGCCATCTCCATAACCTTGAGACTGAGTCAAGGACTGTGGCCCTTGAGGTGAACAGCTAGTTCCTGACTCAGTACTACAACTCATAGGTCTGGCATCCCTAACGTACCCAGCATTCTAGATATCAAACAGCTTTTACCCCATTCCAACTCACAGCAAAACCCCCAGAGAACTGGCACTTGGCAATAAAACAAGGGCTATCAGGGAAGTCTCTGACAACCTTACCTCCAACCACCAGATACAGAACAGTGAGCAGCAAACCTGGGAATGCCAAATGGAGGGAAAAAAAAAAGGAGGAAGAAAGAAAAAGAAAGAAGCTGCTATGTATCTTTAGTTTCTTCCTTTCTTGGTAGCTCTGTGCCTCAAAGGAGAACCATGCCTACATTTTCATATTCTAAACGTCCTAATATTGGACTAGCTCTCTAAGAGTCCTAAGCACTCTGGACAAAATAGAATAGGTCCTCTCTCCCTTCAATTGTTAAGACCATAGCTCTCGCATAAGTTCTGTATTCAAATCCTGGCTCTTTTATTTTGTGATGGCAAACAGCTTGCTTAGTTTATTATGTCTTAGGTATTTCACCTATATAATGAGAATAATAATTGTCTACACCTCATAAGATCTTGGCGAATTAAATGGAATAATATAAGTACTTAGCTTAGTGCCTTACTTTGTGTATAATAAAAAATAGCTATTACAAATCCTTACCTATTTTATTTATCACCACCAAATACCTATTTTTGGAATTACTTTCCTCTTGCAATTATTTAACCCCACATACCAAGTGGATATTATTCTCCCTCCCCCAAAAAAAGGAAAAGAAAAAATCTATTAAAGATATTAATCAAGGATACTTTCCTTCAAAGCTCTACTCTCTCTACCAAATCACTCTTTCCTCTACCTCCCAGCAATTCGGTTTGAAGTACCTAGTCATGCGATCCTGGTCTGTATGAAATTCGTATTTGCATGGGAAGTTACAGTGGAAATATGACATGTAAAAGGAATACTGTTTCCAAAGAGACCTTAATTCAAAAGGAATACATGTGAGAACTGATTCCAGTTTCAGCTCAGTAGAACCAAAACATGTTTAAAATTCCTTTGGAGAAATCTGAAAAAACCTGAAGCTAAAGCAGGTAAGTAGCAATATATCTGCAATCTGTTTATGTACTTTCTTGGGCATAAATTAACAAATCAAATTAGTGGGAAATAGCTTGTTAATATTTCTTGCCAGAGCTGGACAATAACAGTATAGTAGAAAGACCACAAATTCTGAGGTCAAATAGACCTTAGTTCAAATCTTAGTTTTCACTATTCTGTAAATGTCAAAATAGGGATGAAAGTTTTCCTTACTTTATTATGCTGCTCTTATACTCTGAAAGACCCAGGTCTTTAGTATTTGGTCTTTCTAAATCATTAGACTATCAAACAAAACTTTACTTGCACTAAAAATAAGAGGGTTAGCACAGGAGGCCATTTTTCGATTAAAAAAAAACTCCTTTGAAAGAAATCACAATAATTATCCTCAAGCAATCTTAGCGTTAGTGAGCTTATTAAAAAACAAATGTAAAGGGGCGCCTGGGTGGCTCAGTCATTAAGCGGCTGCCTTCGGCTCAGGTCATGATCCCAGGGTCCTGGGATTGAGCCCCGCATCGGACTCCCTGCTCAGCGGGGAGCCTGCTTCTCCCTCTCCCACTCGCCCTGCTTGTGTTCCCTCTCTTGCTGTGTCTCTCTCTGTCAAATAAATAAATAAAATCTTAAAAAAAATAAATAAAAAATAAAACAAACGTAAGGACACTAGGAGTTCAGCTTTCCCTTCTAATAAATAATCACGTGGGTCCCAAGGCAGGCAAAAATGGGATAAGCAGTAGAGCAAGGCTCCTTTTAGCAATATAGGCTTCCTATTTCCTTGGCCAAATGTGAATAGTGAATTACAGATAATGTTGGTAAATGACAGATTAGCATAGATGATAGAAACCCAAAGTTATTTAACCTATTTATACTATAGTTACTAAAATGAAGGGAGACCCTGCATTGCCAGTACCTTTCAGAGATAAAACCATCCGAGGACATCTGGGCTCCAAATATTTCTTGAGATCATCCCAGGCCTTTTTAATGGCAGCATAATGGTCAATGTATCTTCCTACATCAGAGTAAGTATCTATGAAGAGAGATTTCCAACACTGATTCTTCTGTGTTTTCTCTTCCCTAAATAGATTTTAAAACATGAGATTAAAAATCTTTTGAAATGAAATTAAACACTTACCAACATACTTTATTGGGAATTTGTGCTTACTTTTGCCTTCCTTTTCATTTATTTTAGCTACAAATGAAGACTAGATAGCAAAAGTGATACATACATCAAAAAATCTAACAGGAGTTATTGCTGGCATGGTGGGATTATGAGTCACCTATTTTCTTACTTTCTACTTATTTTTTTCCCTAAGTTTTCAAATCCTTAATGAAATATAATGTGAATTGTATAGGAGGTATGAATTTCAACTTACTCCTTAAAGCATACCAATTATAAAGTTTTAAAACACATACGTAGCTGTTCTATTTTAGAAATTATTCGGAATTTAATGATATAATACTACTAATCTAATTTACCTCCATTGGATTAGCCAGGAAATCATATAGCACTGAAAGTAATCACATGATTTAATATCTCTATTTGGTACAATTCCAAAAACATCTATTGAGTGTCTACTCAGCCACTGAGGACATTAAAAATTAAGCACCTTTTTTGCCCTCAAAAATATATATATTCTAATCAGGGAGAAAGAATGAAGTGTCAATTTATGAGTCGGAAGTGGTATAGGATAAGGCAGCCACAAAGGGCCTTCTGGTATCCTGCTAATGAGGTTGGACTTTATCCTGTAGGGAATGGAGAGCTACTAAAGGGTTTTAACAGGGGAGTTGAAAGAGCAGAACTGTGGTTGTGGTTTGGGAGGTGTGTAAACTAGAGGCACAAGAGACGAGTCAAGAGGGTTTTGAGTAGTCCAGGTAAGAGATGATGAACTGAACTAAAACTGGTAGCTAGATGAAATGAGAAGGAAAATTCAAGAAATATACAGAGGCTAAAATCAGAAAGGCTTGGTAACTGAATGAATGTAGGGACAGAAAGAGAGGAGATCTAGGATGGTTCCTGTTTCTGGCATAAATACCCAGGTGGATGCTTCTGCCATGAGGACTAGGAATGCAGGAGGATCAGGTTTAGGGATGGTGAAAAGAACAATTCAGGGTGTTGTTTTGGCTGGGAGGCAGGAGTGGAGGGTGGGGGCTGGGGGCAGGAGTTGGAAGCAAAGCATCTTTTTATTAATCAAAATAATATATATACATATTATCAAAACCAAAAAGTACCAAAGAACTTACGATGAACAATCAGTCTCCTAGTCTAATCCCAACCCTTCAAAGGAAACTTTAGTTATTTGTGCAAGTTATCTCTGTAACTCTAGACGTTCATGCCTCTACACTTGATTTATCAATTTTACATCTATCTACTGATACCCCAAAGTAAAAGATCAGTTCATGGCAATACTTAAAATGTCTTCTTCCCCATTCTGCCTCCTCCCAGTGTTTGATAACCCTGTTATATTTAGTTCTATTAGGTAGCTTGCAACTTTAAATAATATACTTAGACCTCTAGTTCTTCCTTTGCCAACTTGTCACTACTTGATTCCCCTCGATCTAAGAAAAAGATATTGGCAACCCCACCTTCCCTTTCATCTTTCCCAACTGCCACCTTCTGTCAACTACACTTTGATTCTGTCAAATTTATTACATTTACTGAACTCAGAGAGCCCTTGTGGGTGATCCAATTAAGATCTCGGTGGGGATGTCAGGGATGGACATTCAGGTTTGGGAGTGAGGAGCACACTGTTGCCACCATAAATGGCAACAGTGCATGCAGAATTCACAGAGGGAGAAGAGCGGTGGCCCAAGGACAGAGTTTGGAGAACACCAGCATTTACTGGCAGGCACAAGAAGAGCCTCAAAGGAGATAAAGAGACAAGGGTGAGAGAAGAGAATCAGGACAGACTAGTGTTATGGAAGCCAAGGGCCGAATTTCAAAATTACATTATTTCCTGAATACTCACTCAGATATCAGCCAGTATTTTTTGCAATGTCTTCTCCACAGTGGATCATGACTTGATAGCTGGCTAAGTCTTCGACTGACATAGCAACAACTGGCAATAACCAGATTCATGGTTAGTATAAAAGAAAATAAGAAAACAATTTAGAAATAAAGATAAAAATATTCAATGTTGTTTTCTTTCATTCCTTTTGCTTTTCTTATTTCCCACTTTCTACCCTTGTAATTGTAAAACAATATTTTCTAAAACCTGTTTGGCATGTTAGCTAGTATAATTAGCTTGTAAGTGGTGAAATCTTAACTATTTGAGTTCACAAATAAACCCCAAAACCTCGGCAACTGTAATTTTCATATGAAAGTCTATAAAACATATAAACCATTGGAGTTAATTTCAAATCAAAGAGTTTTCCTACACTTATTATTGGGATGGTATTTCTACATGTAGGAAGAAACGTTAATCAGGTATAAACAAAATGGTTTTCTTTTTAAGATCTGTGACACATTTGATATTAAATACATAAGCCTTTTGTCTGTTTTGTTCCAATTTTTTCTTAAAGGAAAGAAATACTGCAGCCAAAATCAATCTTAATTATAGCAACTATTGGAGAGCCCATTTATAAAATACATTGGTTTCATAATAGTTCTAATTCAATATCTATAGCAATCCAAGTTAGTATCAGCTACTCAAAATCACGGAATGTTGGAAATAATTTTCTTATTATATAGAAATTTCTAATACAATAGTGCTCCAGTCCTGTAAAGACTACCCTAATTAATTTGCAAAAAGAATGAACCTAGGATTAGGAAAATGGATTTCTATCCTCTCAAAAGAGGAATCACAAGTTACAGAAAGTTGATACTCAAAGATCTCAGTTGGGCAATAGGTAGTCAACTAAGTGAATCTTAAATTACATGGGATTTGTCAAGGCCCTGACTGGGGCATGTTAAAAACCAACCTTCGTTCGATTTTCAGATTTCACACAAATATCCTCATCCTTTTATGCCAAGCTCAGGAAGTGCCCAAACAAACACTTGCAAACATAGGAATCCCTCCAGTTTTGTCAATTCAGAGTCCACTCCCTCTTTTCTTGATCCTTCTCTCTCCACTGTCCCAAGAGGTAAACAACAAAAAAGAATCTCTGGAATAAGCACCAAAGGAGATTTTGATGCACATGAAGGATGAGAACAACTGTTCTAGACATTCTGACTCTGTTGGCTTGGGGTAAGATCCGTATCTTGAGCATGTGTATGTTTAAAAAAGTGTCACATGTGGGGCGCCTGGGTGGCTCACTCATTAAGCATCTGCCTTCGGCTCAGGTCATGATCCCAGAATCCTGGGATCAAGCCCGGGATCGAGCCCCACATCAGGCTCTCTGCTCGGCGGGAAGCCTGCTTCCCCCTCTCCCACTCCTCCTGCTTGTGTGCCCTCTCTCGCTCTCTCTCTGTCAAATAAATAAATAAAATCTTAAAAAAAAAAAAGTGTCACATGTAATTCTGATACATAGTAAGGGTTAAGAATTAATAGTACACAATAAATCACCCTGGAATGGGGGAGATCCACATTGTACAGCTGATATTACACAATGATCCCAATAGACTACTCCAATCCAACCTGATCCAGTCAGTAAGTATGTATCAAAAACTTTGGAGCTCAGCAATGGTCAGGACACTTGACAAAGTGGAGCTGTACAGTGCAGGAAAGAAGCTGTAGTCCACTGGAAACTTTTCTGTAGATAAACTTTGATGATGTTTGTGACGGTTAATTTTACGTGTCAACTTGCCTGGGCCAAGGGATACCCAGATAGCGGGTTAAAGATTATTTCTATGTGTGTCTGTGAAGGTATTTCTGGAAAGGATCAGCATTTGAAATGGAGGACAATGTGGGTGGTCCTCATCAAAACCACTGAGGGCCTGGAACAGAACAAAAAGGTTCCTACCCAAAGCATTTAAAATAAAATCCGATCCCCCTCATCTTGGCTCACAGGGTCCTGCATGATCTCACCAGTCTCTTCTCAAGGCACTCTGCCTGTGAGTCACTCCCTACCCTCCTGCAACAGCATTCTAGCACCCGTCCTGGCTGTGCTACCGTCCAATCAGCTTCTGAATACACTGTTCCCTCTGCCAGGACTGCTCTATGCCAACCTTCATAGATGGCAACTCCTTCCAATTTGAATTGATCACCCCTTCCTCTCATTCCTTTACAGAGCAATTGGTTTATTTCCTTCATAGCAAACAGCAACTCTTGTAATTATGCACTTTGTTTTCCCATCTTGCCTACAAGGCTGTAAGCTTCCTAGGAGGGGCCTTATGTGTCTTGTTCACTATTATATTCCCAACATTTAACCAGCTGGCACTGAAAAAAAAAATCTGTTGAATAAATGGTGAATACTAAGATAAACAAGACAGTCTTTACTTTTAAGAAGTGCACAACCTATCTGGTATGGCAAATAAACTCTGCAAAGGAAGAAGGTAGAAGAATCAGGAGAAGGGGTCTTAAATAAATTCCATCTTGCTAGGGTGAGAAAAGGTGAGCAAGGCATTCCAGACAGGGTCAAGAGCTTAAGCCACAGAACAAAAAAACCTAAATGTGTGGTATTCTGGCAGAGGTCTGATTTGGCTAGAGTGGACTGTGCCAAATTGATAAGGACCTTAAATGCTCCCAAAAGTTTAGGTAATGGTTTGTAAACAAGGAGCATCATAGGTTTTTAAGGGGACTGACAGCGAGATCTTAGAAAAATCACCCTGGCAGCAATGTATGTGTGTATATGTGTGTGTTAGATCCCTAAGAGGCCATAGCAAGAAAATATGTCAGATGAAAAGTCTGCTTTTGGAACAGCCTTTTCCAAAGAAAAGACAAATGTTATTTCTCTGCTTTATGTACAAGCCTGAGTAGAGAAAAATTTATTGAAAAAAAAAGTTACAGGTACTAATATAGATAGCAGCCAGAAACTGGAGTTATCCCTCTGTCACCAATTAGCTAGGCCAACCAACAAATATCAATAAATCGAAGAATACTGTATGTCTGAAAGAATTTCTGATAACACAGGGCACAATCATCAAAGGGTTAAAATCCAATGGTAATTCAAAAAACAAAACGAAACGGATCTTGCCTACCGATCCTTAAGAGGGCGATTTTGCCTCCTCTGCAAATATATATGGTGGCACAAGAAAGACAGAGCCATGCCACCAGCTGTCAAGGGTGTAAACAGCGCCATTTCTTCCACCAAACAGTCCCGAGCGCTGAAGGAACTGGCATTTAACCACCCTTACCAGCAACCGGTGTTATTTTTGGAACGGATGCTGGTAATGTAGGAAACCCAGAGCCTACAGGAGAGAAGTCACCTGTATCGCACCACCGGAAATCACTACCAAAACACAAAATCCAACATGCAACCATGAGGAGGAAGGCTGGCAGCAAAACAATTAGCAAGCACTGATGTCCAAAAGTGAACCCTGCGAGATATTATGGTGCCACGGAAGTCGCACCTGAGGGTCAAGCGGTCGCCCCACCTGCCCACTCTGGCGCCGCACTCCGCAGGCCCGGGCCCAAGCAGAAAGGAGCGCTTGGCCCGGACAGGGGCTTTTCCAAAGCGTCCAGGGCTGGGCCAGAGCGGGCGGAGACCAGCAGGACGGCGTGTGGTGGGCACCGGGGTCGACGGGGCGGCAGCGGGGAGCAGCGCCTCCCCACCTCACAACCGGGCCTCGCCGAGGCCTGGGAGAGAGGATTCTCGTCGCTCTTCCGGCCCGGGCCCTGGACCGCAGGAAGACCTAAAGGCGGGGCCCTTTCCGCCCCCGTCTCACCCAGGCCCCGGGGTGGCTCCACAGGATCAGGGCGGCCCTCGCGTCACCTTCTGGCTGACGCGGAGTCTGGGTCCTGTCGGCGAGCCGGGCCTCCGTCCCTCCTGCCTCACTGTCTCCCCCCACCCCGTGGCCCCACCCCTGCCATGCGCGTCCTCCCATTACTTGATTAGGTCCCGGTAATCCAAGAAGGATAAGATGAGGAGCAGGGGATCGGTGGGCAACGATTCTAGGGTCAGCGGCGCTGACTGGGTCTCCATGGCCGCCATCTTGCCTGGCCCGGTGCAGGCCTGGCCCCGCCCCGGCCCCGCCCAGACCCCGCCCCCCGCCGCCACCGCCCGAGCCGCTCCCCAGTCGCTCGTACAGGTTTATTATGTAACCGCCGGGACAGCCCCGCCCACGGGGCGGGCCGAGGGGCGGCTCCCGGCCGCCCCCGCCCCTCGGGCCCAGCACCGGTGCGGTGCGACCCCGCTGCAGCTGGGATCCGTGTTCCTCCACGCTGCGCGAGCTCCGCAGGCTTCCCCCCTGCTACCCACCACATCTCCCGCGCTCTCTCCTCCCATTCCGATCCTTAAACTTGCCCAGCCCGTAACCCTTTCAGTCTGTTCCAAATCTTCTGCCTGGCTCTATCCCCGTACGCGAAATTTTACACCCGGTATCCTCGAAGCCAGGCCCCAAATCTCACCCTAAATCCTCTCCGCCCTTGGCCCCCAGATCCTTCGCTTCTCTTCGTTTTCCGACCTAGAAACTCTTCGTTTTCCCCCTCAGCCTCCCTCGCCCTGCCTGTCTCTAGCGCACAGCAAGGTGGCTCGGAGCCTTGTCCACTCAGTAGGGGCAGAGTTGGGGATCAGCCAGAGGTGCAAGGCTCCACTCCCAAACTGGGGAAATGATCGTCGAGGGCATAATTTTAACCCCTTCCCTGAGTGATAGGTGCACAGGGACTGAATCTAAAGATCAGCCGCTCTCACTTATTTGGTCTTCACGGTGATTTTTCAGCCTATTAGGGCAATGCAAAGTGTATAGTAAAGGGATTTTCGTCCCCCAAGGTTTAATATCCAAGGGTTCAGTACCTTGGGTGTGAAGAGATGAGCCGAGCCTGCCAGTGGGCGTCGTTGAGGCACAATGATTGCCCATCCTTAGCTTTGCGGGTGGGAGAAGTGTCATGGATCGTGAGCTAAGGAATACACACTTACCTGAATCCTTCTTTTCCCTTGCTTTTCCAAAGGCAGCCTGCTGTAAGGGACTTTGGGGAGCCCAGTGAGACCTGGACATCACATATCTGTCATATACTTTAGTAGAAGTGAGATGGACTAGCTAACGATGCATAAACTCTATGAGCCTGTGGACTCATCTCTAAAAACCCTCCCTCCCCTAAAGTGGTTTATGGATGGTAATGAAGCCTTGTTTTTGTAAAGTACCTGGCTAGATAGTCAATAAATATTAATTTCCCAAGCCTATGCATAAATCCATTACTAAGTTTTCCAAACGTTTCCATATCCTGGAGAGGGTTTCCTCCCAACCATTTGGAAAAATGGAAATAATTCCACCGCCCACCCCAAACCGCTCCATTTCCTCAATTCATTAATGGTAATTAATGCTTTATATTTATGATTTTGTCTAATATTTATAACTCCTCTCCCCACCACACATACATGTATTAATCATGTTTTTTTTTAATTTTCTGTATGTTACGATGTTTTGATCCTAAAAATCTTGCTCTCCCGGGAAAGACTGCCCTCCTAGGGCTAGCTAATTCCTAAAGCTAGCAAACAACTTGGTTGGGAGATGGCCTCTCACGGGCAAGCCAACCACTCCCTTTATCTATCTCTCACACACCAAGCCAGTATTTCCCCTGCCCTAAATCATCTGAGGGCCAGGTACCAGGCAACTAGAGAACACACTTAGAGCCCAAAGCCCATCATGTATTGTTCAAACTAGCCAGTCCTAAGCCATTTAGTCTGTCCTGCTCTGCCTTCCCAGTGGAAACCCTAATAAAGTCGCTGTGATGTAGGAAAGAACATTAGGGTTTGAAGCCAATTGCCAAGAAAGAATTCTTGAGACGTCTGGTGCAAAAAGGTGATTTTTATTAAAGCATGGGGACAGGACCCGTGGGCAGAAAGAGCTGCATTGGGGTCATGAGCAGTGGCCCATTATATACTTTCAAGTTGGGAGGGCATTAGGGATAGTGTATGTCTAGGGAATTTGGAAGCAAGGTTTCCAGGACCTTGAGGGGGCTAGCTATTGTTGGGAAAAGGTCATTTATTACCATCTAATAAAACCTTAGTCATGAGACCCTTCAGATGTATATCAGTGGGCCATATGCTTGAGGGGGTGATTGCCAACCCGTATCTTGGGGGGTTTAGAGATAAAGGAAATTTCTAAAGGAATTTTTATATGTTAAAGTAGACTTATAGGATCCTGGGATGGGGGGTCAGGGTGGTCAGGCTAGGATTGTCTTTTGCCCTTAGGAAAGTATTAACATCGAGGCAGTCGAGTCCCTAAAGGAATGTCACTCTGCCTGTTTCAAGGACTTGTCAACGGGCTTAGGTAGTAAGGAAATTTAATAATTTTTCTTCTCCCATTGTTTCCCACATTGCCTTGCCTACACTTTCCCCTCGCTCCTTCTTCTGCATCCTAAGAAAACCTGATGCTTCCACTGTGGCCCTGCATGGTGTAATGCACCCCCTTCTCTAAGGAAATGTAATAAAAATCTTCCAGAGGCATTGGCACACTCATCACTCACTCACCTCCATAAGTTCAAATCCCACCCATACGAACGAGACACCCACCTAGGGAAAACCACAAAAACTAAAGCAAAAAAAATCTCTGCTCACATCTCTGTAATTCCAAACTATTTATGGACCTATTCAGAGCATTTATTGAGTTGGATTTGGGTCGGTTGTTCCCTATTTGTCTCTCTCACCAGATTGTAAGCTCTCAGTCTTTTTTATCCTTGTAACTCCAGGGCCTAGCATGGCATTCAACAAGTAGAAAAGTTTTAATTCAGGTTGAGTGAATGAAGACAGAACGGTCATTTCAGTTTGCCAGGGAACCATACCTGTCTATAGGTAAATGCTTATAAAGGCACTTGATTCTAATTCATGTTTGTCTCTATTTCTCCCTCAGATAAGCTATTGAACTCGTTTTAAGTTCAAAAATTGGGGGGTAGTTTTAAGTACACTGCATTCGCTTCTGCTACCCTATTGTATTTTCCTTTTTTTCTTTTGGACTTGCTCCAGAACTAATGAAAAGACCACAAGTATGTTACCCTACTGCCATGGCCGAGATTAAGGTGAGATGAGAGAGGTATTTACCTGGGGCACAACATTTAAAGGAGTGCCAAAAAAAAAAAAAAAAAACAACCCTCAATAATCAAGATAAGTAATATTTTAATACAGTATTTTTTAAAGCAAAATTAAGGCAAAAATCCATGAACAGAACACCAAAATTCTAAATAAAAGCAGGATTCTACAGTGCTGTTCAAGCTGTATGGGAGCCTAATGTGGGAGAGCTAGATTCTAGCCTCATGGAGTCGAAGAATGCATCTCTGGGACAAAGGAGAGTGAGTAAAGCGATAGAAGTTTATTAAGTGAAGATACAGCAGAAATTCTCAAGAGTGAGAGCGGTCTCGACTGGCTTGCCACTGAGGGCCTTTAGGGTTGGTTCTTTTATAGAAAGCTAACCAGGGACCTTGAATCCTTTTAATTAACATCTCTATTGATATCACCATTGAGCAAGGACTAGTGATAACACTTTCAATGGCTTACTTCCTTTTTAGGGTCTGGTTATTCTTTGTTGGTCACAAGTGATTATCATAAAAAAGACACCCACCCCACACACCTAGGGCAGGGTGGTCCGGTTTGTTCCCTTATCTTTGGTTTCCCCACACCTCCACATTTTTGGGATTTCTATGAGCCTGATCACATAGCCCCCAACTTCTCTCTCCCTACCTATCCCCTCCTGTCCCTTACTCATTAAGGCAAAAGGAAAGAATGTATACCAAAATACATGTTTTTACGTCTTTTTAAATGGTTATTTTTTTTCCCAGAAGGCAGAGGGGTGCTGAGGTGGAGGACTTGCTTCTCCCAGGTAGTGAGGTTCAGAACTCCTGCTATCCTCCCTAGCCCCTCTTTCCCAGGCTGCTAATTGTTTTGGATGCTACTCTTTAAATGGAACAGAAGGATTTCACTAAAATAGTATTTGCTTGCCATTAATATTCCTATGGTAGATCAGAAAGCACAAGGTGAGGGCACCTGGGTGGCTCAGTCAGTTGAGCATCTGTCTGACTCTTGGTTTCGGCTCAGGTTGATCTCAGGGTCCTGGGATGAGCCCTGCATCCTGCTCAGGACTCAGTGGAGAGTCTGCTTGTCCCTCTCCATCCCCCTTTGCCCCTCCCTCTCCCCTTTTGCCCCCCCATAAATAAATGAATGAATAATAAATTAATTAATTAAATCTTAAAAAAAAAAAAGAAAGCACAAGGTTCTGAAAGAAGAATTCATCCATGGCATTTTTAAAGAAAAGTTTTCTCTACTCTCAGGAATAGATAACACTTGAGAAATAAATACACTTACATATTTTCTTCAGAACCCCAGTGTCGGGTGCCTGGGTAGCTCAGATGGTTAAGCATCAGCCTTCAGCTCAGGTCATGATCCCAGGGTCCTGGGATGGAGTCCTGCATCGGGCTCCCTGCTTAGCGGAGAGCCTGCTTCTCCGTCTCCCGCTCCTCCTGCTTGTGCGTGCATGCTCTCTCTCTCTTTCTCTCTCTCTGTCAAATAAATAAATAAAATCTTAGAACCCCAGTGTCACTTGGGTCTATGGTGTAGAGTTTCTAGTGCACAATGCCCTACCTATAGACAATTCCATTGTAGTTTAATTGGCTTCCAGGTTCCCATCCACTCTTCCAGTAAATCCCACACTCATTCATATTTTATCACGGGCAAAGGTCGGGCTCAGGCCTCTAAGGAATCAAGATGAACACAGTGCTTGGTGCTCCAACTTTGATGCCATCACTCTTTAGAAGGTGAGAGATATGCCCCCTAACTGTTGGGTGGGGGAGAGACAATCCGCAGGGCTCAGGAGGTTCATTTTCTCCCTCATTTGTCAGGGTTTAGCAGCTAGCTGCATCAGCAGATGTGAGTGTGCTGGGAGGCAGGACCGTGATCACCAGATACTGAGTTCTAGAGGCTTCTGCTGAATGGTGGCCTAGCTGTGCCCTGCCCCCCCCCCATATGTGAAACACCATAGTTTAGGGGCCCTCTCTACTGAGCACTTTCTGGGATGTGCCCAGTCTTCTGCCCAGCCTAGTGCACGGCTCAGGGGGATAATGAAAGCCCCTGGTTGGGAGCTGGGATGGGGAGTGAGATGGGTAGAGGGGGTCTGTGCTCTCTCCTCCTCCTCCGCTTGTAGCCCCGCCCCCAACCTTTTGTATTTATACTGCATGGCATTGGTGGTGTGTCCTGGGTCCCTGAAAGATAGCCCCATGAAGGTCACACTCCACTTTGTCTCTTGCTAAGTGTTTTTGTAAATGGCCTTGTCCAGTTGGGCCTCCCAGGGGCAGGAAATCTTCTCAGGTGATTCTCAGGGGGTCCTGTTGAATCACAGGGCGGGCCTCGGAGAGGACAGCACAAACTCTGGTGTCAGCTCTTCTAGTTGTGGTGAGGTAGCCTGGGCATCTGGGAGCCTAGGAGATGAGGAGGCAGGAGGACCCGGTTGGAACCCGCCAGACCCCGACTGCCCCAAACAAATGTGGCACCCGAAAGAAAAACCTCAGGCCCAAAGGCTGCTGGTGATTGGTCAAAAGGAGGCCTGCCTCTGCAGAGCTCAGAAGAATTCAGGAGTATGCTTGTGCTTTATGGTTGAAAGCAAGGAGAAGCCTAAAATTACAGGGATGTGTGGAAATTAGGGGCTGCCACAGCAGCTCAGAAAGGCAACCAGCCTGATGGGTTGATACAAAATCTGGAATGGATTTCGCTGTTCCAGTGCAGCAAAAACACAGACAAACCCCTGGCTGGGATGGATGTAAGAGATTTAAAGGCACAGTTCCAGCAGTCATAAAACTAGCTCTGGGACTTGGTCCCTCCTCCCCCTCCCTTAAGTGAGACTTGAAATGTTCCCGAATTTGCTAAACAAAGTCTTTTGTTTTGTCTGTTACATGCTTCTTGTTTTCCTGCAGTCTCTATAGTTGATAGGAACCTTCGGGGTGCTGGGTGGGTGAACTTGCAGATTGGATACATTTAAAGTGTTCCCTATTGGTGGACTCTGTACTGAAGGTGTGGCCAAGGATGGTTTGTAATCCCAAAGTTTATATTGAAACAATGTCTCCTACCCGGGGCAGAGGAAATGCAGTATTCTCCTACAATACAGGCCAGGGTGCCAAATAATGCCATCCACCAATTCAACAGCCTGTAGGTCTGGGGGAAGCCACTAGTAACCACTAGAAGTGTCCTTTTGAGATTTAACCAGGTCAGTTTGTTCACTGCTGTTCTTGTAAGTGCCTGACAGACATCGTAAGAGTGGCTGATGCAGGATGCACTTGGTATGCAGGCTTACTTTTTTGGGGGGGAGGGGGGATATTCTCTAGAAAGAAGGGAAAAATCAGTCTCTGACCTAAGCTCTGTTCTGTGCCCCTGGAGGCTGATCTCTATGAACTTCTTCACCTGGGCTCCCTCGTCATCTGGCTTCTGGTTGGGTTCAGCCATTGGGAAGCATTGGTAGGAGATTGGGAAAGAGGGGAGAAAAGAGAAAGTGGGGTATTTAATGTCCACCAGCCGGGGTTTTAGCCATGGCTGTGTTTCTCTGTGGAACCACTCCTTCTGGTGCCCTCTTCCAAATCATTGGCTCATCCAGTAACCCTGTTCTCTCCTGTTGCTCTTTCAGGATTGGAAACAGCTCCTTGTTCACTAACCCCTGGGCACCTCACCACCCCGTATTGATTCCTTCATCCTGCTCATATCTCTGCAAGTCATCTCCTCGTTGAGTTCTGTTCAGTTATCTCCTTTTGAAAAATTTGTATCTTTCCTTATAGGACCCTGCCTGATGTCATTTGCCTTCCCCGACCTACCCAGGCAAACAGTACTGTAATAGGCTCCCCAGGAGTGCATTATCAGGGAGCTAAACTAACAGTGAGCCCTGCTACTTGGGGCTGAACATTCCACTCTATCTGATGGCACAGCACTGAATATACTGCATGCATTCCTTTGAGCCCCATCTTGGAGAAGTTGACCAGAGATGGATGGGCTTGGAAACTTATGGAGGTGCTGGATATGTTTGCTTACCTTGATTGTGGTGATCGTATCACGGGAGTATGTATATATCCAAACTCATCAAAAAGTATACATTGAATATATGCAATTTTATATATCAATTAAAGCTCAATAAAGCTGTAAAAGAGAGAGAAAAAAGAAGAAATGCTTCTGGGGCGCCTGGGTGGCTCAGTCGTTAAGCGTCTGCCTTCCGCTCAGGTCATGATCCCAGGGTCCTGGGATCGAGCCCCACATCAGGCTCCCTGCTCAGCCGGGAGCCTGCTTCTCTGTCTCCCACTCCCACACTGTTCCCTCTCTAGCTGTCTCTCTCTCTGTCAAATAAATAAAATAAAATCTTAAAAAAAAAAAAAAAAGAAGAAGAAATGCTTCTGCCATTCATGGGACCTCTTGGGGGCTTCCTGCGTGATAGGAATGGAGGCCCAAACTCTGCTTGGCCTATTTTGGAAATAAGATTCTTCATACCTAGAAATTTTACTACAGCCTTTATATACCAGATAAGCCACATCTGAGAAGGGGCCACCTTCTAAGGCAAGAAGCTTTGGAAGCAATCCAGTCATCAGGAAAGCAAACCATGTCCTGGGGCTTCCTCTCCCATTCAGTCGCCCAGAATTACAGGTTTGGGTGTTCAATCTCACAGCAGATTGGAGGATTTGGAAACGAGACAGCCCACTTCCTTTTTTTTTTATAATTTTTTTATTCTTATGTTAATCCCCATACATTACATCATTAGTATTAGATATAGTGTTCCATGATTCATTGTTTGTGCATAACACCCAGTGCTCCATGCAGAACATGCCCTCCTCAATACCCATCACCAGGCTAACCCATCCTCCCACCCCCCTCCCCTCTAGAACCCTCAGTTTGTTTCTCAGAGTCCATCATCTCTCATGGTTCGTCCACCCCTCTGATTTCCCCCCCTTCATTCTTCCCCTCCCGCTATCTTCTTTTTTTTTCCTTAACATATATTGCATTATTTGTTTCAGAGGTACAGATCTGAGAATCAACAGTCTTGCACAATTCACAGCGCTTACCAGAGCACATAACCTCCCCAGTGTCTATCACCCAGCCACCCCATCCCTCCCACCCCCCACCACTCCAGCAACCCTCAGTTTGTTTCCTGAGATTAAGAATTCCTCATATCAGTGAGGTCAAATGATACATGTCTTTCTCTGTTTGACTTATTTCACTCAGCATAATACCCTCCAGTTCCATCCACGTCGTTGCAAATGGCAAGATCTCATTCCTTTTGATGGCTGCATACTATTCCATTGTATATATATACCACATCTTCTTTATCCATTCATCTGTCGATGGACATCTTGGCTCTTTCCACAGTTTGGCTACTGTGGACATTGACAGCCCACTTTCTTGTTAGCCAAGCCTACAAGGACTTCCTTCTGTTGCCGAGCCTGAAACTAGCCCACTCTGGAAAAAGCGAATGTCACCAAAAGAAAAAGACTTTTCCTTGTGAATGACTGCCACCTGACCGTCCTGCCTTGCATTGAGTCCTGGGCTGTCCCATGAGCCTCAAGCTTCTGAAATTGAGCCAATCAGTGACAGCCAAAAAGTAGCAGTGTACTAGCTCGTCATGCAATTGTTGAGCATAGTTTCTCACTAACGAATGTTCAGCAGACAAAAGAACAAAATAAGTTGTATGGGACCACTGTAGAAGCTGTTACGATGTAGATGAAACAGAGATTGTAAACGTGAGGCCTTTTGTCAGCAAATTCTGCAAAACAAGAAAACGTTAGGGAGGGCCAAATCACCAGGGAAATATAATGAAAGAAAGAGGTAGGTAATTTATGTAGTTATAATTTATTGCAGGTAAAGAATGAATAATTTTTTAGTATAAATATGTCCCAGACATGGATCCACCTTGAGGGAATTGTGCTAAATGAAATAAGCCAGACAGAGAAAGACAAGTACTGCATGTTATCACTCCTATGTGGAATCTTTTTTAAAAAAACCATTGAGGGCGCCTGGGTGGCTCAGTTAGTTAAGCGACTGCCTTCGGCTCAGGTGATGATCCTGGAGTCCCTGGATCGAGTCCCGCATTGGGGTCCCTGCTCGGCAGGGAGTCTGCTTCTCCCTCTGACCCTCCCCCCTCTCATGTACTCGCTCTCTCTCATTCTCTCTCTCTCAAATAAATAAAATCTTAAAAAAAAATAAAAATAAAAAAACCATTGAATTCATAGAAACAGAGTAGCATAGTAGCTGTCAGGGGCTTGGGGGCTGGGAAGAGGTTGGCACAGGAATACAAGCTTTCAATTATAAAATGAATGTGTCTGAGGATCTAATGTATAACATGATAACTAGGGGCACCTGGCTGGCTCAGTCCGTTAAGGGCCTGATTATTGATTTTGGCTCCGGTCATGATCTCAGGGTCCAAAGATCGAGCCCTGAGCCCCATGTTGGGCTCTGCACTGGGTGTGGAGTCTGCTTAAGATTCTCTCTCTCCCTCTCCCCCTTGTGTGTGCATGTGCACTCTCTTTCTCTAAAAAAAAGGAAAAGAAAAAACCCCATGATAACTGTAGTTGTTGTGCTGTATACTTGGAATTTACTAAGAGATCCAAACTTAAGTGTTCTCAGCACCCACAAAAAGATAGATATGTGAGACAACAGATGTGTTAATGAACTTGATTATGAGAATCCTTTTACAATGTATATATGTATATCAAGTCATCATGTTGTACACTTTAAATATATTACAATTTTATTTGTCAATTGTACCTCAATAAAGGTGAAAAAAAAAACATAAAATGAGAGAGAGAATAAAAATAAATAAAATACTAATACAATTTAAAAAGATTATACTTATACTGTTGTATAACTTGTGTTTTTTAAACAAATTGTAAACTCTTTTCCTTCTTAGCAAGCATTCATCTACATTATCATCATTAATGACTGCATTTATGTTCCTTAGTAGGAATGCATCATATTTTAGGTAATCAGTCTCCTATTGGGAGATATTTAGAAAATTTCCATTTTTATCATAATAAACAGCATTGTGACAAATACCCACGTACATTCATTTTTGTGAATTGTTTCACTCACATTCATAGCATAAATTTTAGGTATGGAATTGCTGGGTCAAATTTGCAAACTTTTTTTACTTTGTCCCCTATTTCTAAATGGCTCTCAAAATAGGCTATAGACAAAACATTGAGTTCTGGGTATAGAAGTAGTACAGACTGCATTCTCTGACCCAAATACAGTAAAATCACAAGTGAATAATAATCTCAAAAGCCCAACCATTTTGACCTCAAAAAGCAAATAAATAAAAATATCCTCTAAAAACCTCTTTGGCCAAAGAAATTGCAACAGATATTACAGACAGAATGGTCTGACAGCAATGCCAACCAGAATGGCTTACAATAAAATGTTTTATTTTTTTTAGCAAAACTTTACCAAGAAGCAAATTTACAACCTTAAATATTTTCTCTATTAAACAAGGAAGTCAAATAGACATACAAAACATTCTTCTCAAGTTATAAAAGAACAAATACATTTAGGGGAAGCCAGATATAGATATATTAAGGGAAAGACATAATGGAAAGAATGAGGGATAGAAATAGTGGAATTGACCGGTAAGTTCCCTGTCTTGCTCTGTGTGTGTTAAGTGTTTGTGCAGTTGTGTGTGTATGTGTATTCCTGTGTGCTCAAAGGAACAGGGGCCACATGGAAACGTCCCACATTTTGCTGACGGGTTTAGGAGGCAAGGCAAACTCAACCCAACTGACACTCACAGGGAGATTAACTGGGATAATGTGTCAGTAGAGAGCCATGAAAGCACAAATGTGGAAGTGACTAATTTAATGGTGGGCAGGTCAGTGAAGGAAATCATCTTACAGAATGTGACAGCTGAATTGACAAATTGTGGGATGGGTAGGATTTTGCCAAGTAAAATGCTTGTAGGAAGAAAGCGAGGACTAGGTGTGTATGGGGGGTTTGTTTTCAAGGCACTAGAATTTTTTTCCATGCCTAATCAGTTCCTGACATCTATGGGATGATTAACTGTGCAGCCTTATCATTTTTAATTGGGTGCTTTCTTTTAGAGCTGGTATTCTTTTGATTCAGGTAACCTATTTTTAGATCCTGCTTTATATTATTAATAATTATAGCAGAAAATGAACTTCATAGAAAGTAAATGTCTTTTTATTTCTTATCTGTAATTAGCTATGATGTGAGCATGCAAGATATATTCAAAATCTACTTTATTCTATCAAAAGGATATGGTGCATGGATCTAAGTTTATTCAAGGAAAAGAGAGTCTTAAAACCATAGGGAAATCTTTTCATTAATTTTAAATTTTTAGCAACGCCTGAGTGGCTTAGTTGGTTAAGCATCTGCCTTCATTCGGCTCAGGTCATGATCCCAGGGTCTTTGGATGGAGTCTTACATCAGGCTCCTTGCTCAGCAGGGACCCTGCTTCTCCCTCTGCCTGCTGCTTCTCCTGCTTGTGCTCTCTCTCTCTCACTCTCTTCCTGATAAATAAATAAATAAAATCTTTTAAAAAAATTTTAAATTTTTAGAAATTTATCTGTCGGGTGTCCAATGACTCAGGTATAGTATCTTATATACTAAGTATGTAATAGGAAGAATGAGGTATATAGAACCTCTTTCTCCAGAAAGATAAGCTTTTTGTTGTTTTTCTTGTTATGAGTGTTTTCAATGAAAACTTCTGAATTCAGTATTATTCCTTTTTTGGGGAAAAGAAATGTTAGCATGTGTGTTTGTGTATGTGTGTGTGTGTGATGTGTGTTTGTAAAAGTATAGAGAAAAGTGTGGAAAGCATAGAGAAACTTTTATATATATAAAGTTTCCCTGGTTCCCTGGGTATGGAGAGGGGAATATTGTGGGAAAGGTGAGTGAGGAGAAGAAGGAATGAAAGGAGATAATTTGTTTCTTTTTATATGTTTGTATTGTTTTGTTACAGTGGTAACTGATGTGATGGTTAATTTTATGTATCGACTTGACTAGACCATGAAGTGCCCAGACATTTGGTTAGTATTTTGAATGTGTCTGTTGAGGGTGTTTCTGGATAAGATTAACATTTGAGGTATCTATGAAAACCCCACAGCTAAAATCACACTTAACAGCGAATGACTGAAAGCTTGCATCTTTAGGATCAGGAATAAGACAAAGATATCTGCTCTTATCACTGCTATTCAGTATTGCAGTGGGGACTCCAATCAGGGAAATTAAACAAGAAAAGGAATAAAAGTCATCTGGATTGGAGAAGAAGCAGCAAAACTATATTTGCATATGACACAATCTTGTATATAGAAAATCCTAAAGAATCCACACACACAAAAATTATAGCTAATAAACAAGTTCAGTGAAGTGGCAGGATACAACAATATACAAAAATCTATTGTATTCCTATACAGTGACAATGGACAATCCAAAAGTGAAAAATAACAAAACAGTTCCATTTAAAGAGCATCAAAAATAGTAAGAACACTTAGGAATAAATTTAACAGAAGTAGTGCAGGATGTATACACTGAAAACTATAAAATGTCATTAAAAGATATTTAAAAGGAACTTATAAATGGAAAAGCATACCATATTCATGAATTGGGAGACTTATTGTTAAGATGGCAACATTTCCAGGGCACCTGGGTGGCTCAGTCATTAAGCGTCTACCTTCGACTCAGGTCATGATCCCAGGGTCCTGGAATTGAGCCCCACATTGGGTTCCCTGTTTGTGGGAAGCCTGCTTCTCCCTCTCCCACTCCCCCTGCTTGTGTTCCCTCTCTTGCTGTGTCTTTCTGTAGAATAAATAAATAAAATCTTAAAAAAAAAAAATGGCAACATTTCCTGAGCTGCTCTACAGATTCAGTTCATTTTCTGTCAAAATCCCAGATAGTTTTTTTGGAGAAGTTGGCAAGTTGATCCTAAAATTCCTGTGAAAATGCAAGGGACCCAGAATACCAACACAATCTTGTAAAAGAAGAATAAAGTTGGAGGACTCCCATATCCTGATTTCAAAATTACAAGAAAGTTACAGCAATCAAGAAAGTGTGCTTTGGCATTAGAATTATATAGATCAGTGGAATAAAAATGAGAGTCTAGAAATAAACCCATACATTTAAGTCAATTGATTTTCAACAAGAATGTTAAGATAATTCAATGAAGAAAGAATAATATCTTCAATAAATAGTGCTGGGACAACTGGATAGTCACATTATACAAAAATGAATTCAAATTGGGTCAATGACTTAAATATTAGAGCTAAAACCATAAAACTTTTAGAAGAAAGTGTACAGGTAAATCTTCATGACCTTGGCGATGGATCCTTAGATATGATACCAAACCTATGAGCAACGAAAGAAAATATAGATAAATTGAACTTCACCAAAACCAAAAACTTTTCTGTTTTAATGGATTCTATACAGAAAGTGAAAAAACAACCCATGTAATGGGAGAAAAAATTTGCAAAATATATTATGTATGTATGTATGTATCTATTTATCTATATCTCAATTACTCAATAATAAAAAGACAACCCAACTAAAAACTGAGTAAAATATGTAAATAGACATTTCTTCAAAGAATATATATAAGTGGCCAATAAGCACATGAAAAGATGGTTAACAGCATTAGGCATTAGGAAAATGCAAATAAAAAACAGTATCATGGAGTGCCTGCCTGGCTCAGTGGGTGGAGCGTGGGACTTTTGATCTTGGGGTCGTGAGGGCAAGCCCCACGTTGGGTGTAGATATTTCTTAAAAAGGAAAAAACCATAATATCACTTTTTTTTTTTTTTAGATTTTATTTATTTACTTGAGAGAGAGAGAGCACAAGAGGGGGGAGCGGGAGAGGGAGAAGCAGACTCCCCACTGAGCAGGGAGCCCGATGTGGGACTTGATCCCGGGGCTCCAGGATCATGACCTGAGCCGAAGGCAGTCGCTTAACCAACTGAGCCACCCAGGCGCCCCATAATATCACTTTCTGTCCACTGGGATGGCTATAATAAAAAAAAGATAATCACAAGTGTTGATGAAGATGTGAAGAAATTGGAAACACCATATGCTGCTGGTGGGAATGTGAAATTGGTCAGTCACTCTTTTTGATAAAATAAATTCTTTAATCAAAACTAGTTTACAGGGGCACCTGGGTGGTTCAGCCCGGTTAAGCGACTGCCTTCGGTTCAGGTCATGATCCCAGTCTGCTTCTCCACCTCCCCCCCGCTCATGCTCTCTCTCTCACTCACTCTCTTTCAAATAAATAGATAAAATCTTTAAAAAAAAACTAGTTTACCTGTTGACACTTAAGGCTTAACTAGAATAAATCTGTGTAAATTAAAATTGTATTAAGGACCAAGCAGTTAATGACTGGTTTATATAACGTAATAGCAAGAGTTCCCGCAAAATAGTGGATCCAACTTCCATTGTAAGAGCTCTTAAACAGTTTGGCAGTTCCTCAAGAAGTTAAATACAGAGTTATCCTCTTGGTATGATCTAGTGATCCCACGCCTAAGTATATACCCAAAAGAACTGAAAATATATGGCCACATGAAACTTACATGTGAAGGTTTATAACAGCATTACTCATAATAGCCAAAAGGTAGAAACAACCCAAATTTCCATCAACTGATGGATAAATAAAATGTGGTACATCCATACAGTGGAATATTACTTGGTGAAAAAAGGAAAAAGAAACGAAAGAAAGAAAGAAAATGAAATGAAGGACTGTTCTACAAGGTGGATGAACCTTGAAAAGCAATATGCTAAGTGAAAGATGCCAATCACAAAAGACCGCATCCTGAAATGTCCAGCATAGGCAAATCCTTGGAGGCAGAAAGCAGATTAGTGGTTGCCCCACAATACGGGGAGGGAGGGAGTGGAGACTGATTGCTAACAGGACCTGGTTTCTTTGGGGATGATGAAAGTATTTTGGACTTAGGTCATAATTGCATAATTCTGTAACCACACCAAAAACCACCAAACTGTGCAACTTTAAAAACAAAGTGATCGTTTTCTCCTATAATTTTCTCAGGAAAACAGTTGGATAATGCTGGAGAAATAATACACAGCCCTCACTTAGTATAATGAAAACTGCCTACCTCTGTATCATTACATGATATCTTCATCTTTGTCACAGTCCACAGTGACTGTTCAGTGGCTCATTAACAGTGTCTCCCATTGTATGCAAGTCCCTGTGCTGGGTACTGTCACGGCCCAGTCAGACTAAGACCACCAGGGACAAATGGGTAGTTTGACAAAGTCAGGTTTATAGGCCCATTGCAATGAGAAAAACCACATAGTAGAGTTACTCTGCAGCTTCTCCAAACAGGGAAAAGTAGAGCTATCATAGAGTTTTGGGAAAGCATGGAAATCTGGGTGAAATTAAAATGAAGTAGTGTTTCAATGTGCTTAATGCAACACAGTGTGAGTGTAAAAGGGTCATCATCAGGTCTGGACTGTGCAATGGACCCAGGATCCTATTTCCTTGGAAACCACTAAGTTAAGATAAACGTGGATGCTTTGTCCAGACAGCTTTATGGGAACCTCTGCACCTGCGCTGTACCCCAAGGTTGCTTCTCTGTGTCAGACTGTCTTAGTTCCTCCAGGTAAGACTGGGATATTTTACTCTTACTGAAATAATTTCAAGCAGCAACGTTACTGGGAGTCTGATTTTAGAGGCCAAGTTTTCTCTGTGAGCAAGAACGCAGTAGTCACTCCAAGAAGGGGGTCTGGTGGTACTTTGCAGCGACAGTGTGTCCTTGGGAGAAATCATGTTTACTGTGAACTTTGGGCTGTCTCTCTCTGTGTCTGTTTTCCCAGCCTGGTGAACGGCAGGGCTGGTTTTTCCTTCCTCAGTATTGAGGGGTTGCTAAGGATTGATGCAATATCTCCCAAGAGAGGTAAGAAAGGCAACACTTTAATTAAGGAGGGAACCAATGCAGTTTCCCCTGGAGGTTCATTCCCTCTGCCTTTTAGTGGTTCTCAAGGCCCTGGTTCAGCAGGTCTGAGTTAGCTCAGAGGAAGGACAGGCTGGACTCCAGAAGTGCCTCCTTTCTAACAAGGCCATTCCCCAGGCAGGAAACTCTGCTGTTACTGGACTACTGCTTGTCCCTTAGGGAGAGACTCACCACCACCAAGCTCCCACTGCAGTGACCAGGCCAGCAAGGCCCAGCCTAGACACATGCTCGGTCAGGAGTCGAGGGGCGGGGAGGAGGTCCTGCATCCTCTGCTCCTAGGTGTCCTTGGGAACTGTATTCATACTTGTGAGTGGCCCGAGTGAGCTGTGTACCCTTGTCTTCTTGCATGACCTTCCTGACCACAAAGGCACATACCCATTTTGTCTCTAATTTTTAGAAGTGGTCATTGCAAGCTGGGCCACCTTAGGGGTGGGAAACATTTCATCTTAGGAGTTGTGCTGGGTCTCAGGGAAGGCTGAAGACTAGGTACCAGGGCCTCAGGTATCTGCAAACCCAGGAGCGGGGTGAAGTTGCCTCATAGTGCAGGAGTCTGGCTACTTGGGGGTCTGCTGTGAGGTTTAGAAATGAGGTGGAGGGGTAGCAGGAACTCAGCCAGCCCCTGAAGCCCAAAAGCAAGGGTGCCATTTTGAAAAAGAATAAATTGACTACAGAAGGAAAACCCTGGTAGCGAGGCTGCTCATTGCTAGGAAAAGAAAGGAGGGTGGCTGAATTGAAGAGGATGGAAACACCTTGGGGTTGGAGGGGACAGGCTGAGGGGGCTCTCAGACCTGCAGCCAGGTAGATGGGCTGATAGAAAAACCTGGTGTGGACTCTTTGGCAAAACCCCTGACAGGCTTATGGGCCAGTGGGAAAACCTGGCGTGGCTCCAGGAAAATGACAGAGGCTGCACCAGCAGGAACCGGGTCTAGGTCTGAGATTTAGTCCCTAACCCCTCCCTCCCCCGCAAGAGCAGGCTCCAAATGTCCTGAATTTTGTAGAGCCCCCAGCTTACGTGGCTAGTATTAGTAGCAGTCTGTTCTTTTGTCGTCATTATAATTGTACGTGATCTTGGGACCTTGAATGTCCTGATAGTGACCCCTGTTGGTGACTTCTAAAAGAAGTGGGCCAAGGGCACCACCAAGAATGACCTGTACTCCTAAAACTTGGCTAGGACGAATCATTAATTTTTTTCCCTCTTGGGGAAAAAAAAAAAAAAACCCAAAAAACCAAACCCCTCAGTCTGTAGGACTCCTGCATTAGGGACATTCTGGAACACATAGCAGTTCCGTCCTCTCTTAGTGACATTACACCTCCTTTCCCAGGGGAGATCTGGTTCCCCATTTTTTTGCAGAACACCTGTCCCTACCTCCAGGTAGGGTTTGCTCTTATCTTTTGATAGTACAGGGATCCCCTTGTTTTCCACTTCTCTCTCAGGAGACCGAATGCCCACTTTTGTCGTCTTATTTCCAAAGGTAGGGGCTAATCTTAAGACAAGGCAGTTCAGGGAATCAAAGAAAGTCCAATCATCACCCTCAAGGGTCAACCACTAGTATTTATTCAAAACGTAGCGTGTATGTGAATGTTTCTTTGTGGAGAGGGTCGATAACTTTCAAAGATGACCTCAAAATGGTCAACAAGCTTAGACTCAGTACCTGAGGGATCGTCCTCTAAAAAGGTTGGTTTTGCTGGTTTTGAGGTTCCCTCCTGGAGTTCATTTCAGGGCAGCCCTGTTCTGGGTCCTTCGCTCAGATGTACTCATTCTCTCTCCCCATGTCTATCTCTTGTCCTTACCACCAACATCTGTGCTGATTTATTACTTTAGTATTATCAGCTGTAGTATTTATTAGCATTGTGTTAGAATTAGGTCTCACATGCCATGCTGCTGATTTTTTTTTTTTTTTTTAGCATTTCATGTTTATCTTAGGAGAAAAACTTGAAAACTAGTCTTGGTAACTGACTAGACAGGAAAAGACCAAGCAGGTACTTTATCATCTAGAAAAGAAGGTCAGTGCTGGAGGGCAGAAGTTCAGAAGTGATTTCTTTGATTCTTTGGTACCTGAGGAGAAGCAATGGATATGGTAGATCCACGAGGACCCATGAGGATACCAGGAAAAATCCTCCAAAATGGGGCAGGAGGCTTGGAACAGCCACTACCACGGTGATGTGGAGATAGGGAGATAGGGCATTGGGTTGGTAACTGCTAGCCTTTCTCCACCATCCACCAGGCATGGGGGTGGGGGGGTGGGGGGGCTGGAACCTGCAGTAGGGGGCGGGGCCCCAACTGCACTGGAGTTCTGTCTTGCTCTGTCTTACACACTCTTTCACTTAAAGTTTTAGCAGGTAGAAGGCTTCATCAGGAAACGTGAAATTTAACAAGAAATCAAGAGATGTCTATGGTAGAGTTTTTTCCATATTTCTTCCCTAGGACAGGCCTGAGCTACAAGGGAAGATCATCCTTTCCCCAAGTAGCCATTTTTGAAGGATGTTAGACCTAACTGCCGTTCTTTTTTATGTCTTCCAAATCTTGTATTACTATGTTTACACATCTCTAGATTGTTTGATGAAAAAAGGGACGGGGGAAAAAGGAACTGGATGAGTACTGACTCCTGGAGAAGACTGAAAAGCTAACCTTCAAAGTACTCATGGGCTGTGTCCCTTCACTTCTTGCCTACAATATAGAGACATTTCTCTAGGAACTGTGTAACCTGGGGCAAAATTCAGGGATAGCCCATTCCCTCTAAAAATAAATTTGGTGAAACAAGACCATTGTTGATAAACTGCAGAAATTGCCAATTTTCAAGTTATGTCCAAGGTGAACCCGGCTTTCTACAGGTTCCAAGAAATACTATTCACCCATTTCTAGCACCTTTCTTTTCTTCTCTCCCAAGTGAGAGAAAATCATGACCCTCTATCTTTACCTTACGTGTGAACTGTCTACAACTCTGATAATAACAGAGTAGCACAAAAGGAAGGTAATAATGTGCCCATATATTGCCTAGCTAATTGTAGGTTGCTCAGTAAATACTTACTAAATTGTCATCTGTTGCAAGTCATTCAACAAATATTTATTGAGTGCTAGTGAATATGTGATTTTAGGAGATACTGGATAAAGCGATAAGCAGACATCTTCCCCGCCCTTATGTGTTTTTTGTTTTTTGTTTTTTTTAAAGATTTTATTTATTTATTTGAGAGAGAGAGAGAACACATGAGAGGGGTTAGGGTCAGAGGATGAAGCAGACTCCCTGCCGAGCAGGGAGCCTGATGCGGGACTCGATCCAGGGACTCGATCCAGGGACTCGATCCAGGGACTCGATCCAGGGACTCGATCCAGGGACTCCAGGATCATGACCTGAGCCAAAGGCAGTCGCTTAACCGACTGAGCCACCAGGCGCCCCCGCCCTTATGTGTTTTTGTTTTCTGTCTTGTTGCTGTTCTTGCACCATAAGAAGAGGCATTACGTTTCACGTACAGAGGGGTACAGACAGAAGACCCAGACGCTAGTTTTTGCTTTGATAGGAACAAGATGTTCATATGATCTCGGACAAGTCATTTAAATGTCTTAGTATCATCTGAACGAATAAGATGGTCAAACTCGATTTTTATATCTTATTTATTTTTTAAGATTTTATTTATTATTTGACAGACACAGAGAGAGAGCGAGCACGCACAAGCAGGGGGAGGGGCAGGCAGAGGGAGAGGGAGAAGCAGACTCTCCGCGGAGCAGAAAGTCTGACATCATGCAGGGCCCATCCCAGGACCTTGGGATCATGACCTGAGCCGAAGGCAGATGCTCATCCAACTGAGCTACCCAGGCGCCCCTAGATTTTTATACTTTAAAGAGCTCCGCCAACTGTCGAGTTTGGTTTGGTGTTGAGATGCGATGAAATTGACTGGATATGAAAGGGTGGCCTTTATGTTGTGCTTACAAGTCTAGATTCCAGGATTGGTCTACAAAGTCTTTTCCAGCTTCTTTAATGGGGGTCAAATCTTCAGAAACCTGGCTTTTGAAACCTAAACTCATCTGAATCTGTTTTTTGTTATTGTGGTTTGTTTTAAAGATTTTATTTTCTTAAGTCATCACCACACCCAACATGGGACTCCAAACTACGACCCTGAGATCAAGAGCTGTATGCTCTACATACTGAGCCAGCCAGGTGCCCCTGAAAATATTAATTATAAGAAACCTGACTTAGTTATTTATCGCTTTTTCTAGAACAGGAAACCATCAATAACAGCCATAAAAAATTGGCATGGTTTCTTGCTGAGGAAGGCATCAGACCTTCAAAAGTGGGCTGATTCCAACCAAAGCTGTCATCACATGAGAAGCTCTTGTGAGCCGACCTACCGTGTAAGGAGTGAGTATCTCTTATCTTCACTCCCCTCCACCTGTTGACTATGTCAGTGCTTACCCATCATCTTCTATCCAGTTTCCATGGCTTCATGTAATGTGTTAGCCAGACAGATCAAGGTTGAAAGGTATTTTTTTGCTGTGAAAGTTAAATTTTAATTGAACGTTAATTGATTTTTCTAGGAATGAGCTTCTAAACATGGCCACGGCTCAGTGATACTGACCCACCCAGTGTCTCTTTGTTGATCCGATGTAAACACAAAGCAGATAAAGCGAAGTAAGTATCATCAGAAGAATAAGACCAATGCAAACTTTGTAAGCAATATGCTTTTGTCAGTCATTATAATTTGGAAAATTATTGAGAAGCTTTCTTAGCCTTTTCAAATTATGTAAGATTGAATTTCTTGAAGAGTGGGAGAAAGGCTTTCCAGACCCAGATCAGCAAGTACTCACTGTTATTCAGAGGATCCATGAACTCTGAGCAGCTTGGTAATCCAGTAGCCGAGAAGAGCAGTCTTCAGACTTTTATGTGTGTGTGTCACCATGGTGGCTTATTAAAACACATATTGTAGTTCTTTGGTCTGGGGTGAAAATTGAGAGTCTGCATTTCTAATAAGCTCTGAGGTGATGCCAATGTTACTGGTCTTGGGACCATATTTTGAGTAACATGGTTCTGATAGTTACCCCACCTGGGGAAGGCAGATGAGCACAATCCTTACCTGTGATTCTGACCAGGGATGTCTATGGCCAGGCATAGGATTTTAGGAAGCTAAGTGCTGCCTTTGGCTTCTACAGTGAGTACACCATAATTCAAGTGATGGGATAAATGCATGTATTGACTCTTAAAAACAAAGCCGAAAAGCCAATGGGCACATGCGCAGCAAGAAGGATGTTAGACTCAAATGTTTCTGGAAAAAAGGTGGAGATCAATGATATGGTAAGGCATTAATTTTGTTGCTATGTCTAATGTATGGATAATCCGTTATTAATTTAACCTAAGACGTCAATGCTTTCTTTTTAATATAAATAAAATGTAGCTAAGCTGACCACGTTGAAATGGATTTCTTCAACTTGAATTAATGATAGGGAAATTTGGGGTGACAATGAGAAAAGACAGTGTTTATTTTCAGGATGGGAGTCATTCATTCATTCAACAATGACAGTGTATTGAGACCCTTGTGATGGGCCAGATGCTGTACTGGGATCTCAGTCCTTCCGTGAAAGTCGCACATTCATTGGGAGCATATTGACCCCAAACAGCTCATCTTAAAATGAATTAAAATTGTGATCCTGGGAGGAGAAATGGAGCATGCTCTGAGAACACTGAAACTGGGGCACGTGACTTGATAGGCGTGTGAAGGAAGGCTTCCCTAAGAAGGTGATGTTTGAGGTGAGAGCTGAAGGATGGGTTGGAATGATCTAAGTCCAGGGGTTGGTGTTGGAAGGCAAGAGGAGGGAAGGAGGTTGGCCCACGTGTGAGGTCATCCATGTGTCAATACATAGTCTCCCCCCATCTGGGGCTTGATGCAGAGAGTCATGGTGTAATTACTGTTGATGTGAAGACCCCCAGGGCTTTCATATATATGCCCAGCCTGGTCTCATCTACAGAAATGTACCCTCTCTCACATGGTCCTGTGGGCTACCACACGCTGGGGAAATGTTCAGCCCACCCTTCTGCTTCCACTCCCCCTGAGCCTTATTAACCTGTAAGCTTCAAGACCACCAGATTTTAAAACATTTTCTTGTAAAGAATATGTAGATTGCATTGTGATGATAAAGTAATACTGTGAATGTTTTTATTTTCTATTAAAAAAGAAAACTTATCCAGTTTTTTTCAGATTCACAACCAGGTTTGGGAAGCCCTAGCCCACATCAAACAGGCCTGGAGTTTGGACAGTCTGGAGTCTGTTAAAGTTCCAGGGCCCTTGACAGAATACTTCGTCCATGGGCACACGGTGGTGTTCAGAATGGTGCTGTGAGGTGGGCAGTCATCACCCAGGCTCAGAGAATTGATCTTGCCCGAAGTTACAGTGACCGGTAAATAATGATAAAGCTAACATTAAGCATGCCCTTTCCATACAATGTCTTATCATCTCAAGTCTCCTGCTTGGCTTTGCTGTCTCAGGAACCCCTTGAACCTTTCTCCTCTGAATCCCCCTTACACCCAGCCTGAGGACCCAGAGGGACAAGTTTCACACTTAACGCAGATATGACTGTCTCCAGAACTCAGTTTTGGGGGCAAGTAGTCGTAGGGAAAAGTGGGGAGGTTAATCTCTGTGAGTCTGTGTACCCTTGGGTCATGGAGAAGTTAGGTCTTTTTCTCCTCCTTCCTCTTCCTCTTCTCTTCTGCTTAATTACATTTTTCCTGCCCCAGGTTCAAAAATGTAGACGCTTGGGAAATCTGCCTGTAGTGAGATATCTGGCCACCAGGGGGAAGCACGAGACCATGGCTTTGTCCGAGGATTGAGGGAGTCCTTCAGCTGGCTTCCCTGCCAAAGGAGGATCTCAGGTTTCCAGTGAAGTCTGCTCATTAGAATCATCTGACGAAATTTTTTTAAATCCCAGGGGCCTGGGCTCCATCTCAAGCCAGTTGCATCTTATATTCCTGGGAGAGGGGCACAGCCTTTCAGTTTCTTCAGTGATTTTGATCTACAAAGAGAGTTGACAACCACTAATTGAGAACACTGAATCCTGAAAACTGTAAAGGCTTTTAGGAATCACCTAGCTTAGCCTGATTGCTCCATTTCACAGCTGCAGGAACTGAGGACAGAAACCATAGGCTTAGGAATCATTGGAAAACAGAACCCAGGATCCTCACGTTCAGCCAGTTCTGGTTCCTCCCACAGCCCTTAGTTGTCCATGCTTTGGTTAGGCATGGGCATCAGGGGGCACCAAGGAACACTCTTTCCCTCCTCTCTGACCTCAGGGCTGTGTGGTCCCTGGTTCAAGGAGCTCCTGTTGATGGAAGCATTCAGAACCCATCTATAGAAACCAACTGGAGAGCAGCCCCAAGTCTGTGTGGGCTGAGGTTCAAGGCTTATGTGCTCTTGGAAACCAGGGAGTGAGAGAGAGGGGAGTGAGGGCAGCTAGAGTCAAGGAGGGCTTCCTGGAGATGAGGCCGGAGTGGAGGATTGGCTGGATTTTGATGACCCATGGATGGTAGGGGCCCAGGACGAATGATGGGCATTGCTGGGGCCACATGAGGCAGTATGAGTGAGACAAAGGTGGGGCCTGCAGAGAGTGGGAGTTACCACTACAGAGAGAGATGGAGACCCAGCCTACAGAGAGAGGAACATCCAGACAGAGGAACTGAGGAACCAAGGCCTTTCATGAAATATTCTAGATCTCAGTCTGGCTATAGTGGGGAATCATGGACAGTGTTTGAGCCCGAGAGGGTCACAGGTGAGCGAGCCTCAGAAAGATGCCACTGGGGGTGGAGGGGTAGAGGCCCAAAGACAGAGGCAGCACATGTAGGGGCCCCGTCTAGGGACTCCCTTAGGATCATCCTCTTCCAGGCCCTCAGAACTTAGACAAGATGTGACTTTTGGAAGCTGTCCTAGCAGTATTGGCCGAATAGAATGTAAGTAGAAGGCCCTCAGCGGTTGTGGCAGAAAAGACACAGACTGAACAAAGAGTCACTTGGAGGGTAGCAGGGGCTGCATTCCAGAAGCTTCTCAGACAGTTTATGGGGCGGTCGGAACTGCCGTCACCCCAGAGGAGCGGGACAGTGGTGTCCACAGTGAGGGAACCCGTGTCTGCCCTCCTCTTTTCTAGTCAGGATATTCTTGGGGATCCCTAGAAACTCCACCTCGAGAAAGCCCTAGAAGTCCAGGATTAACCTTCCACCCCAACCTCATGTATCTTCAGAGCTTTATGATACGAGGGCCCCTCTTTACCACCGTGTTGTCCAGCCCACTTCCGCCCAGCCTGGCCCACCTCTCTGGGGGATTCCAGGCAGCTCAGGAGTCAGTAAACCCTATTCGGTATTTATACCATATGGTGCTGGTGGGGTGTGCCCTTGTCCTCCTTCCATGACATCTGGTCGCCACACAGGTACACGCTCCATCTTTCCCAATGCTGGGTGTCTTTGGAAGAGACCTTGTTGAACCAGGCCTCCCCAGGGATGGGTGGGTAAGATTTTGCTTCTAAGTATCCATGTTTTTATATGGGGGGCGGGGAGGAGCCATATAACACTGTCTTCTATTTGCACAGCAAGACAAACCTTTTAAAACCTCATCTCTTTCACCGTTCACCGGAGCCCTCCAAAGTAAAGAGTTTCCTAAGGAAACTGCTACCCAGGATGACCCCATCTGCACTGTCCAGCCAATCCAGTAGGGAAAGGGTGTTCTTTTCTCTAAAGAAGTGCCCAGAGGGTCAGCTATTTCCTCACAGTGGAACCTGGGCAGTAGTATGAGGCAGGAACACCTAAACTATTAAGTATGAGGGAGTTATTCCAATAATTATTCCGGTTTGAGGCTTTATTGATGCCAACATCTTTTGTGCACTCTGGGATGCTGTAAACAATCAGCTGGTGCATTCGTAGATTCGGGATCATTTCCCTTTGGAGTCTACTTTCCTGTGTCTATTTTCCTGTTAATTAGGAAGACTTGGCAGCTCTTGAAAAAGTCACCTTCTCCAGGTGGCCTCATGACTTTCTCCTTCCTTTAGGAAGATTTGATCCCTGGGTCTTCCAAATTACACCTGTCTTCCACTTGGCTTGGGGCCCACGCACTGCCATCTTCATAGAACTGGGTGTAGGCATTCACCCGCACTAGCTGCTAGTTGGGAGGTTTGGTCATAGCTCTCAGTGGTTGAGGAACCCCCTTCGTTTTCCCTTTCTCAACAGCCAGAAGTCTGTTTTTATCTCCCTCTTATTATAAGATTTATTAAATTGGGGTCTATGGCATCAAATAAAGTACACATATGGCCTCCAAGAGGGTCACCCAGTGAAATTTATGTGTATGTGCATGCTTCACTGAGGGAAAATGACTAAGAACTTAAGGCTGAGACTTTGCAACTGTTGAATAATCCTCGGGAAAGGCTGGTTTTTCTCCAAAGTAATGGTGACAAGGCGACA
Organism: Mirounga leonina; assembly: GCF_011800145.1. NCBI lineage: Eukaryota > Metazoa > Chordata > Mammalia > Carnivora > Phocidae > Mirounga > Mirounga leonina. The sequence goes on from NW_023270418.1 coordinate 13,114,301, forward strand.
CCTCTGGCATCTCCAGCTTTATTTAATCTTGTGCAAAAAGGCATACAGATTGGCAAACTGTATTTGCAGATGACATGATCATGTATATAGAAAATCCTAAGGAATCTTGAAAAGAGATCTACTAGACTATTAAGTGAATTTAGCTAAGTCACAAAATACAGGGTCAATATACAAAAATCGATTTGACTTTTTTTTTTAAAGATTTTATTTATTTATTTGACAGAGAGAGACACAGCAAGAGAGGGAACACAAGCAGGGGGAGTGGGAGAGGGAGAAGCAGGCTTCCCGCGGAGCAGGGAGCCCGATGCGGGGCTCGATCCCAGGACGCTGGGACCATGACCTGAGCCGAAGGCAGACGCTTAACGACTGAGCCACCCAGGCGCCCCTCAATTTGACTTTTATACACTAGTGATGAGCAAGTGGAAAAGGACATGTAAAAATACCATTTATAATAGCATCTACAATATGACATATATTCAGGAAAATCTTTAATTATATGCAAAACATGTACATGGAAAACTCTAAAAATGCTGAGAGGAAATAAATGGCAATATATACCAGGGTTTATGAATGGGAGGCTCAATATTGTTAGATGGCATTCCTCCCCAAGTTGAGTTACATATTTGATGTGATTCCAGTCAAAATCCTAGCAGGGTTATTTTTGTTTTTGTTTTTTTTTTAGAAGTTGGCAAGCTGAAACTTATATACAAATTCAAAGGTCATAGAATAGCCAAAAAATTGTGGAAAGGAACAAAGCTGAGGGACATAATCTGCCCAATTTTAGGACTTAAAGTAAATATATAATAATCCAAGAGATTACTGTATAGAAATAGAAATCAATGAAATAGTCTAGAAAGATATTGTGTATATAATATATATCTATTATACATATAATACACTGCACACACACACACACACACACTTAATTTTCAGTTACAGTACCAAAGTAATTCAATGGGGGAAATGGTGTTTTCAGAAGATACTGCTGGCGAAATGATATATCTGCTTGGAAAAAGTGGATCTCAACTTTTTTTCTTTTTAAGATTTATTTTAGAGAGAGACAGAGCATGAGCAAGAGGGGCAGAGGGGGAGGGAGAGAGACTCTCAAGCAGATTCTGTGCTGAGCACAGAGCCCGACCCAGGGCTCAATCCCATGACCCCGAGATCATGACGTGAGCTGAAACCAAGAGGTCAGACGCTTAACTGACTGCGCCACCCACGTGCTCTGTGAATCTCAACTCATAACTCACATCACACAAAAGTTGACTTAGAGTGAGTCACAGAACTAAATATAAGAGTTAAAACCATAAAACTTCTAAAACAGGAGAAAATACTTTTGGGTAAGCAAAGATTTCTTGTGGAGGAATAAAAAGCATGAACTATAAAAGTTGACAGGCTTCATCAAAATTAAAAATTTCTGTTCTACCAAAAACATTAAATGAGAAGGCAGGGCACCTGGGTGGCTCAGTCAGTTAAGACTCCAACTCTTGGTTTTGGCTCAGGCCATGATCTCAGTGTCCTGAGATCAAACCCTACGTTGGGTTCTACGTTCAGTGTGGAGTCTGCTTGAGATTCTCTCTCCCTTTCCCGCTACCCCACCCCAATAAATAAATAAATCTTTAAAAAACAAGAAGGCGAACTCAGGGACTGGGAGAAAATATTTGCAATACACAGATCGGCATAGGGCTTGTACCCAAAATTTATAAAGTACTCATAACTCAATAAGGAGACAAACCAACCAATGAAAAATGGGTGAGGTAAGGAGGATTCTATGATGACCCCAAGGACCATGCCCTTGTATAATCATCTCTTCCTTGAATATGGGTGGGATCTGCGGATATTAAGGATGTCATTCCCGTGACTAAGTTACATCATATTATACAAAGGCATTTTGACAGATGTAATTGAGGCCAATCAAAAGGGAGATTATCTCAGGTGGGCCTGAGATAATCAGGTGAACCTTTAAATGAGGCTCACAAGGCAGCAGCAAAACTTTCCCGTTGGCCTCGGAGCAAAGCACCATGAGTTCGACAGCTGCAGGGAAATGCATTGTGTCAACAACCACGCGTGCTTGGAAGGAGACCTGGGCCCCAGGTGGGACCCCAGTGCTGCCCAACATCTTCATGGCAGCCTGTGAGACCAGAAGGGAAGACCCAGCTCAGCTGTGCCTGACTCACACTAACTGTGAGACAATAAACATACTTTCTTTTTTCAGTTTAATCTGACAAACTTGTGGTGACCTGTAGAAAGCGAACATGATAGGCCAAATGATGAACATACACTTCACGAAAGAAGACATGCGAATAGCCAGCAGGTACATGAAAAGGTGGTCAGCAACAGCCATCACCAGGGAAAAATACATTGCCAACAAAATGAGAGTACCCCTGCCCGCGTACACGAGTGGCTAAATTGAGGCGGAGGGGGACCCCAGCAGTCCTAAGGACAGCATCTGGAACTTTCATGGGCTGCTATGGAAATGCCAAATGTTCCAACCATGGTGGAAAACAGTTTGGAAGTTTCTAGTAAACCCAAACGTACGTTATCATATGGCCCAGCGATTCGTGTTTCCACACAAAGACTTTTTATTCATAGTAGCCCCACAGTAGAAACAGCCCAGTTGCACGTCAACAGGCCAATGTGTGAATGAATCGTGCTGTATCCATACAAGGGGACGCTGCTCAGCCACGGGATAGCTTTTGGGGGTGATGGTGACGGTTTGGAACTTGACCGTGGTGGTGATGGTGGTAGTGATGGTGGTTACATGGGCGTCTATATTTGTCAAAGCTCATCTAACTTTACACTTATCATGGGTGCATTTTATACACAAATTATACCTCAGTAGGGCTGATTTTTATTTATTTTTTTTAAAGATTTTTTTTTAAATTTATTTATTTGACAGAGAGAGACACAGCGAGAGAGGGAACACAAGCAGGGGGAGTGGGAGAGGGAGAAGCAGACTCCCCACTGAGCAGGGAGCCTGATGCAGGGCTCGATCCCAGGACCCTGGGATCATGACCTGAGCCGAAGGCAGACGCTTAACGACTGAGCCACCCAGGCGCCCCAGTAGGGCTGATTTTTAAATGTTGACTTTCTCGGCATGGTTTTACTTGCTTGAAAATGACCCTCCAGCGAGGGAGCTAATGGTGCATGCAGGTGGATAGGGGTCAATTGCAGGAGGGATGTCCTTGACTAGGAAGTAGGGTAGGGTCCAGTGCTTAAGTGGAATGGCTATTGATACAACCCGGGGGGTAGTTTATCTGTTTACTTGGTTAAACAGGAAGCAGTGTAGCAGCTGAGACGGAGGGGAGGGGAGGCGTTGGGAGGTTAGGGGGAGCAATGAAAGGGTATAAAAGTCATTTCAGAGAAAAGATGGACCTCAGGCTTGCCTTCCTGCCCCACCACCACCCCTCACCCACTTCACCTTGGGACTCCTTTCCCACATTCTTCTTCCCCATCATTGTCTTACTGAAGCAGCTTGTGGCAGTTTCAGCTTAGAATCTTAGACTTGTGACCATCATTATGGAAACTCCAGGCCATGCAGCCTGTGTGAGACTTCGTGGGAGGGGGGCCAGGAGTCTGCAGGAGGTGCTCCCCACACAGTACTCACAGTATCTGGAGAGCCCTGGGGCTTTGGGGAAGCAGCAGGCTGTCAGAAAGCAGCTTGGGGGTGGTGGTGGGGAAGTCCGGGAGAGAGGCTTCCATGAATGGAGGGACAAGGGCAGTCATGGGGATGTGCAAGGGTCCCTCGAGACTAGAATTAAGAGGCCACAACTAAGAGGCAGGAATCAGGGTAGCAGGCACAGGGATAAGAGAGAAGGCCAAGCTGCCAGGGCCCGAGACCTAACAGAGAAGTCTTGGTGGTGAGACATGGCTCTCCCCGTGCTCCTTCTGGGCCTTTCTTCCCATCACCTTCAACAGTGACTCTGCAGAGGGGGCCACTCTCACCTGGGCACTATTTCCTAGCTCTCAGAAACACGTTCAGGGCATAAGTCTTCCTGCACATCTCGGCTTTTCTCCCCTTCCCCACCCAGGCCTACAAAGCTACTGCACTAGAATCTTCCTGCAGACCCACCTGTGGCTCAGGGCCCATAGACTTGGGGTTGTCCAGGGTTGCCAAGCAGAGAGGTAGCCAGGAAATCCAACAGGTCCACTTCCAGCAAAATACCCAGCCTGGTCTCCCTCTTAGAAGGATGCCAACCCCAACCTTGTCCATTGGAACTAGCTCCTCCACTAAGGGGACTTTATGGACATCTGTCACTTCTTCAACTTTGATTGCTGTTGTGTCTCACCCAGAAGGGACTCTTATTTGGGGTAAGAGACAGGTCATCTGTTTCTGGGGGACGTGTCTGTAGACATTCAACCTGCCAGAGTCAACTCTGAGATTTGTGGTTTTAAAAAAACAGTATTCACCCCTAAAGAAGGTCACCTCGACTTATAGTCCCAGAAGGAAATGCCTGGGGACACCTGGGTGGCTCAGTCAGTTAAGTGTCTGCCTTTGGCTCAGGTCATGATCCCAGGGTCCTGGGATGGAGCCCCGCATTGGGCTCCCTGCTCGGCGGGGAGCTTGCTTCTCCCTCTCCCTCTTCTGCTCCTCCTGTTTGTGCTCTCCAGCTCTTTTTCTCTCTCCCCACCCCTGACAAATAAACAAATAAAATCTTAAAAAAAAAAAGGAATGATGTAATGTATGGTGATTAACATAATAATAATTAAAAAAAGGAAATGCCTATTTCCTGCAGCCACTTATAGAGCTAGACTTGTTAGAAATCAAATGCTTTTAAATAATTTTTTTCTAATATTTTTTAAAGCTCCCTAAATAACTACTGGCTCAGAGAGGCTTGGGAAGCAAAGGACCATGGCCCTGGGGCAGGGAGAGACTAAAGCCTGGTCGGACCCCTCTTGACAGGGCTGGGCCAGAGCACTGAGGCTCTGAGATGTTATCTTGCCCAAATGACACCATGTTTCTCCCTGGTGCCAGGTGCTCTGTAGGCAGAGGTGGTACGCGGGGCCTGGCGGGCTCCGGGAGAAGTCGGAGTTGCAGTGAACCTCCCCACATGCCCCCCCCCCCCGCCCCCCCGAGTCACCTCAGCCCTCCCAGGTGAGACGCAGCCAGCTTGTGCATTCAGAGCCTGTGTAGCTGCATTTTCTTCCCCTCTGCAGACAGAGAGACAGGACAGCACAGAGCAGCCCCGGTTTCGTCACGGAGGGCAGCTGTCAGCATTCCCACAACCTGGCACATTCAGAGAAAAAGAGAAGTCTTGGTCTCAGCTGCCCGGGGCAGATCCTGGCACTCCACTCGACTCCAAACTTCTCGCGACACCTGTCCATTCACTGTCCCCTCCTTCCATTGGGATTCCACCTGCTTGCACTCAACTGGCTCCTTCCCACTGGTGTCTAAATCAGCTCACGTCTCATCCATCCTAAAAAACCAAACCACACCTTGACCTCATTTCTCCTAGGCTGAACCATCTTCTTATTCCCACACACTGTACCCAGACTTGGGACTTCATTTTTGTGCTGAAGCTTTCAAGCCATCACCTCCTTCCCAGAGCCCTTCTAAAGCACCACTCCCCAACCGCAGCTCCTGCGCGACATGACCACGCAGATGTCCCACCGGCGCATCAGAGCCCGCCTTCAAAACCCTGCTCTCACAAACCCTATCCCCCCACCCCAGCTCCAACACGACCCTTGCTGTCCTCACATTTGCAAGACTCCTGGGGTCCCCCCCTGGACGATGTCTTCAGTGTGCCGTTCTGCTACAGGACGCTGCCAGGTCATCTGTCCCCTGCACGACCACCGCAGTCTCCTGGTTTCCCACCTTCAGCCGTGTGCACGCTCGATTCACATCCCACAGAGGAAGCAGAGGCAGCTTTCAAAATAAATCCTATCACCGCTCTTCCTACTGAAATGACATTAATGGCTCCATTAACCTCATTAAATAAAGTGCAAGGTGCTGCCGGTCCGTGAAGCTTCTCCCCACACCCACAGTCCAGCCCCGGGGCGCTGAACACCTTGCTCCCTCCCGCCCCGCCCACGGCCCCACCCACACCGCAGTCTCCCCGCCCCCTGGAGGCTCCCGGAGGGCAGTGGGGGCACCCAGGCCGGGGCTGCACAGGCGTGCTTTCAAATCCCAGCTCCACGTCTGTCTCGCTCTGGGCCCTTGTGCCACTCACTTCCTGTCTGTGAGCCTGTCTCCTCACAGTTCCTCGCATGTTGCTGCGCAAAAATTAAAGCAATAACGCACCCAGGGGCTCAGATGTTCCCCGTTATGGTCCTGACCCCACGCTCCTTACAGCCCTGTCCTCCCCGGAACTTCAGGGATGTTGCCCTACCGGGGTGCAATGGGAGCGTCCCCAGCTGCTCATGTTCCCCCTCTAATGCACTCCGAGCTGCCTAGCATCGACTGAGCCCTTACCTGGTACTGAGCGGGCTATCATCTCCCCATTTTACTTTATCCGGACGTGCTGCTTTCACCATACATAGCCAGTCAACAGATGGACGTGTTAAAGCCCGGAGTAGGTGATAACCACCCAAGAAGACACAACCAACCAGGGGCAGAACCAGTGTTCAAATCCAAGCCCATGGGCTCCAGGCCCTTTGCTTGAAAACCCTCCACCATTCTGTCTCCAGCTCTCCAAGTGCTCTAGGCTGGATCGTGGACTCCTCGTTCCTCCTTGAGCAACTCTCCCTTTCCCTGATTCTATTTACTCACGAAGCTTTGTGTATTCATTTCCCCCAGTCTCAGTGCTATCCCAACCCCACCTCTGAGCTTGCAGGACATCTCCTCCTGATTGCCCTCCTTCATGTCAGAGAGCCCCAGACTTACTTCAAACTCCTTCCACTGGTATCCAGTGACCTGGTTTTGCAGCTTTCTGGGCAAATTTCTTTCATTCAGCCTTGCGGGCTAATTTCTTGTGAGCATGCCCGCCTCCTTCACCAGGCCGTGAGCTCTCAGAAGGCAAGACCCTGTCCTCCTGGTGCCCCTCTCTGCCTCTAGAACAGTGAAGGCAGATGAAACTCTCTCTCAGATCATATCCTGTTCTGACTTCCCTCTCTCCGCGCAGAAAACTATTCTTTATCCTGTCTTCCTGACTCTGGAATTTTTCTCTTGCCTCGTCCCTCACCTCTGTCTCCCACATCACTCCACCCTGGTCAGGGCCATCTTTCAACTGTCTCAGATTCTCCCCGGCCTCCTCATTCCAACTGCCCAACTGTCATCCAGCCCCAGCCCTCACTACCGGGCCTTCACCCTGACGTCCCTGCCCTTCCCTTATTTTTAAATGTTGTCCCGAATAACCTAAAACATGGTAATGGCTTTTGCTTTTTTTTTTTTAAAGATTTTATTTATTTGACAGAGAGAGACACAGCGAGAGGGAACACAAGCAGGGGGAGTGGGAGAAGCAGGCTTCCCGCTGAGCAGCGAGCCCGATGTGGGACTCGATCCCAGGACCCTGGGATCATGACCCGAGCCGAAGGCAGATGCTTAACGACTGAGCCACCCAGGCACCCCGGTTTTTGCTTTTATTTTTTATTTATTTTATTTTATTATTTTATTTTTTCTGGTTTTTGCTTTTTAAAAAGAAAAAAACAACACATATGTGCCCCGAGGCGCTTGGGTGGCACAGTCAGTTAAGCATCTGCCTTCATCTCAGGTCATGATCTTGGGGTCCTGGGATTGAGCCGCACGTTGGGCTCCTTGCTCAACGGGGAGTCTGCTTGTCCCTCTGCCCCTCCCTCTGCTCATGCTCTCTCTCTCTCTCTTTTTGTCAAATAAATAAATAAATAAATAAATAAATAAAATCTTTAAAACACACACACATAAATGTGCCCTTTGTAGCTGTGGGTCACCAGTTTACTGTCCATGATTAGCTGGAGCTGGGAGGAGAAAGGTCTTGATAAAAAGGACTGTTGTGTTCAGCCTCCAAGATGGGCCCCAGGATCACTGCCTTCTGGTATTCATGCCTCTGCGTAGTTTCTCCTTTCACACTGTCTCAAGGCTGGTCCGGGTGACTGCAGAATATGGCAGAAGTGATGGCACATCACTTTTGAAGTGATGTTATAAAAGCCGTTGGGGTGCCTCTCTCTCTCTAATACAGAAAATGAGATCCACTCATTCATCATTTAACACGTCACTTTTGAGCGGCTACTATGGGTCAGATACTCTCCTGAGCACTGGGAATACAGCAGTGAACAAAGTAGACGAAGTCTTTACTATCATAGAGCTTTTCCTCTGGTCAGGGGAGGGAGATAATTAAGGGGAAAAAAGAGATATGCCAGATGGTGATAAATGTTATGAAGAAAAACCAGTATAAGGATAGGATGAAGGGTATATATAGGCATGATATTGATATTTTATACAGGTTGGTCAAGGGAGGCCTCTCTAATCAAGTGCTATTTGAGCAGAGACCTGAATGAGATGAGAAAACAGATATACAGGGAAGAGCACCCAAGGCAAAGGGAACAGTAGGTGGAATGGCTCAGTACCCACTCACTTCTTACCATTCCTTTGCTCATCCTCAGGACAGGCTACCTCATGTCTGGTCTAAATTGCTAGCTCAGCCTCCCAAGTACTTCCAGCTTGTGCTTTACCCTACCACGGTCTCTTCCCAACAAAACTGCCGAAGTGATCATACTAAAACCTAAATGAGATCAAGTCACTGCTCTATGTAAACCCTATAAGGATTCCTCATTTCATTCAAATAAAAACCGAATCTTCCTCATGGCCTGTGAGGCCCTACACGACATGGCCGTCACTGACATTTTGGCCCCCTCTCCTCCTAGTCCCTCACTCACTCAGTCCCTCTGGTATTCCACTCTGGCCACAATAGCCTCCTTGCTGTCCCTACAACTTGCCAGCAAACTCCTGCCTTAGGGCCTTTGCTCTGGTGTCCTTCCTGCCTGGAATATTCTTCTCTCTTCCTCACTTCCCTCACACATTAGTGAGGTTTACCACTACCTTATTATTTAATTCTGCAACCTGTCCCCCCCACCTACAGGCCCACCACCCCTAAATGTGATCGCCTTCCACTTTTCTCCATAGCACTTACCCCTGTGGATATTAAGTGATTTATATTTTTAGTTTGCTCTGTATTTCTGCCCACTAGAATGTAAGTGCAAAAAGATAGGAATGCCCTTCTTTTGACCCCCAGAGGCTTTCCAGGTACCTGTGTTCCTGGCACACAGGTGACACTCTATAAATATTTGTTAAGTTAATTAATAAATGATTGGATGAGTGTTCCTCTCTCTCCTGATTTATGACCTTGAGCAAGAAACTTCTCCTCCCTGGGCCTGTTTCTTCTCGATAAAAGGATGAGATTGGTCCCTTCTAGGCTGTCCTGGGTTGCACAGCATCCCACAAAATCCACCTGGACTGTGGACAAAAGACATGGACAATGAGAGCTTAATCCCAGGTGTCTGCCATTCAAAATGTACTTGTGAGGGGGGGACAAAAATCATGGAAAAAAAAAGATTTTTTTGTCTGCAGTAAATCACCGACCTGGTCATTTACCATATCCTTCCCTCATGCCTATCTTTGCAATACTTCAGGAATAGATATCCAGACAAGTAAAGGAGCCTAGGGTTCATTAAGAAGAAACTCTGAAAGAGATGTATATGTATAGTATGATACCCCTAATGAAAATTAAAACACAGAAAGCCATATGACATATTTCTGTTGGCTTCATATCTGTATAGGAAAGTATAATATATTGGATATATTGGGGAGCCTGGGTGGCTCAGTAGGTTGGGCATCTGCCTTTGGCTCAGGTCATGATCCCGGGATCCTGGGATCCAGCCCCACAGCAGACTCCCTGCTCAGCGGGGAGCTTGCTTCTCCCTCTCCCTCTGCACCCCCCCCACCTGGCTCGTGCTCTCTCTTTCTTTCAAATAAATAAAATACTAAAAAAAAAAAAAAAAGGAAAGTACAATATACATGGGAGTCAGTCACCAACCCCATTAAATTTTCCTCTCAGGAGCAGACAGAGCTCTCAGGAACGGACACAGCTGTAACTATGTCTACAGTGCTTTATTTCTGAGAGAGAGAAAGAATTCTGAACCAGATATTTCAAAATATCAACACTGGTTAAATCTAATTGACTCTTGTTTTTTGTTTGTTCTCTATTCGACAGATGTCATCATTTAGAGAAAACGATTTTTAAACAACTGCAATAGAAAAATGAGCTTACCGCCTCTCTCATGATAGCACAGGCCCAGGGCTCCACAAAAGAGGGAGCAGCATGCTCTGCAGTTTCCGGTGTGACCTCCAGGGATTGAGATCATCAGGAAACAAAGGTGAAGGGCTGAGCCCCGTCATCAGCGGCCCCTCCTGCGCTTCCCTTATGGGCCCCCTTCCCCTGGGAGATGAGTACAGTGAGGTGAGTCTCTGAGATCAGCACTCCTCGCTACCCATCCCTGTGAATGGTGGGTGGGGAAAAAAGCCAGAAAACCCAGGGTCTGCAACATCTCGTGTTTTACCACTTCACAAATATGGACTTCTTTGTATGCTGAGAGGTAACACGACAGGTGAAAGCCGGAATGACTAATCACCCTCTGAGCGTGTGGTGTTGTGGGAACTATGAACACACCCAGGCTGCCATTTTTGCCGAGTACCTCACTCCACAAATACATCATCAGTGCTGGGTCCTTGGTTGGTTTGTCTGCTTTGGTGAAGTCAGTAACAGACTCCATAGGCTTTGAGTGCTCAACCTGCCTGCTTCCCTGTAGGAGAGGTGAGGGGACTGGGGCTGAATCCTGAAGAGACTTATTTTATTTTATTTTATTTGACAGAGAGAGCGTGCACGAGAGAGAGAGAGAGAGCACAAGCAGGGGGAGAAGCAGGAGAGGGAGAAGCAGGCTCCCCACTGAGCACGGAGCCTGATGTGGGACTTGATCCCCGGACTCAGGGATCATGACCTGAGCTGAAGGCAGACGCTTAATTGACTGAACCACCCAGGCACCCCGAAGAGGTTCATTTTAACTTCCATCTTCCCCAGGAGCCCCTCTGGCTAGTCCAGTTACCCCCGGTGGCCAGCCTGGTCTTACCTAGCTCTTTTGATTAAAAAGCATGTGGCATCAAAGAGAAGTGATAATTTGTCACAGTCTCTGCCATGGCCAGCTAATACTTTCCCCTAGTCACTGTCCTTGCCAGAGCAGGGGAAGTGAGACAGTGGATGCCCTGGGCAGGAGAGGGGGTGCCACTTGGCTGGGGGCATGGGCAGCCAGAGCGGGAGCCTGAGGCCCAGGATTAGTTGGAAGCTCTACCTCGTAAGGCTGGGCAACCTTGGGCAAGGTACTTCCAACTAATCCTTCAGTTTCCCCCTCTGTATAATACATCCCTCAGAGGTTTATTCTGATATTTGAGTGATGAAAACAAAATTCACGTAAATAGCTTGCAATAGCACCTCATTTGGGGAGGGTCACTGCTGATACTGCTAGAGGTTTGCAGACATAGGTAAGAAAAGAGAGATAAATATAAATTTCTTCCTCCCAGCTTCCAATCTTCTTGAACACTTCAAATACCACTGACCTCTGTGTATGTCCCATCTGGGATTAACCCAAGAGACCCATCTGTAATTAAGAGGCAAGGAGGTGGATCAAGGGGTTCCTCTCCCAAAAGGGAGGCAGCTTGTACTGGAGGATCCGGTTTCCCTGTCAATTTTCTCCTCAGATGACTTCTGCTTCCCAAGCTGACTCCAAATATTCCAGATATATTAGCTGGATCATATACACCCTGCTGCTTTCCCACATGAGACAATGGGAAGCTGAGCTCTAAGCAGGGGGTTTCCATAGTCATTATGAAATCTCAACCAACCAAATATCCATATTATTATATATTATAAAATAATTTGTAAGTAATATTATATGTAAATATTTATGTATAATAAAAAATTCTCAAAGTCCCAGAATACATCTTACGGGGTATTTTAAGGATTCAGCAAGATTAGTGTTCGTGTTTGGTAAGGGCTTAACATGACGCTTTGTTAACAGTAAGTCCCCCATAAAGTGGAGCTGCTATATACTACTATTAATAACTATTATTAATCATCTTTTCCATCATCATTATCAAACCAGGGCTCAGAGACTTCAGCTACAACCTCAACACTGAGACCCCAGTCCGCGAGGCTGGGAAAGGTGTGAGCCTGCCGCTAGAGGAGGAAGTGCGCCCCCCACTGGATACACCCCACCTGCTCCTGGGCACCCTGCAGCGCCAAGAGCCCCGAAAGCCTTTCTCTAGGTCCTCCGGGTCAGACTGGGACAGGGGGTGGGGTTTACCCGGTCCCCAAACGCCGCCTCTTGCAGAGGAACGAGTCCCTCTCTGCGTTCGACCTGGCAGCGCCATTCCCCCGCTGCGCTGGGGGGCTTGCTGGATCTTCTCCCCTCCAGTTCGGGGATCCCCAAGCAGCCACCAGGCGAACCCCGGTCCCTAGGATCCGGCGAGGTACCGGACAGGCGCCCGAAAAGCACCCGGAGCGCGCCTCCTGGGCGGCAAGGGGAGGGAAAAAGGAGGAGCTGCTCGCCAGGCTTGAGTCCTCGCTCCTGGGCACCGTGTGATATCACCACCCCTCTCCCGGGACCCTCTCGGGTATCAAGCCAGGCTCCCGTGTCCCTGCCAGCCCTGAGCCCTCCGGTACCGGTTTCTTTACCCGCTCCGGGCGACGTCCGGCAGGTGGCGCTGGTCGCGCTCGGAGACCGCGGCGCCGTCTCGGCTGGTCCGCCCAGGGCCGCCGAGGGGCCGCAGTCCCGGGCGCAGGGCGCCACGCGGGTGGGAGCCCGCAGCGCCAGGGCCGCAGGCGGAAGTGCCCACCCCGCACCCCCCAAGGGCCCGGCGCTTGCAATCGCCCGTCGGTGTAACCGCGGGTCTGCCTTCCCTCCGGAGCGTCCTCGCTGACAGGTGCTGCTCGCCGCAGGACACCCCGGAGTGGGAGTTTTGCGAGCTGGGAGGTGGCGGCCTGGCCTTCTGGCGCCCGGGGTGGGGTGGGGTGGGCGCCGCAGCGGGGGGCCGGCGCCGCCCCCCGCCCCGCCCCCAGCGGCCGTGACGCCCCGCCCCGTGGACACCTGCGCGCAAACCAAACCGCGGTGAGAAACTGCGCCCCGGAAATCAGGTTACTTGGAGTCTGGCTTCCCCGCTGTCCTTTACCTTAGTTTCCCAGCTCTACCAAAAGAGTTCTAGAGTCTAAGCAGCCAGAAGGGAGGACACAGGCTGGGGGAGCTCACCGCTTAGCCCCCAGGATTTCTTACCCAGTGGGAAGGATGGTGAGTCTGGAGGACAGCCGGGCTCCAGAAAGTGCGGGTCTCCTGCTGGGTTTCCCATCTCAGTCTTATTTACCTGAATGTCTCTTCTGCCTACCCCCCGCCCCCATCCCACCCTGGATTTTATTTTTCTCTCATTCCTCCATCCTTCTTGGTAGCCACCATCTCCTGGGGCTCATTCCTGTCTCCCCATCTCATTCCTGCCTCCTTGCCTATCTAGCAGGTGGGCTCCACCTCGTCTCTTCCCTTAGGCACATTGAGCATGTCCATAATGACAATAATAAAATTCCAAGCGTACTTAATACCTGCTGTGAGACAAAGACTGTCCTAAGTGCTTCACATAGATTAATTTACTTAATCCCCATTAAAAACTCCATGCTGTAGGCACTAGTACACCTTTGTTTTTAAGATGGGGAAACCGAGGCTGCCAGAGATTAGATCTTTGCCAAAGGTCACCCAGCTGTCAGAGCTGGTGCATGAACCCAGGCCATCTGGCTCTGGGGTCTGGTCCCTTAACCACCACATTCTGCTGTTTCTCTGCTGGTTTCTTTTTTAACTTTTGGATTTAACCCAGGCAGCAGAAACTTCATGTGGATTCCAGAGATCTTGAAGCAAGTTTCACCTCCTCTCTGGATGCGTGATCTCTGTAACTTTGTGGCCCTATTTATAACCCATATTGTTTCCAGTTTATATTCTACTCCAGCATTTGCTAAGGTCCTGTTTGAACTTTCCAGTCTTGTCTCAGATGCCTTATAAGGAATTAAGAGAGTAGTAAGTCTGAGCTGAGCCTCTATGAAGCCAGAATGTCAGTGGCAGGAAAACCAGTAAGTGGTTGGTTACCCAAAGAGAAGGCAACCCTGTGGCCCCCAGGGTCTGCTCATGGTCTGGCCTTCCTTCTACAGATTTGTCCTCCAGTTCCCGCCTTAGAGAGTCTGGCTTTAATTTTGTTGCCAAGATGGCAATTTATGCTCACTTTCTATCCAGTGTTCTCTCACTCCTTGTGGAGTAGAGCTCCAGATGTGCCCAAACTTATCTGTGAGGCTGTCCTAGCCATAGAACACCAGTTCCTTTAGGGGGGAGAGCTTCTCAGGCAAGATCAGGGCCAACATGAGGTAAGAGTTCAGGGACTATTTAGTGAAGTCAAAGACATTCTTACCCCAATCCTATCTCTATGGGAAACATGGACCCCTGGAAGAAGTTGGTGTGGGCCTTGGAAAGGAAGTTTGGCAACATACGTTGGCTGGCCACTTTCTGTTCTGGTTATCTCAACGTGGATGATAGGTTCTGTCTTTGGACCAACTGAGTTTTGCCACCCTCTCCCTCCAGCACCACCCATTAGTGAGCGTAAACTTCGGGGAGGCCCTGGAGGCCAAGGTCCCCCTGAGTGCTGGGATTTCAGCTTCTATCCCTAGAACATCAGACTGACTTGACTTTGGGATATCTTTTAGAATTCCAGAGGCCGGCACAATGCTTCCTGAGATTCTGCGGGTAACCTGCAGTGGGCTGGTAAGGTTATCGAGCAGGGTAAAGGTAAGGACAGACGTCTAGGGAGCTTGGCTGAGGCTAATTTGAAATCAGGTCCCATTTCAGGGTGCTCCCAGGTATATTAGACTCCAACGGTGGTGGTGGGGGGGAGGTCACTGCTATTTTTGTTGCTGTTATAGTTGTTATCCTGATGATTCAAGCTTAGAAAAGGAGCGAGTAACCCTTAACTGTCAATGTATATGGCAGATCTGAGATGGAACCCAGGACAGTCTGGCCCCTGGGGCCACAAGCCCAACGACTGACCCCTCTGCCTATGTCTTGCTGCCCCAGAGTGAAGTTTCTTCTCTACTTTCAATATCAACTACATCCATTACCTTGAGCCTACGCCGTTCATGTCCATTGGCACCCTCTTCCTCTTAAATATCAAATCCCTCCCTCTTACCTGGTTCTCCTTGGTGTCAAGATAATGCCCCTTTAGTCTAAAAAAATAATTCCTTTCCATTGACCCTTACCACTCAAGCTACCATCCCATTTCTTTCCTTTTACTTCTTAAAAAAAAGAAAAAGTGGCTCTAAAAACTTATCTATGCTGTTAAGAGTCAGGAAAGCAGCTTTTTTGCCAACCTGTATACTATATACCTTTGCTGTATGTAACATACATATGATATACATATCATATCTATAAAACACAGCAGGAAATGTTTTATTATAAATATTATACATATAAAAGAGCATAGTAACTCACACTAAGTGTATATATATAGTTGTACAATATTTATATATGTATGTATATATGTGTGTGTATTGCATGTATATATATATATATATTTGTGTGTATATATATATGTATATATATTTGTACAAGAAAAAGTTAACAGAAGAAGAGAGAGAGTAGCCTAATTAACTTGCTCCTCTATTCCCTCCCCTCCCTCCTCTCCCACTCAGTCACTATCCTCCTTTGCAATCTGGCTTTCACACCCACCCTCAGAGGTCACCAGATCCAGTGGTCCCTCCAGATACTGCTTCCTCACTAGACGCTGTCACCATGTTCTCCTGACATTCCCTCCGGTCCCGGATGCCCTCCTGGTTCTTCTGCTTCTCCTCTGCTACTCTAATCCCTACCTGGAATGGCTTTTCTCTCATCTCTGCCTGCTAACCTTCTGCGTCCTTGTCAAGACGTGACTCAGTTAACACCTCCTCCTGGAATCCTTCCCCACGTCCCCCAGTGCTGCACGCTCTGTGCTCACTTGGCCCATTTGGGGTAATTTTGGAATAGAACTTTTCTTATTCATTCAACAAATAAATGCTCCTTATGGGTGAGGTACTGGGGCTGCTTGCTGCCCTGTATTAGTTATTGGTAATATTAAATTTTTCTGTTTGAGTGGCAAGGAACATAGACTCGCTCAGTATTTTACTTTAAGAGCATAGGATTGTGTAATGGGGGTTTCTTATCACCTTGTCATTTAGCAATTTGTCTTCTTCTGAGAATAGAAAATGTTAATGGATTTATGATCATTGTTTCTAAGCAAAGCACGCCAGAGGTCCTGTTACCCTTTTCTAGCAAGATGCTTGTGAATTTGCACTGAAGATTTTTTTTAAAAGATTTTTTATTTATTTATTTGACAGAGAGACACAGCAAGAGGGGGAACACAACAAGGGGAGTGGAAGAGGGAGAAGCAGGCCTCCCGTGGAGCAGGGAGCCCGATACGGGGCTCCATCCCAGGACCCTGGGATCGTGACCTGAGCCGAAGGCAGACGCTTAACGACTGAGCCACCCAGGCGCCCCTGCACTGAAGATTTATGACTAATATGTGTAGAGCTTCCTCCCCATTCTCACCCCCACCTAAAGTTCTTTTGTTCTGGGATCCTGCTGGCTCATCCCTAATTTTAGGAAGAGGTTTTTCCCTTTGATGTTTTGCCTGGGCTCAGCCCCTCCTCTACTCCCGCTCCCTACGGAGTCAAGTGGTTTTAGCCATAAGGAGACCAAGTACAACTCTGTCCTCTGTCCCAGGGCTAGTGACGAAAATCCTGAACTCCTAGTGTCACTTGATGGAGTGAGTGGTCATTCTGTAGAAGTTAGATTGTAAGTTGCATCCTCCTCCCGTGTTTTTCAGCCCACAATATAAACAAGCGACGCCAGGTTGGGCCCCAAGAATGTTTTTACAATTGGAATTTTTCTCCTTTGGCAGAAGTATGAAAGCAACAAGAATAAAATCTAGGTGGAGTAAGGATTGGGGCAGCCACATAGGGTTATTAACTTTGGGCACCACATGTGTACTCATCCAAAGGGACACCATTCACATCAGACATCTTTATTATTCTGAAAATTTTGTGCGTTTATTAATATTGCTTATTGCCAAGATGGGTGACTTGTATGTTTATTACAACTTCCCGACAGATGGCAGTAAAGTGTCTGTTTTAAGAGGATTAATATATTTTGTTCTGCTTCCGTGCACAAAGGAAAAATGAGTCAGTAATCAGAACCAACAACAAATCTAATGTTATCTGAAAATATTTCTGCTTCTAAACAAGAAAATGCCTTTCTAATTGATATGCTGATAGGCAAGTATTTAAAAACAAATCCCATTGTTATTAGTACACCAGCTAATTTAATGTTTCACATTGCATCACATCATCTGCTGTTTATTTGCTGTACTCAAAAGGTATTGCTGAGTTCCCAATGTAAATCTACAAGGACTTTGATTACTATATGAATCACCATCAAACTACAAAATAAATTATATGCACATAAATTAGAGATTACTATTTAACGATCTAGTAATTATATAATAGCAATTGCTTATTGTTATAGATATTCTGTTAGTAAGAATATTAACACTTGACAGTATTTAGCAGCTTGTTACTTGTGTATTTTGTATGTTACGTACATGTAAGTTCTAAAATAGAATACTCATTATTGATTTTTTTCTCAGACACTATGGAAGAGTTTTAAAAATTAGTTTCAGAATCAGAAAACAGAAAAAAATGACAAACAATAATTTAGATCACTGGATACATTTTTGGAAAAGATGGTTGGGGGTGGGGGCAAAGCCTGTTGGATTAGGATGTGAATTTACCATCAATATTTATGCCAAGCATAAATGGTTAATTTTGAGGAAAAGTGGAAGGGAAAAAGAAAACATTAGACTGGATATTGCCTATCCAGGTAACTGGCTACATAATTTGAATATTTTAACAATTTGAGTATTAACAACAATCTGGTTGAAATTTGTCTGTCTTATGTAAGAAAGTTAATTTTTCATTTAAATTTATTTTCATTAAATTTCATCAAGGTTTCACCACATTTTGTCAAATTTGACTACCATTAGCACAGGTAGGAAGTTTTCAGAAATTACTTATTTATAAATTCTTACTATTGATCAAAAACTCCATATGATTCTATCTCAGTGATTTCTATGTTTTATCTGTATTGCAAATTCTTCAGAGATGGGGAAAAAATCAACTGAGGAATGAAAATGTGTGCAAGGATTGGCAATATATATCACATATTACTAATGAACGGAAGGTAAAATGCATTTCAACAGTAGTGTTAAGAATTCAGTCGATGGGCGCCTGGGTGGCTTAGTTGCTTAAGCGACTGCCTTCGGCTCAGGTCATGATCCCAGAGTCCTGGGATCGAGTCCCACATCCGGCTCCTGGCTCAGCAGGAAGCCTGCTTCTCCCTCTGACCCTCTCCCCTCTCATGCTATTTCTCTCTCTCTCTCTCTCAAATAAATAAATAAATAAAATCTTTAAAAAAAAAGAATTCAAAGTCAAAATGTGATTTGAGAGATAGTATAGTGAGAGAGATGCAGACAAAGATACCATGCAAATGAGAAACCACACTGGAAGCACATACTTTTGGCAGGGCAACACTAGGGAGAAGATTATCCAGGAAACTACACATACAATGATGAACATTGTCTTCCTTTGGCAGAAATGATACAAAATTCAGTAATATAAGGGCACATTGATTAACAAATAGTATTAAACATTTTAATTACCAAGTAATTAAAATTATGGTAGATGCAACGAATGAATTACTTTTGAAAAAGGTTTGAAATGCAAATATTATTTGGTTATTTTAGATATAACCCCTGGCATAAGCCATGTAGAACAGATAATGTGATTGGGTTTGTGGACTTCCAAAAAGTAAATATATGAATATTTGGACAAAGGAGTTATAGAGTAACAAGAGGACAAGACAAAAGAAAGCATATACGTATTTTCAGAAGACTATTTATAAACCTGATTCCAAGAGAAACTGGATACAGCAATACCACAAGTATGCATAGAGAACACAATGGGTCGCTACAGAAGATCCTCAATATTTTCTACGGCATTGTATATTTTTTGTTTTGCATCTTCTTTACATTTGGGATTAGATGATGCAGCAAAAGTCTATTCTAACAGCAACTGAATTTTTTATATCATCCAAGAAATTATATAACTACTCTTTTTGCTTCAACCAAATGTTGGAGTATATTGAAAATCCATTTACGGAACATAAAATTTAAAATCATTGTTGAATATGAGATGGGAAAATTGAGTAGATGCCATCTTGCTACTAAAACTTAATTAGGGGGAGTATGCAGTGCATATTGATGATATGAATAAAAACATAGATTCTAAAAATACAAGTCAAGGGCACCTGGGTGGCTCAGTTGGTTAAGCGACTGCCTTCAGCTCAGGTCATGATCCTGGAGTCCCAGGATTGAGTCCCGCATCTGGCTCCCTGCTCAGCAGGGAGTCTGCTTCTCCCTCTGACCCTCCCCACTCTCATGCTCTCTCTATCTCATTCTCTCTCTCAAATAAATAAATAAAATCTTAAAAAAAATAAAAAATAAAAATACAAGTCAAAAGGGTACTTTTGAAAATATCCTCTTTAAGATGCATTGCTCAGGACTAATTTGTTTATTTTTTATTTTTTTTAAAGATTTTATTTATTCATTTGAGACACAGAGATAGAGAGAGAGAGAGAGAGCATGAGCAGGGAGAGAGGCAGAGGGAGAGGGAGAAGCAGGCTCCTCGCTGAGCCAGGAGGCCGATGTGGTGCTCGATCCCAGGACCTGGGATCATGACCTGAGCCAAAGGCAGACTGAGCCACCCAGGCGCCCCTGCTCAGGACTAATTTGGAGTGAAGGTAAGATTAATATTACAGTAGTCCCTCCTCCTCTGTGGTTTTACTTTCTGTGTTTCAGTTACCCATAGTCAACTGCAATCTGGAAGCCAATTATCCTTCTGACTCATCAGCAGGTCAATAGTAGCCTAACTCTGTGTCACAATGCCTGTGTCATCCCCTTCACTTCATCTCATCACTAGGCATTTTATCATCTCACATCAATCATCACAAGAAGAAGGGTGAGTCCAGCACAGTAAGACGTTTAGAGAGAGAGAGAGACCACAGTCACATAACTTTAATTACTAGAGTATATTGTTATAATTGTTCTAATTTATTATTAATTATTAATCTCTTAACTGTGCCTAATTAATAAATTAAATTTTATCATAAGCATGTATGCATAGGGAAAAACAGTGTATATAGGGTTCAGTACTATCCATGGTTTCAGGCATCCCTTGGGAGATCTTGGATCATATCCTCCTGTGGAAAAGGGGAAACTACTTACTATATTAGCAAAATTAGGAACCCAAAGTCAATGAATATCATTGCCTTGAAAGCATATAATGGGCTATGAAAATCATTCAAGAAAAATTACAGAAAGATAATTACAGAAAGGTATTATTGATGCTAAACAAATTGCAATTTCTTCACATTGACCCCAACTTCTCCAAGGTAAAAATATCAGAGAGGGGAGGAAGATTCATTTCAAATGCTATTTCCACAACCAATCGACCTATGATCCCAAATCTGTTTCTTTTTTTTTTCCTATATTGGTAACAAAAACATTATCTAAAAGAAAGGCTTATATTACTGAAAGAATATCATGTTTCTTTCAGAATCCTAGATCAGTACCTCTCAAATTTTCATGTGCATACAGACCATCCAGGGATCTTATGAACATGCAAATTCTGATTCAGTACTTGTGGGGTAGGATCTGAGATTCTGTGTTCCTAACAAGCTCCTGGTGATACCCTGATCCTAGGTGCTTGGAGTAGCAAGGGTCTCAATTTCTTCTATGATTTGGAAAATTACTATCAATATGAAGTACCAAAGCTGGGTGAAAATGTACAATTGAAATTGACTGGGGAGATTATTAAAGAATTTTAGACATTCTTCATCGATGTATAAAAAAACTTAACAATCTAAAATTATCTTTTTAAAAGCTACTACCTCCCATGAAAATATTGTAATAATTTACTGGATCCATTTCCAAATAACTGAAATTTTTAAGGTACAATTAATTTTGCCAATATCAGCATCAGTGAAGAATGTGGCATCTCAAAATTAAATATGTTAAAACCAACATAAAGTCCACAGTTCCGTAAGAACGACTACCCATCTGATGATCATTTCTATAAAATATGAGCTATAAGAAAAAGTAATCATTGGAACTGTCAAAAACAGTTATTTCTTCCAAAGCAAGATGTCTATTTTATGACAGATTATTAGATCCAAGTGACTTTAAGCTTCTAATATTATAAACATTTGAATTTTCCATTATTTTAAGATGAATCATTTACTTGTGTAATTTATATAGAATAACTTTCTCTTTAGTAATTGTTATTGTTGAAAAATAATTAATATAACTTTTTTAAAAAAGTAAACTCTACCCTCAATGTGGGGCTCAACCTCATGACCCTGAGATCAAGAGTGGCATGCTCTACCAACTAAGCCAGCCAGGTGCCCCTTGATATAACTTTTTAACTTGAAGAAGGGGTAGCTTTTTCGAACTTGTACAAAATGCTGTAGGACCAGGTGGTGGCCCTGCTTTGGGTAGTGTACTTAATATGGAATAAAATGATCTGCGAAACCCATTTGCCCGGTTCAAGGTTTTGGTAGCATGAGACTCCAGTCTGGTGTGATTAAAAGAATCAAAATATAATCTGGCCCCCACATAGATGGTTATAAGGCTACCCATGGTACTAAGGAAAACAGGATTCTTAGCTATGAGTCTGTATCCCAGATACCCAGGAAGACCAACCACCAAGACCTCATGGAGAAAAATAGGAATTGTG
The DNA here is from genome assembly GCF_011800145.1 of Mirounga leonina. NCBI lineage: Eukaryota > Metazoa > Chordata > Mammalia > Carnivora > Phocidae > Mirounga > Mirounga leonina. The sequence goes on from NW_023270418.1 coordinate 13,136,167, forward strand.
AGCCTGCCCGGCATAGAATCCTAGAATGGAGTGCTCACTTCGGCAGCACATATGCTAGAATCCTAGAATGGAAAGCTAGTCCAGGGCTTGGGCAGCTCCAGTTATCAGGTTTCTGGATTCCCTTTCCAGCAGATCACACTCCAGCCCAGCGAGTGACTCATCCTTTGCCTCTCTCCTTCCTCTCTCTCTTCTTCTGCTTTTGCTACTTTCTCTGTATGGGTCAGTTCAAAGGAGAGAATCTGATTGGACCAACTCGGTCACTGCTGGTCCTGTGGGACACAGCTTCTTACCTAGAACCCCAGACTTGTTGCCACCCCTCCTGGCAGCTCTTCTATGCAGGGGGCTTCGGGTGGGACTGTGCAGTGAAGATTTGGAAACAGTCCTTTTGTTTAAAAAACACCCTTGAGTGAAATTTTCTCTATACGCAGCATTTATTTTCCTGAATATAAAAGTAATACCTATTTCTTTTAGAAAATGTAAGAATAAAGAAGAAAAAAATAAAATAATCACTGTTATTTTTGATGTATTTTCTTTGAGTTAACTATGTATGTGTAGGTATACCTACTTGCATATATGAAACATATATAAGATTTAGAATTATACAGATTATATATTTTTTTAAATTTCTATTGTAAGATTTTTCCTAAGTCACAAAAAAAAAATCTTCAAAAACACCCTTGCTGGGATGCCTGGGTGGCTCAGTCGGTTAAGCGTCTGCCAGGTCATGATCCCAGGGTCCTGGGATCGAGTCCTGTGATGGCCTCCTTGCTCAGCGGGGAGCCTGCTTTTCCCTCTCCCGCTCCCCCTGTTTGTGCTCCCTCTCTCTGACAAATAAATAAAATCTTTAAGAAAAAAAAAGAAACACCCTTGCTAATGGCTCCCTCATATTCCAACAAGAGATGAGGCATCATCAGCTGCTTCACTATTCCAGGACAGTTGTTCATTTTAGCCAGATTTTATCTGTATGAAAATGCTGGAAAGGTGGCTGTGGGCACAGTTCAGTGTGCTGTGCTTGGGGGTTTCCACCCCTAGGGCTGACCCAGGCAACAGAGCCGGCTTCTCTGTCTAGGCCAGCGCGGGCAGCCCGCACTCGGTCTGCACGAACAGAAGCTCCAAGAGGTAGAAGAGCTGGCCCTGGGATTTGTTTCACACACATGGATGGGAGGGAGCTGGTGGTAAAGGGTTACAGGATTAGAGAGCTAAGCTGAAGGGCCGCACCTGGAGGCAGTCCTGCAAGCTGAATTTACAACAGGAGCCTGGGAGTCGTATAAATGAGTAATGCTTCATGATGCTCTTTTCCAAGCGAGCTGCAAAAATTGGCAGGGGCCCTTCAGTGTGCTTTCGATGTGTCTGGAATTCAAATAATTTGATTCTGAGATACAATGACAATGGGAAGCAAGGCATTACCTTGACAGAATGATGGCCGAGACAGCTGCTGCAACCCATATTCATGGAAGATGTTGGGCTAACAACTGTTCTCCCTCCGCCCGCCGCCCTGAAATCTCTATCCTGCCTCGTTGCCGTTGCCCTTACTCAAGGGCATTCAATTAGAAAGTCATGTAGCCGGTAATTCTTTCCGCCCACCCCCTTTCCCTAGTCCAGGCACTGAAGAATGGGGAAAGTGAAATAAAAGCCTTGACCGAGACGGATATGTCTCTTTAAAAAAATGCTGCTGACATTAGACACAGCTCTGAGGAGCACCTTTGATTATCGGTGGCCGGCGAGCGCCATACAGCAGAACTTGCTGCTGCCTCTTTTGAATTTGTCTTTGTTGGCTGAACACGTCCATATCTTTCCAAGGTATAATAGCTGGGAAGATTCCGTCAGGAATCACAGGCGATCTGGTGAGCTGGGGCCCGGTACCTTTCAAATCGCAAGGCATCTTGCTGGTGCCGGGTGTCCTGTCCTTCCTGGGAACCGATCCGCAGCTTCGGACTTTCTTTGCCCCAGGATAGCGCTCATGCTGTCTTTTGTGTGTTGTGTGCTTGGCTGTCCTGATGCACTTTTTTTTTTTAAGATTTTATTTATTTATTTATTTGATAGAGAGCACGCACAAGCAGGGGGAGCGGCAGGCAGAGGGAGAGAGAGAAGCAGGCCCCCCTTCCCCCCAACAGAGAGCCCCTTGTGGGGCTCGTTCCCAGGGGATCATGACCTGAGCTGAAGGCAGACACTTCACCCTGAGCCACCCAGGTGCCCCTGTTCTGAAGTACTTTTTAAAAAAAGCCTTTTTTTACCCATGGCAGAGCATTCTGGAGAAGAACCCCGGACAGGGACTGTGAGCTATTGGTCAGGGTTTCAGGTTTGCCATTGTAGGCTTTCTTTCTCTGGATTTCCTTTTCTTTATCTAGAAAAGGAAAGTGTTGGTCTTGCCCCCCAGGTGCCCAGTTCCCTGATCCTATTACCTCATTTGACCACTTATTACTAATAGGAGGATGGACAGTTCTCAGGTATCTCAACTCCACATTTCCTACACCTGCAAAAATCATACTCCTTTAAGATGAATTTGGCAAATTTATCATTTTGACTTTTACTAATCTAATAATTTGTTCTCAGAATGTGAACATGTAAATAGTAATTGCAGCCATTTATGTAGCATTTACTATGTGACAGGTACTGTTCTTTTTTTTTTTTAAGATTTTATTTATTTATTTGAGAGAGAGAATGAGGCAGAGAGAGAGAGCATGAGAGGGGGGAGGATCAGAGGGAGAAGCAGACTCCCTGCTGAGCAGGGAGCCCGATGCGGGACTCGATCCTGGGACTCCAGGATCATGACCTGAGCCGAAGGCAGTCGCTTAACCAACTGAGCCACCCAGGCGCCCTAAAATAGATCTTCTTTTTAAATTTTTATTATTATTTTAAATCTTTATTTATTTATTTATTTTTTCTTTTTATTAACATATATTATTTGTTTCAGGGGTACAGGTCTGTGATTCATCAGTCTTACACAATTCACAGCGCTCACCATAGCATATATCCTCCTCAGTGTCCATCACCCAGCCATCCCATCCCTCCCACCCCCCTCCACTCCAGCAACTTGTTTCTTTTTTTTTAAAGGATTTTATTTATTTATTGAGAGAAAGAGAGCGCAGGGGTGGGGAGGGAGGGAGGGAGAGAGAGAGAGAGGGAGAGTCCCAAATAGAATCCATGCTGAGCACAGAGCCTAATGTGGGGCTCAGTCTGATGACTCTGAGATCATGGCCTGAGTGGAAATCAAGAGTTGGAGGCTGAGCCACCCAGGTGCCCCTATCTTGTTTCTGCTATAGAAGTACATTGGACAGTCACAAAGGGATAATGAATGGATAAAAGTTTATCAGTACGTTGGTGTGTTTGGCTTCTTTCACTTAAAGCAACGCTTTTGAAAAAATAAATGTTTTTGAGATCCATTCACATTGCATATATCAGTAATTACCTATTGCTGAGTCGTCTTCCATTGTATACCTTCTTTAGCGAGTGTCTATTGAAATCTTCTTCCCATTTTGGTTGAGTTGTCCTGTATTTTTGAATTGTTAAGAGTTCTTTATATATTCAGGATTCAAGTCCTTTATCAGATACATGTTTTGCAAATATTTTTCTCCCAGTCTGTACCTTGCCTTTTCATTTTCTTAACGGTATCCTTGGAAGAGCAAAATTTTAAAAATGTCGATAAAGTTCAATTTATCAATTTTTTATTTTATGATTTATGCCGTTTATGTTACACCTAAGTAATCATTGCCCACCCCAAGATTGCAAGATTTTCTCTTATGTTGTCTTATAGAAGTTGTATATTTTTATGGGTTACATTTAGGTCTACGATTCATTTTGAGTTTGTATGGCATGAAGGGTTGAGACATCTCTCTCTCTTTTTTTTTTTTGCATATAGATTTCCAATTATTACAACACTATTTGAGTTACCCTATTGAATCACCTTGGCATTTTGTCAAAAATCAATTGACTATATATGTGTGTCTATTTCTGGACGATCTACTTTGTTCCATTGTCTATCCTTACACCTATATCGTACTGTTTTGCCTACGTAATAGGTGAGTCCCCAGTTTTGTTTTTTTCCAGAATTGTTTTTTATTTAAATCCTCTGTATTTTATGCAAATTTTAGAATTACTTTGGAATTTCTATCCTCTAAAAAGCTTCCTGGGGTTTGACTGGGATTGTGTTGAATGTACACACCAATTTGGGGAGAGTTGACATCTTAACAATATTAAATCTTCAGATCCATAAACATGGTATTGCTCTTCATCTACCTAGGTCTTCCTTAATTATTCTCAGCAATGTCTGGCAGTTTTCAGAGTGTAGGTTTTGGACATTTTGTTAAATCTATCCTTAAATATTTAATATTATGCTATTTTAAATGGTATTTAAAATTATTGTCAATTTCTCATTGTTCTTTGCTAGTATATGTAAATACAGTTGATTTTTTGTATTCTGTTACCTTGCTAAATTTATTAATTCCAGTTGGGTTTTTTTCTTCCTTTCTTCTTCTTTTTTTTCCCTGGAGACTCCCTCACATTTTCTACATAAGTTTTCCTGGAGACTCCTTTACATTTTCTACATAAATAATCATTCCATTTATGAAAAGGCAGTTTTACTTCTTTTCTGATTTATATGCTCTCTATTTCTTTTTTTTAATTTTATTTTATTATGTTAGTCACCATACATTACATCATTAGTTTTTGATGTAGTGTTCCATGATTCATTGTTTGCATATAACACCCAGAGCTCCATGCAATACGTGCCTTCCTTAATACCCATCACCGGGCTAACCCATCCCCTCACCCCCCTTACACTTTCTATTTCTTTTCTCTTGCCTTACATCATTGTTTAGAAGCTCCAGTACAATGTTGAATAGAAGTTATGATAGTAGGCATCCTTGACTTGTTCCCAAACTTAAATTATTCAGTCTTTGACCACAGGGACCTCCCCATGGAGCTGTTTGAACATCTTCATGGCATTGCAGCTGGTTTTCTCCACAGCAAGTGAACCAAGAGACTGCGTGGTAGAAGACACAAAGTCTTTTATGACCTAACTTCAGAAGTCACATTCTGTGATTTCTGCAACACCCTATTGGTTAGACAGGTTAGCCCTACTTGATGTGGAAAGAGACGACATAAGCGAGAATCATTGGGAGCATTTTGGAGACTGGCTATTACAAACCCTTAGTCCCAATATCCATACTTACCAGTCTGTAAATCACATTTTGAGTAGCAACTTCCTAGAGATAATCTACAATAAGTTCCTTGTTGTGCAAATGAGGAAACTGAGGTCTAAAGACATACCCTTTAGAGACAAAATCAGATTTTTAATGTCTATTTCTGTGTTCTTTCTTTTTTTTTATTTTTATTTTTTTTAAAGATTTTATTTATTTGAGAGAGAGAATGAGAGAGAGCACATGAGAGGGGGGAGGGTCAGAGGGAGAAGCAGACCCCCCGCCAAGCAGGGAGCCCGATGCAGGACTCGATCCAGGGACTCCAGGATCATGACCTGAGCCAAAGGCAGTCGCTTAACCAACTGAGCCACCCAGGCGCCCGTTTCTGTGTTCTTTCTATCACACTACATTACCTTGATATCTGTTTTACCTACTATATATCTAAGGGGGTGGGCATTTATTTGCTTTGAGCTGCCATTAAGTAATGAAATGGATGGGGTGGAAAGGCTGGGACACACAGAAGCTGCTGCTGGGGATTTTCTTAGGATCACCACAAAGCCATCTTCAAGGTAGCCACCAAATAGGATAATTCAGTGAGCGCGGTTCAAAAGCTCCACAATGTGACAATGGAAATTGACTTGATTTAGCTTCAAAGATTCTATTAACTCAGAGAAATGATGATTTTATGGGAGAATTAATGCATAGCTACTGGTAGAGAATGGAAGTGACCTTACTGCTTTGAAACTTCTTTTAACTCAATTCTTAGATCTATGTACAAAACATTATAGCTTACTGGTCCTATCATACACACATTTCAGAGCGAGATGATTAAATCTTGATCCTAATTACAAAGGAAATGCAGAATTTGTAGTAAGCTCATTTTAGAAGGTTGAAAAATAACCTGTTGCAGAAATTGCCATTAAGTGAATCCCCCTAAACACATCATTCACATTATATGTGTGTGTTTGGGGTCATTGCTTGCTTGAGACACACAACCTTTATTTCTAAGGTCAAAAGTACATTAAAATTGTGACAAATGGGTCATAGTATATCACTGACTTTTAAATCTATTTTTCCTTTCTTTATCTCTCCTATTCTTCTCCTAATTGAACCAAAAACCTACAACAAATAAAGGTTAAATTCCTGAGTTTTTTAAGGAAAATTTTTATTTGTAAATAGTATCAAACTTATAGAAAAGTTGCAAGAATAAAAATGCTACGATTGTATATCTTTTATGTAGATTTGCCCATTTTCTTTACCATTTATTCACCCCCCATATGCACATATATATTTTTCTCAATCAATCAATAAGTTATATCATTACCCTTTACCCCTAAACATTTCAGTGTGTATCTCCTAATAGTAGGAATATTCTTTTACATAACCACAGTATAGTTATTACCTGAGTAAGTTTAATATTTGTGCAATACTTTGAACTAATCTACCCTTTCATATTCTGATTTTATCAATTGACCCAATAATGTCCTTCACAGCATTTTTCCCTTCTAGGACTGGATTCAGTAAAGGGCCACGTATCAGATTTAGTTGTCAGGTTTCCTTAGCCTTCTTGAATCTGGGACATTTCCATACCCTTTCTTTGTCTTTTATGACACTGGCATTTTTGAGGAATAGAGTCCACCTCTGCCCCCCCCCCCCCTTTTTTTAGAGAGAGAGAGCAAGCATGAGCGAAGGGGGAGGGGCAGAGGGAGAGACTCTTTTTTTTTTTTTTTAAGATTTTATTTATTTGACAGAGAGAGACACAGTGAGAGAGGGAACACAAGTAGGGGGAGTGGGAGAGAGAGAAGCAGGCTCCCCGCCGAGCGGGGAGCCCGATGCGGGGCTCGATCCCAGGACCCTGAGATCATGACCTGAGCCGAAGGCAGACGCTTAACGACTGAGCCACCCAGGCGCCCCAGAGGGAGAGACTCTTAAGCAGACTCCCTGCTGAGCAGGGAACCCGCCGCGGGACTTGATCCTGGGACCGCAGGATCATGACATGACCCGAAGGCAGTCGCTCAACCAACTGAGCCACCCAGGCACCCTCTTCCCCCTCTTTTTAAAAAATTCAATGTTTATCATTTTAAGTTTGTCTGATAATGTGTCTCATAATTAAATTCAGGTTATGCATTCTCGACCAGAATACTAAAATGAGTGATGTTGTGTCCCTTACAGAGTATCACATTTGGAGACACAGTGTCCATATGCCCCTCATTGATCAACTGGTCAAGGTGTTATCCAGTTTCTCCACTGTGTAATTACTGGTTTTTCCCCTTGCAACTAATAAGTAATATATGGGAAGGCACTTTAGGACCATCCAAATATCCTGCTCTTTCTCTGTTGAAATTTAGCAACTATTAATGATTGTTGTTTGATTCTATCATCTTACTATGATAGATGATCATTTGATGATCTTCCAACTCCCATACAGTCTTCACATTTACCAGTTGGCACTCAAGATTCTGCTGTGAGCAAGAGTCTTCCCTTTTCTCCATTTACTTACTATTGGTATGAACTCACAGATTCTTATTCCCCCCTCAATGGTTTATAACTCATTACTGTCCTTAATTATTTTGTTAGTCAAATTGTCCCATATTTGGCCATTGATAGCCCCTTCAAGCTGGCTTCTTCATGCTTGTGACATTCCTATATCTGCCCCCCCCCTTTTTTTAGTAATTCCTTCCTTTCTGGCATAATGAGATGTTCCAGGCCCATCTTGCTCCTCTGTCCTTCCCCCCGCCCCCAGATTCCTTGATTTTGACTTTGATTTGCCACTCGTTCTCAAAATTGCAGAAAAACTCATCTCCTCTATTTATTTCCCCCCGGGGCCCCAACCCGTCTCCAGGCAAAGCCCACCACCACCATGAAAACTCTGGTAACAAACCATAGAAATGATCCCTGAAAGTATAGTCTTACCACCATGAAAACTCTGGGTTTACCTGCCTACTTGCCCTGCAAGGTTAAGGTCTCTGAGTCTTTGCTCTTGCCTTGTCACCCCCTTCCTGGTCCGGGGTCATTTCACATGTGATTTCCATAGCCACCCATGGGCCGATTTAATTGTTTCCTGATCTATGTTTCCATAGCACTTTTTACATATCTTTATTATGGTGCTAATCTTGTACTATTATGCTTTGGTTACATTTCTAGCTAGACTGAACTCAAGTACTTTCAAATAGCTTGGGGAGAAAGGTATTAATTTTCCCTATTTTGCAGATGAGAAAGAAACTTGAGGTTCAGGGAGGTGAGCCTAAGAAAGAGGCAGCAGAACACAGGGTGAACGAAGGTCCTCGGTTGCAACCTACGACTGTCATTTATTAGCGGTAGGACTGTAGGCAAGTTATTAAACCTGTCTATGCTTCAGTTTCCCTGGCAGTAAAATGTGGATGATAATAAATAGAAACTGCCACCTAGGGCTGTTGTGTGGATTAAAAGAGTTAATCTTTGTAAAGCACCTAGAATAGTGCCTGGCACATGGTAAGTGGTATGTAAGTGTTTGTTAAATAAATAAAGTCATGTCACTGCAATTCAAATCCAAATCTTCTGATGATAAAGTTCCTAGCCACTGCTCTATTTTAACTTTGTAGGATTCCAATATTCCCTGAGAAGCAGCGGTTCTATTAGAGACAGCAATAAAAGGAAGCTGGTTCAGGACATGAGACATTAATGAGGTGAGAGGAAGCAAAATGTTCCCGCAAACTGCTGAATTAAGGCACACACCAGGGAAGGGAGCAGGTGTTCGGTTCTCCTGACTCTGGGTCTAGGGCACACGGGTTACACACTCAGGCAAGGACCACAGGAAGACTCGAGGAGCTGGTCCCTCATGAGGTCTCTCTACGTGTTTTTCCTCTCAAGTCCATTGTGGGTTAGACATTTGGGCCCTTGGGGTGACTTGCCACAAAGACTGTGCATTCACAGTTCTGCAAGATGGAACCATTGACCCATGGAAAATATTCATTGTTGCTTTATTGAAGATGGCAAAGCTAGTGGCTGGGTTTTTGAATCTTGTGTTGTACTACAGTGGGGATTAAGAATAAAGTTTACATTTCCAAAGCAAGAATCGTTTTTATTTTGCCCTAATAACTGCCCACAAGATGGGGCGCATGGGTGGCTCAGTCGGTTAAGGGTTTGCCTTAGGCTCAGATCATGATCCTGGGGTCCTGGGATCAAGCCCCACTTCGGGCTCCCTGCTCAGTGGGGTGTCTGCTTCTCCCTCTCCCTCTGTCACTGCCCCCCCGCCGCTTGTGCTCTCTGTCAAATAAATTAAAAAAAAATCAACTGCCCACAAGATAGTTACTTAGCTGACATTATTATTGTTATTGTTATAATGAATGTTGAGATGGTTAAAAATGGTGGATTGCATTATAATTGATCTGGTAGATGACAGTTGTTAGCCGAGTGACAAAATTATGTATAACTTTTTAGTTTAGGGACCATGAGTAGACAGTGCTTGTCTACATGTGGAAAAGTTACTGGTTACCCTTTATGTCAACTATTAACTATTAACAACCTAAGAGCGCATGATCTGCGTTCCTCAAACTTGAGCGTGAGTCAGAATCATCTTTCGGGCTTGTTAAAGCACAGATTGCTGAACCCTATCTCCAGAGTTTCTGATTCACTCTGGCTGGGGCAGAACCCATGAATCTTCATTTTTAATTAATAACTTTTAAAAAAGTTTAATCTTTTAATTTAAAAAAAATTTAGTAAATCACTTCCTTTCAAGTGATGCTGATACTGCTGATTCAGAGACCACAATTCGAGAACCACATCACTTTTGTTGACTTAGAACAAACATCTCTTACTGGCAGCAAGTTACCACTGCCTGAGTTGCAATGCAATATAATTAGATTTCTTTTAAATAGGCCATCTTAAGCAAATTTCCCAACCACTTTTAGCATTTTATAGACCAAGAGCCATCACTCAATTATTTCTCCTCTAGAAGAAAAAAAAAACCCATACAAACCTTAGTGATGGAGGTTTTAAAGGAATACCACAGCTAACTGACTGTAGCATTAGAGGCATATTTCTGATGTCTTGATAATTAGACACATTAAGACTTCTTGGTGCTTGCCAATATTTTTATGAAACAAGAAGTATATCCATCTAGGTTTGTCTCTCTTTGGGACCGTCTTGAACTAGCGAGCAGAGAGGTGATGACCAGCAGGTGGTGCTCTGAGTCAGTTCATGGGGGCCTAAATAGGGTGGAAGGCAAAGGCACAAACCAAGATGGCCTGCTTTAAATCCTCAAAGTAAGGTCCTCTTAACCACTTGTCATAAAATACCCTGAGACACACGTCTTGGAAAATCGAAGTGTCAAGCTCAGCATCTTTGCCACATTTCAGGCTAGGTAATTACCTTCTCTCCCAAAGGGAATCTGTTTTATGTATTTGTGTCCTTTCTAGGTTACAGGTTTCCCAAAGGCAATGATCTTGCCTTCCATTCATTCTATACAATGCTGAAGTGAAATGCACATTTTACAGTAACAATTTAATTATTCTACATCCCTCTGAGCTACATGAGGACCTGTTATATAATTGCTAGTAATACAGAAACGTGCCTACCTTGTATAAACCCTAGCAATAAATGGAAGTTTTTATTTGACCTAAAAGTAAATTGCTTATTTACTTCTCCTTTATAGCATAAAAAGCTATTTTCCTGCCATCGCAAATTATGACTCATAATCAAGTAAACAACACTTCATTTTAGTCTGTCATTTTTATTGTCCGCAGTTTTTTTTAACTACACACAACAAATACTTTGATATAATCTAAGATAATAAAATAGTTGAACAACTTCTGCTTTTAGATTTACATTTGTATAGAAACAATCTGTGGAACTCCTCACAGGGTGTCTAAAAACAGTGATTCATTAGCATTGCTTTAAATAATCGTTTGGTTAAAAGTTGCCCTTTCCATTCTCAACTGAAATGTGTCTCCATGCAGTTTCCCTTGGATCCAAAGCTGAAGGCCTTGGGAAGGTGGCCAAGGAGAAAGGATGGCCACTCTTCTCTCTGTCCTTCCCTTGTGTGGAGGACAGTGATTGGAGCAGGTTTGTCATAAAAGCCAGGAAGAAAAGAAATCAATTGCACATCTCTAGTTTTCGAAGGTCAAAGTCCTAACGGGTCTTTACACAAGTCCCTCTCTGTAGATGTGAGGTTCTAGGATGATGGCATGCGCCCCCCTGCCCCCCAACACTCCTTTCCTTCACTAATTGTGTCAGTTACTATGGCTAGGCTGTGGCCATTGTCCATAAGTTCTCCCTAAAGATTGCTCATTTTGTCAGATATAAGTCTTGTCCCTTGGATGTTGTGTCTTGGTGCCCAGGGAGGGTCCCCCATCCCCTAAGAAATGCCTCATCCCACCCTCATATCCCCAGAGTGCCCAAGAGTGAAGACCCCATGGAGACAGTGACTTCAGTGAGACATGCTCCCCCAGAGATGCTGGGGGCCTCTGGCCTAGATCATTCCATTGATCTTAGTCCACTCGTAGATGTCCTGTTCGCACACTATGTCAGAGTTGATGAGGAGGTATCTGTCGCCCACACAGAAATGCTTCTGACAGGCGGCGCATTTGAAACATTCCAGGTGATACACTTTATCTTTCACCCGCATTGTCATCTCGTAGGCACGGATCCGCTTGTCACAGGATGCGCAGAGACCATCTTGGCCAAAAAGCCTAGGGGAAAAGCAGAAAGAAAAGCTAAGAAGACATTGGCAGAAACAAAACTGGAAGAAAAGGTTTGGGAATGGGTTCCATAAGGGAGGCTCACTTCCACCCTGTCAGGAAACCAGGAAGAGGTGGGTCCAGGGAGGCTCCCGGAGTCTTTCCTAGAGGGAAGGGGGTTCTCCGGGATGAGGCCGCAACCGTGGCAACTGTGTTTAGCATAACCTGCCCCTTTTCTGAGCTCTCCTTGCTCTAGGCTGCCCTGGGGACCCTCATCTGTGGAGAAGTGCCTTAGCTGAAGTGATCTGAATTAAGAGGTTAGGCATGTACTGTGTATCCCCTCCCAGGGGAACTTCCATTTTAGAAGAAGAGCTGGAGTAAATCTCTGGGGGCCCTCTGAGGGGGAACTAAGCAGGAATGCAGTGAAATGGGCATCTTTCTGAGGTTCCCAGATTCTATCATGGTAATAGCCACTGATCTCACCCATGGGGAGGGCTGGTCTCCAACTCCTCCATAAACTAAAATGGCCACCTCCACATGACTGTTCGCTGAGGCCCCAGCTTCCAAGAGACAGAGAAAATTTGACAGAAGACACTTGGTGCAGTTTACCATGCCTCAGAGATCTGGGAGACCAACAGCATCTCTCCACCTTGAATGGAAGAGCTTACTTCAAGGTCCTAGGCTCCCCCATTGGCGTGAATCTCTGGAGATTCTCTTCTGACACTGAAATCAAGACTCCCCTAAGTCTCAGTCAGTCACTTATTTCAAGCAATATTCAATGTCAAGGTGGGAGAGGCAATATGGTGGGGCCCAGTGCAGTGGTTCTCAAGCTGCGTTCCTGGGACCAGTGGATTTGTATTACCTGGGGGCTTGCTAGAAATGCACATTCTCAGGCCTCCTGGTTGAGACACTCTGGGGGTGAGGTCTGTGTGTTAAGGAGCACTTCCAGGTGAGTCGGATGCAGTCTGAAGTTTTGCAATCAGCTTGCAAGAGTGGAATCATGCACGTGCAGGACTAGCCCTGAGGACGGAGTGAGCACGGTGGGACCTCAGGCTCCTCTGAGCTTCTGAAGTGGCAGTAATCATAGCATCTACCTCACTGGGCTACGAGAAGGATCAAACGGAGCACTGTCAAAGCGCCGACCATCAAAGGCTAAGCCCACACTGGCTGTATTTTAGTACAGGTCAGGGGTACTCGCAACAGCGCCGTCCTGCTACAGGAAATCATTTCCCCACGTGCCTGATAACGCGTCCCTTCTGCATCAAATCTTTTTTTTTTTAAGATTTATTTATTTATTTATTTGAGAGAGAGAATGAGATAGAGAGAGCACGAGAGGGGGGAGGGTCAGAGGGAGAAGCAGGCTCCCCGCTGAGCAGGGAGCCCGATGCGGGACTCGATCCAGGGACTCCAGGATCATGACCTGAGCCGAAGGCAGTTGCTTAACCAACTGAGCCACCCAGGCACCCTCTGCATCAAATCTTTAGGATAGTTTTAGGTTAATGCTTCTTCTTACTGGAAGTTCTCATTCACCTCAGGATAGCAGAGAATCGATGGGAACATTCTGAGAGGCTGGAGGGAAGACAGGGGCACTTGAAAAGTTTGGAAACATTTGGGCAGAATTAATGGAATCAAGAAGATGCGGTCTGTGGGTAAAGGGCTGATAGTGAGGGCCAGGGCCAGCTCATTTCCCTCTGAATCCTGCTTTGCATTTGAGAATCTCTGAGTGTTTTCCAGGCACCACCTGGGAGCAAACTCATTACGGGGGAGGAACATTTTATCCCAGCGTAGCAGATGGCGGAGCTGTAGGAAGTTGCCACCTTGGAGGTCACAGAGTGGAAAGCCAGTTCTGGTTTCCTGACTGTTCAGTAAGTTGAGTTTGGGACTGAACAAGGATAAACGACTCAACAAAACAGTGTGCGTGGCATGAAGCCAACACGTGGGGTGTGTGACCCTTAAGGAAGGAGAGCATTTATTAAAGGGAAGTTGGGGGTAAATTACAATGCACATCAGGCAGTTAATGAGGGGAAGGACAAAGGACTCATGTTCGGGAGGCAAGTTCAGGTCCCTCTAACTAACCAGGTGCCCCCGAGCAAATGACAACCTCTCTTCTGACTTCTGTGTCGTAAGCTGTAAAGCACGGAAACTGGAAGAAAAGGCCTCTGCAGCCCCTTCCAGCTCTGGTATCCTGAGATTCTACTAATAGGAAAAATAAGCCAGGACTTGACATCGAATTTGAGCATTCACCTCTGGCGCCAAGATTTGGTGCCTTAGGCTGGATATCCCCGAAGCAGACCCTGAGGAGAGGAATTATTAAGGATGTATTCTCAGGGGAAGCTGGTGAGAGGCAAGGGAAGCTGGAGAGAAGGGGAGGAAGGCAAGCAAAGTTGTAACCTCCAGCAAAGGCCCTCAGAGGGGAGCGCTGGGAGGATGGCACAGGGACTCGGGGTAAGTTACATCTCCGAGTCCGCCTGGCTCCAGGCAAGGTTGCAAGGCTTTGGTGCTCCTGCAATGCCCGTCATCGGTCAACGGTCAATGTTAAGGTCCCAGAAGGTGGTATGGGGGCAGTGGGCACACTTCGGCTCTAATAGATGCAGGTGTTGGCTGTTGCAAGTAAAACCACTGGAGGGGGGGGGGTGCCCTGCACACAAAAGTTGGTAGAAAGTGATCTGACGGAATCTGGGGGCCCGTCACTGACATGAACAGCTACTGTTAGGTTCCCAGCAACACAACCCCGCAGCAAGCAGCAGCGGGGATTAGATTCTGCACTGCTATCTCATGAATATGAGATGAGGCTAAATGTCTGAAAAGGAGTCTAACAGGCGGGTCAGCCGTGGGCAATCCTCAGGAGGAGGAGAAGTTCTCCCGGGGGGAGAGAAAGACTGAACTCCATCACAGGACCGCCCCCCCCATTTATTCACTCTTGCCTTTTTAAAAGACGCTGCCAGATATGTTAAGAATACAAGTAAGCAAGTCCATGGCTAAAGGACCAGCCCTGAAAAAAAAAAAAGGTTTTTCTCCTCTGTCAAGAGGTGTCAATGTCCTAAGCTTTCTCCTGCCCATTTTAATAACAATAATATAAATATTAAAGGATGGCTGGAAACGCTGCACTAACACAGAGTTAATTAACATGTTGCCTAGGAATGTACCAGGGAGAAGAATTATTTCATGTCACCAAGACACAAGTTAATTAACACTGGGTACTCCCAGACAATTTTTTTTCTCTTCTTTTTAAAAATGCAAAAGATGAACAAGCCCAGGCGGCACTGGGTTTATTCTTGAATGTTATATAAAACCACAGAGATAGGGAGAAGTCGGTGCTCTTTTGACCTTACTCTATCTGCACTTCATTTAATAAGATTCAAATGATTTGACAGGGATGTAGTCAGGGGGCCCAATGGGAATCATTTACCCGTCTGTTTTCTGCATGGACTTGGCAAACTGGTAGCCAGCAAAATCAGGTCTCTATTTATCCCAGTTCCATTTTCTTGTAACTTAATAAAAAATGGACCAAAATTATAATCATGATCATTGATATTTTCTCTGAACCACCAAATTTGCAAGGACTTTATCAGAGAATTTAGGGGGGAAAAAGCATCTTCTATCTGTCTCTGGGTAAACAGATAAGCTTCCTTCACCGTGGAATTGCCTGCATTTTTTTTTTAATGTGACAATGTTCTGAGGGCAGGTTCGGGAGGAAGAGGTAGCCTGGCAGCCAAGGGCACTGGAGTCTAAACAAGCTTCCCTGGGTTGGGTGGTCCTAATGCATTAGGGCTGCTTGCTGCACAGACCCTCTACCACGGGGAGATGGCAAAAAACTGACAGCTAGACAGCTGAGCAGATCTGACAGTAGAGGGCACAGAGTCGCCTCCACAGCAGCTAATATGAAACTGGAAATGCTAGAACATTCCGGGCAAAGGCACTCGTTGAGTGCCGGAAAACTCACAAGGCCGGCAGTCTGACCCGGAGCACCAGAGCTGTCCTCAGCTCCTGTCTCTTGGGGTGTTAGAGCGTTCCTATTTTTTTTCCTTCCGTTCTTCCATCTCCTTGTTGGTTAGGTAGGAAAAGACTTAATGGTCATGTCATGAGGGTTAGTTACAAGGGCAGGTAATATCTATGTGATACTCTTGACCAAGCCAAGTAGTTTACGTGTATTACCCCATCGAATCCTCACCTCCTCCTTGGAGGTAGGTGCTGTTATTACCCCCGTTTTTATAGGGGAGGAAATCAAGGCTGACGAAGGCTAAGGAACTTGCCCAAGGTCACAGAGCGAGAAAGCTGTGGTGCTGGGACTCCAACCAACAGCTGACTTCAGAGCCTCTGCCCTGTCCCAGTCAAAAGCTTGGGGCTTTTAAATCACATAAGATTAGAGCCCTACAAAAGAACCTTTTATAACCCATATCTGTGTTTTGAAGCATTAAATGCGCTCCGAAGAACCCACCGTCCAACTGCTCGGCTCCAACGTGCCTGGTTCCTCTGGGGCGCCCTGTATATCCCTCCCCAGCCCCCTCCCCTCGTGTGCCCCCCGAAGGAGCTACTGTACAGAATTTTGTGTTTGTCCTTCTCTCACCTCTAAAAAATTAGTATTTGACCACACAGGACTGTGTCCCTGAGAATATGCTTCTCAAACAGGAAGAGGTGCCAATCAATGACTTCTCCGCATGGGGCAGCTGAGACTCAACGTCTGGCCCGGACATCTGGGCAGGTGGCAGGAGCCGAAGAGCTCGCCGAGACTCCGCGGTCGGTGGACCCCCGCCCTCCCTGTCCGGGCCCTGGCAGGGGGGCGGCGTGGAGGGAGGTACCTGAGATAGTCCCGCCGGCAGAGCTTCCGGCCCAGCTTGTAGTAGAGGCGCCGCCCCACCTCGCCCAGCCGGCACCCGCAGAGGTCACAGCTGAGGCAGTCCTCGTGCCAGTACTGGTCTATGGCCTTCAGGAAGTAGCGGTCCCCAATGTTCTGCTGGCAGCCGCCGCATGTCAGCAGGGACGGGGGGATCTGCAGCACCTCATCCACTGGCTCCCTGGAAAGAAGACCCCGCATGAGGGATAACCTCGGGACGAGCACCGGGGCTGAGGCATGGCTCTGGGCTGAACGGGACCGTTCGGAGAGAGGACAAAGGACAGGACTACATATCCGGAGGCCGGACGGCAGAGCGACCCGGCTAGCTTGGGTCAGGACAGGAGAGGGCGAGGCCTTCCACCCTCCATGCTGTGGAAGCAAATGCAGGTGGTTCTGCAACCCCGCGCACAGCCCAGCACCGTTCTGGGCCCCTCCGCCCTCTTTTTTTGTTGTTGTTTTTTCCTTTTTTCCACTCTCCCTTCCTACTCTCCTTCTGTATCTTGCCATTTCTCCTTCTTTTTCCTCCTCCCAGGCCTAGACTCCAGGGCCCTGCTGAACCCCACAGGAGGCACTCCAGGCCAGAAGAGTTGCTTGCTTCAGGGACAGCCCACTACCCAGAGGGCTAAAAATCTGCAAATTCCCTGTTGAATCTCCATGCTGTTTTACCCCAAGCCCTTCCCAACTGCAAAAAAGCATAAGTGAGGAAGAAAGAAGAAAGTGATCAAAGATTATCTTAGGTTGTTTTCTTGTTTCCCAAATAAAAATTCCATCAGGATATAATAGGAATTCTCATTATTACTTTTAAAATTATTATTATAATTTTTTAAGAAATTCCATATCCCATCCTTATTACTGAATGAATCCTTGAAGAAAAATCTCAGGTATTAAGGCCATTGTTAGACTTATAAAGGACACTAAATAGACCTTTCTGCATGTGAAAATATTTACAACAGCAAAACTGATTTGGACAAAGCTGATTTAGGAAAGAAAATGAGGAAGGGGTAATGGAATATTTTCAAGAGAGTGGAAGGCAATTAAATCTCCATCCAGGCACTTGCTAATAGTGAGCCTGTGGGATGTGTTCCTTCGTTAAAAAGTCAGACAGCGTCTCTGGTTTACTTTGCTTCACTGGAATCTGAATACTACTGTTTTACATTTTAAAATAAATAATTTTATTTGCCAAAAGAAAATAAAAGAGAGTGGAAAGAAACTACACCAGCACCAAATGGGACATGGGAAAAACCTAATACCTGTTGATTTGTAACAATTAACGAGTAAGAAGAGTAAGTGCTCTTTTGAACCTTACTCAAACACAAAGCTTTTTTTTTCTTTTTAATCCACTATGTTTTTTAAAAATGGACCTGTTTCCACCTGTGGGATTCCCAAAGGGAGTTTCCTCCTCTGTACCTTGAGGGTATCAATCTGTCTCCTATTTCTAGCTGACACTGACTTACCAGGTGAGCTTGCGCCTGACCTGGCCTGTGCCCACAGAGCTCAGCACCCGTTATACTTAGGGACGATGAGACGCAGGTAATCAGTGTTGATCACACACACTGACAACTTCGGATGCCTTTTTCTAGAAAGCGCACACCTCCCTGAGTATTTAGGAATACTGAAGCCAAGTCCACGCTTTGTAGACCAAGGGTCAGTGTCCTTCATAAAATGATTAGAATTAGAAAATGTGAAACCCAAGTCAGGTTTCTTTTAAAAACTGAAGACTTTAAATAGTTTTAAGAATTCACTGAAGCCTGACTTGCTTTTCTTTGTTTCCCCAGGTTATACCTAAGGACTTCCATTCTCCCTTCTGAAAAATATCCCCCAGCATTTTCACATGTGTCAACTTAGAAATGCATGTCTTCTCTTTCCAAGGCCCAGGGTCTGACTTGGGGCTCTCAGAAACACTCGGGGAAACTCGACCACACTCAATGCCCTGATGCTGATGCTGCCAACCAATTGTGGAAGAGGAGAATGTGCACTTTGCTGGTGCAAAACTGCCCGGAATTAAAATGAACTGCTCTTGTTACTCACAGGTAGGTGGTAGAGGAAATCCCTATGTTCATGAACTCTGGCTGGCTTTCTGTCTAAATGTTTCATTTGCAAATGCCCAGGCAAGCTTCTATCTCTACACTGGAGATGCTCATCATAGTGACCCAAGTTGGCTTTGAGTTAAGTACACAATGAAGCATCTGGGAGGATGGAGTTTGGCGGTAGAAATGTTAAGCAAAAGAGCCATTGTGGGGCACCTGGGTGGCTCAGTTGGTTAAGCGACTGCCTTCGGCTCAGGTCATGATCCTGGAGTCCCGGGATCAAGTCCCACATCGGGCTCCCTGCTCAGCGGGGGGTCTGCTTCTCCCTCTGCCCTCTTCCCTCTTGTGCTCTCTGTCTCTCATTCTCTCTCTCTCAAATAAATAAATAAAAAATCTTAAAAAAAAAAAAGAGCCATTGTGATGGCCCCAGATGAGATAGGAAAGGACAGGATAAGATATTGGCTCCACCTAGCTTTCTGTAATTAATGATAATATCACATTATCTTTCATGGATGTTCTAACGTAATGAATGGGTGGGATTCACCCTCAAATTAATATTTTATATTCTCCTAGAGCCTATCCTGTATATTACACCGGAATATCACTTCGGCCTGGATTTCTGGGATTATTTCTCAACAATTTATAATAAAAGAAGGGAGTAGGATGTGCTACAGTAATTTCCCAACTAGCTTGTCCATCTCCAGGTAGAGCCTGTCTTTATGGGCAAACAGGGAAGTGAAGGATGAACGTTCTTCAGTAGGTGCCTGCTGAACTCTGAGGTTAGGATGTTTCAATTTTCTAATCTCAGTGAAAAAGCACAAACTTTGAAAAGAGCAAACCTCCTTCAGGGAACTGAAACCTCCAGATTTATCTTCTAATAAAAGGATTAGTGACTAAGTTCTGCTGATCGAAAAGGCATTAGGCACCAATTCATCCCATTCACTCTTATTGCACTACTATGGTCTTGCCCAGGCTCTGAAAACTCAGGGCTACGTTGTAATTCTAGGTTTATAAAAAAGTGCACAAACCACCCTTTAAACCCAGTGTCTGCAGAGATATATTCTTTTAAAAATGAATGTTATTTTTCTCCTGAGCATTTGTTGAAGGAAGCTGTGTTTTCCTTAGAACAGACCTGGCCCCTTATAGAACTGGTGTCTAAGCCTTCGAGATTGAATAGTGATGTTTATATTCTCACTGGATCCTGGTACTTCCTGTATTTTATAAGAGCATGCTGAGTGTTTATGCTGGTAACTGAGGGTAAAGCCCAGGTATATAAATACCATAGATGGCTGAAACTGGGGGAGGGAGAGACTTCAATCAGGAAAGCACAATTCCTTTAAAGCAGGGAAAGAAAAGAAAAGAAGAGAAAACAAATGCCTCTTAAAAGCACAAATGGACAAGTCATTAACCAGCTCCTTTGGTCTGTGTAACAAATCCCTTCAAAGGATTAGATGGGGACTTCAAAGGAATAAAAATTCTCAATACCAGACAGCTAATGAATCTTAAAAGGGCATTTGCGCTGACGGGAAAATGATATCTTAAACAACCCTTTCTCCCCTTGTTAACGGGAAAGAATGGGTTGAAGGTATAGGTTGGGAACAGGGGAACATTCCAAACCAGTACAAGGCTCAGAAAAGAAATGCGGCAAATGCTCATTAGAGCTCTCGTTCCCTGACCTCAAACCCTTTAGAGACTGTGATAAATGCTATGAGCCACCGCTCCCCAGAATTTACCTATACACAAAATGGTGCACTAACTTTTGAGGTTCACAGGCCCCTATCAGTGGACCCCAAGGGAGGGGGTACATGTACCCAAATGAACTCCGGATTTAGGGGCTCGAAAGTCTGGAGGCCAGAGAGAGCTCCTAGGTGGACGCTCGCACCGCCTCACCCGCCGATCCCTGGCGCTGCGGGCAGCCGCTCAACCTGCGCACCGCGAAGGGGGCCGTGGGGGACTCGGGAGGCCTCCACTTGGAATGCCCCCCTTTCCAGGATCAAATGGACAAAGAGAATGGGGACCGAGAAAGCGAGAGGGGAGAAGGGAGCAGAACCAAGCCCAGGACGCTCTCGGGACTGCACCCGCCCGCCTCCGAGCTCCCCCTGTGCCTGCTCCCGGGTAAACTTTCTGGCCCGCGGTGGCTTTGAGGTGCGTCCCAGGGAGCCGGGAGGGGCGCGCCGAGGTGCCAGGCCGACCCCCTCTCCCTGCCGCCGGGCGCCCAGCCCCTCTCCCAGTGTCCCCGGGGCCACCCGCGAGGAAGGGGGAGCCCCGCGCAAGGCAAAGGGAGCCAAGGGCACGCCGCGGGCGCGCACCTGGAGCCTTCTGGCCCGCCGCCCGCGCCGCCCTGCAGCCCCGGGGCGGGAGGCCGTGGTCACCGTGGCTGGCAGGGGCAGGGGAGCCCCACTTACTCAGACGGGTCCAGGCTCTTCCTCTCGATGGCCGAGGACATTGGGGAGGGAGGTGGCGTGCCAGGCGGCGGGGGCGCTCCCTTTGTGGCGCGGGGATGGCCGGCTGCCGGGGCTCGGACCCCCTCGGGTGCTCGGGCGCCGCCGCCGCCGCTCCTGCGCCGCCGCTTGCTCCGGCGCTCCGGCGGCGAGCTCGCCCCTCCGCGCTCAAGGACAGTCGCCGCGCTCCCTTCAAACGCCAAAGAGAGAGAGCGAATCACCGGGCTGCCGGCGCGCCGCGGCCGAGGCGGGGACCGGGGCGCGCAGCCTGGCCCGGCGGCTGCAGCAGCTGCTGCTGCTCAGGACTTAACCTTCCATCCCGGTCCCGCCGCCGCCGCCGCCGCCGCCGCCGCCAGGTCCGGCTCGGCTCGCGCGCTGTCACCGGCTCCGCGCCGCCCGCGGGGACCGTGCGCGCCCGCCCGGCCGCCCCGAGTCCCTCGCACCTTCGACGCGGGTCGCGGCGCGCAGCTCGCCGCCGAGGGCAGGGAGGGGGCGGCGGCCTGGGGGCGGGGAGGGGACCGCGCCTCTCTCCCCAGGCTCCCTCCTCTCTCGGGAAGGTCTATTTTCGCTCAGCTTCCCTCTGTCTCTGGTTTCATTTCCTTTTTCCTGATCACGATTCAAATACAATAGAAGGAAATCACATTTAAAGAGACAGCTGCCCGGTCCCCCCCCCCCCCTTTTTAAACGGGGCTCCTGGGGATTAGCAATACAAACAGCAGCAGCTTCAGGACTGACTTGGCTTCTTAAAGGGGCCAGCGTCGGGGACGGGGAGAGTCGCTCAGTGAACACCTCTCCTTGGAGAGGCGGCTGGGTTGCCTCTAAATCATTCTTTAGGGTTTCCCCTCTTCGGCGTTTCCCTTTTGGTTAACTAAGGCTGAAAGTAACCAGCAGGCCGCTCAAGGAAGACAAAAAAGACAAGAACGTGAAATAAGCACATACAGAAATGCAAGCGCTCCGGGTGGCTTTCGCGCCCGTCCGGGGTTCGAGGTCCCAGGTCCGCGGACACCGTGCGCCGGGATGCCCCGGACAGCGCGGCTCTGCGGGCGGCGGGTTTGTGACTGCGTCCGTGCTCCAGAGAGGCGACTGTGCAAGCGGGGACCGCACGGGCTGGGTATGCCTGAGCAGTGCCGGGGGCAGCTAATCGCGGAGGGAGGGTGGTTGGGAGGGACCACGCTGGTCTGAGTCTCCTCTCCATCTGCTGGCGGCCGAATTCCATCCCTCAGCATCTTTCAAAAATCGGACTCCTGCGGTGGAAGTGCCCCCATGGAAAGTGCCAGTAATACTCTGTGCAGAGAAAGTGCCTTTCCAGTGATCAACAGCAATACTTTGGGAGACTATTTTGCCCTGGGTCTGGGAAAGAAAGAAGCCACACTTGATTTTGGAGTTCAGGTTTCCCCTCCAACCACAAGGGCAAAGTCCTGTAAGAAAAACTTTGGGTCTCATCAGAATTCCTTTGAAAATGATTGTATTCAGAAATTAGTTTCTTCAGAAATTATTATTAAAGGTCTATTTGTGCATGATGCCAGTTACAAGTCTTGTAAAGAGGAAATTACCAAGGGCTTTCGGAATCCAAGGTTTTATAAAAATAGTCTGGATCATGGTCATAGACATTTTATTCCCATTTTAAAGATGACGTTGAAGGGCTTGGAGTTTACTGTGAAAGGCTGGTGGTTGAAGGCACAAGTGAATTCCTGATCACTTCATTTTCCCTGTTCAGAGCCAATCCTCACTGACTTTTCACAACTATAAACCAGAATTTACTATTGTCTGCATGCTTTTGTCATTTTCTTGTCTCCCTGTATCCAAGGTTGGATCCCTAATGGGTATAATTAAAGTGTGTGTGTGTGTGTGTGCACATGTGTGTGACCAAGGAAGCCCTAAGAGCAGCTTTGGGTTCAAGTCAAGGCCGTCAGTATATAAAAAGATAGTCTCCTGATCAGACCCTTGCTTTTAACCAAGAAAACAAAAACAAAAACAAAAAACAAACAAAAAAACCTAGACATTTTAAGCAAGTCTAAATTATGTGATAAATACATAACTTACCACTCTATAATCAGAAATGAAAATTAGCCTGTAGGTCGTGATGAGCAGTTTGCCTACTTATAGCCAGTCAGTGTAGTGGTTAAATGCCAAGGACTACCTGGGTTTCACTTGGGCCTTTATCAGCTAGCATGGCCTAGGAAAGTTACTTAATATGAGGAGACAATACTGGGTAGTTGGTCTGGAGTCAGTCTGCCAACATTCTAACCCACCGTTTCCCACCTATGTGAACCTGGGCTAACAGCAAGAATTTAAACTCCCCAAATCCTCATCTTAAAGTGGGGATGCCAGAACCTATTGCATCAGTTGTGAAGATTAAATGAGTAAATGCATGCAAAGTGTGGAACATAAACTTATAATGGGGTGGGAGTGATAACAGATATGAGATTAAATGCATGGAAAGCACTCAACATATATTAAGTGCACATAAAAGGCAGCTGCTATGTTATAGCAAAAGACATCATGGGGAGAGTTTAAAAAGTCCTTGATTTCAGCAATTCCTCTGGGTATTTATCCAAAGAAAATGAAAACACTAACTTGAAAAGATATATACACCTCTGTGTTCATTGCAGTCTTTACAATAACCAGGATATGGAAGCCACCTAAATGCCTATCAATGGATGAGTGGATAAAGAAGATGAGTGTGTATACATACACACACATACACACACAATGGAATATTATTCCAGCTCTAAGAGGAATGAAATGTTGCCATCTTTGACAACATGGATGAGCCTTGAAGGTATTATGCTAAGTGAAATAAGTCAGAGAGTGACAAATTCCATATGATCTCACTTATATGTGGAATTTAAAAAATAAAAAAACAAGCTCTTAGATACAGAACAGATTGGTGGTTGCCTGAGGGGAGGGATAGGGGTAGGCGAAATGAGTAAAAGTGGTCAAAAGGTACAAACTTCCAGTTATAAAATAAGTAAGTCCTGGGGTTATAATGTACAGCATGGTGACTATAATTAATAATACTGTATTGCATATTTGAAAATTGTTAAGAGAGCAAATCTTAGAAGTTCTCATTATAAGAAAAAAATGTGTAACTGTGGTGATGGATATTAACTAGACGTATTGTGGTGATCTTTGGCAATATATGCAAATATTTTTTTTTAAAGATTTTATTTATTTATTTGAGAGAGAGAGAGTGAGAGACAGAGAGCATGAGAGGGAGGAGGGTCAGAGGGAGAAGCAGACTCCCCGCCGAGCAGGGAGCCCAATGCGGGTCTCGATCCTGGACTCCAGGATCATGACCTGAGCCGAAGGCAGTCGCCTAACCAACTGAGCCACCCAGGCGCCCCAATATATGCAAATATTGAATCATGTTGTACAAATGAAACCAATATAATGTTGTATGTCAATTATACCTCAATAAAAGATAAATTAAAAACTCAAAAATAAATACAAAGAGCTTGAAATTCAATTTGAATGTGAAATGGGGGTTTAAAATAAGAACTTCTCACCCAAATTTAAAAACAATTCCCTGGTTGTTGTTGTTGTTTTTTTTTTAAAGCAAACAGAGCAGGGTCCCTTCACCTCACTTCCTATTGCTCTAAACATATGAGCATTTTCCATTTCAGTGTTCACTACCTTGGTGAGTAGATGATATGTTTGCATGTGCTTGCTTCTATTAAATCTGACAAGTTGCTATCTTTCTTGTTACAGTTTTGTATGGGGCTCAAGTTAGCTGTTAAAATAAATATATCCTTGAGGTAACCTCTGAACCACCAACTTTTGGGCATAAAGTTTCCTTTTAATAATATGCTTCTGTGTTGACCCCAGTATGTAAAGAAAGAGAGATTACTTACTGCCTATGACTTTGGGTCAGTTTCTTATCTTTCACAACTCTTTGGGGAGAACTTCCTTAGAGAAAGTGAATATTTGAAATGGTATCTTAAGATTTCAATTTCACACACAGTGGTTGTAAGAAATAACTGCCTACCGGTGGGATTTCATTTCTATTCAACGGGCAATTAAATTGCTCAAATTTAAGCTTAACATTTAGAATCAAGTCTCAAAATGTGTTTTTATTATGAATAATTTTAAAGCAATCGTGACCTTATTGTATCTTTCCATAGCAAACCTTATGCCTTATGCAGAAGAGGCCATTCCATAGTTCTTGAGAGTTGGGGAAATCTCTCAAGAGTTGATTCCTAACCGGTGGGATTGCAATTTAATTCTGTCTCCCCACCCCCACCCCCCGCTCCTTGCAAATCTTGAATACCTTAAAATTTAGAAATTTTAATTTCTAAATTAAAATTGAATGTGAATGTCAGAGAAAGACCGAAGCAGTCTGCATGATGAATCTAACCCCAGGTGGATTACTTTTTTCCTGTTGGCATTTTCTATTCTTTTTGCTTATTGCATTTACAATTGTTTTCTAGGGAAGAACAGTTTCAAGTGACTAAGGCTACATTTCTTTGCTAAAATGGACTTCTAATAGAAATGAAAATATGCCAAGAATGACAATTTACTTCTTTTATTTTTTTCCCCAATCGTTAGAAGTTAAGTTGTATCCCATGCCTGTTAGCGGTGACATTCACATATAGCAACAAAAATAAAGATTTGTCTTAACATGGCTTCAGTTCCCAGGCAAAATTCTTTAACTAGAACTCTGTTGTCACAGACATCTGGCTCCCAAACTCATTTCAGGATATTTCAGCTGGTGGATATGTTTTCACAGAATGGTAGACTGATTAGTAATCTTAGTGATAAATAAATCAGGTTTCTTATATAGTAGAAAAGCCTAAAAGTCTAAAAAAAAAATCCATTTCAACTGAGGCTCGGGAGAATGGGCATAGGTGTTAGATACAGCTCGGCTGTTGTTAGCTGTGTGATTTGAAGGAAGTTACTTCACCTCTCTGAGCTTCAGTTTCTATATCTGTCAAACGTCAAATATCTGTGGGTAGTAATGCTCAGCAGGGCCGGCACTAGGGTGAGGCGGCTGCCATGTGTGTCCCTCCCCCACCCCGGGAGTTTGAAGAGGATTCTATAGCATCATGTGTGGGAGAATGCTTTGCACAGTGATGGTTCACAGGAATGATAGCTCTTGTCATTACCCCATCTTTCAGAAGTATGGCCACTGTCTCAGGAAACAACTAGCTGGTCTCCCAGCCGGTCAGGACAGCCTCCGAAGAATGCTGAGGCCAGAAGCTGCGGGGAGAGCTCAAGTGTGCGTAAGACATCAACCGGCCTCAGGCTTGGGGGGCCCCCATCCGTCAGCCAGCAATGCAGGACTGTGCCCATCTAGGTTCCGGACAAGCTGCTGACAGCTTCATTGCTTCTCTACCACATTGCCTGCCTCAGCCGCATCCCTGATTTTATCTATCTGATTTCCCCCCTTCCAACAACTTCTAGATCTGCTTTTACGACGAAGACAAGAGGCAAAATCAAGGGCTGAATCATTGCCCCCAAATGTCACAATTCCACAGCAAGGTCTTAGCAGAGTTAAGCTCCTAGCATGTTCTAGAGGAAGGGACCTCAAAAATGTGATTTAGTGGCTTGCTTTTGGGAGCAGTAGGGGTTCCAAGGCCCCTCCCTAGCGGGCTTCACCTGCCCCTGCACCAACCACAGCAGCGCCATACTGGTTGACCTTTGACATGCTGCTCCACATCTCTGGACTTTGGTTGCTGCATCTGTGAAGTGGGCATATTCAGAGTACCTATCTCATGGAGCCGTTACAATAATCCTGAGGAATGAAACACAAAAGGTGCTTGGCAAGGAGACTGGTACACAGTAAGTTTCCAAGGAAGATTTTCCTTATACAAAGAGATTCCAGCTTTAAAATACTTGAACACCCATTGATAATTCAGGCCCTTTGATGGGCAAGGCAAATGAGACGTAGAGTCAACAGCTCGCTCTTTCACCTCTGCCACCAACAAACCCTCCTCTACCTTGGGT
Source organism: Mirounga leonina (assembly GCF_011800145.1). Lineage (NCBI taxonomy): Eukaryota > Metazoa > Chordata > Mammalia > Carnivora > Phocidae > Mirounga > Mirounga leonina. The sequence continues at coordinate 13,163,209 of NW_023270418.1, forward strand.
ACTGGACCCTGACCTTATTTGCTGCTCTGAGTTAAAGCAGGGAGTCAGAGCTGGGTGAGCTGACTTACTGAGCTGTCCTTGTGCTCTTTGTTCGTACAGGCTGTCTCCTCTCTGTAGCTGCGCAGAGGCCGCCCCACCTGAATGACACACCGCAGGGCCTGGGATTCAGCACATTTGAAATCCAAACTCCTTCCTGTGGCCTAGAAAGCCTTATACTATCTGGTCCCTACTTCTCCTGTGACTGCAAAACTCCCTCCCACTCTCCGCTCCAGCCACACTGACGTTTTTTTCTATTCCTTAAAACAAACCAAGACAATTCCTTTTGGAGCCTTTTGCACTTGCTTTTTCCTCTGCCTGTGATGTTCTTCCTCTGTCACATCCCATGGCTCCCATATGCTTCATTCAGGTCTCTGTTCAAATGTTTTATCCTCATAAGAGCCTTTAAAAATTCTGCTTCTCATCATTCTTCATCCTCTATGCTGCTTTATTTTTCTTCGTGGTGTCATCATTACTTCCACTTTACTACATATATATTTGTGGATTTTTATGTGTTTTGTTTTGGCCTTTCTTCCCAGCTAGCATATAAACTCCATGAAGATAGAGATTCTTTATGACTTGTTCCCAGTTGTGTCTTCAGCGCCTACAATGTGCCTAGCCCATGGGAGGCCCTCAATAAATATTCACTGAGTGAATGAATGTACAAATGATCGCCCCGCTTCCGCTGGCCAAAGCATGCCTGCACCATGCTCTCTGGGGAAATGTTGAGACGGAACTGGAAAATCTTGACTTCCTTGGAGCTTCACTTTTAGGAGAAGATAAGGTCTCGGATGCCATTTGGAAAAGATGGATGTCATTTGGGAAAGAGATCAGGCTCCGGGCTTCTAGGAACACTCAGATATGGGGAGTGTCAGCAAGCAAGGCCACTCTTTGAAGCTGGATTCTCTACTGCAGGGCCCCCCTGTCCACAAGGGGACATGGCTACAGTGAACCAACGTGTAGGAAGCAGTCAATTACAGGAGCAAAGACACAGACTTTGGAGATAGACAGGCTTATGTTTTAGTCCTGGCTTTTTTAGCTATGTGGTTTTAGGCAAATTATTTGACAGCTCTGAGCCTCAGTTCCGTCACATATAAAATGGGGATAATTATATCTTCATCACGGGGTTGTAGGGATAAAATGAGATCATGCATGTCAAATGCTTAGCATAGTGCTCAATGGATGGCAGCTATTATTAGAATTAATTAAGCAAAGAGAACCTCAGAGGAGGATAGTCAACGAGGGCAGGGCTTTCTTGGCTGAACATAGGTGGATAACATAGGTGGAATATGAGCTCAGCTCAAGCAGGGTGGGGTCAGCCTCCTTGCCCGGGGAACACTTGCCTTATCTTACCTGCTCTGGTGACCCCCATGGGACAGATGGGTGGGGCTTACAGACACCTGGCTCAGCCGCATGCTCAGGAAAACAGCATAAAGAGATGGCATCAAGAGGCTGTCCTGGCCACTAGCTTTTCAGAGTTGCGGGTTTCTGGTCTGAGGCCTTGCATCTAGACAGGCTTTCCATTGGAAGGCAAGGTGAGGCTGCTTCTGGGAAAGCCATGTTTTCCGGCACTCGCCGCTAGCTGAGGGCACTGAACCTGGCAGGGGAAGGCGATTCTGAACTTCCACTCACTGCCAAACGAACCCATCTGGAATCCCGTTTTCTTCATTGCTACCACCATTGCTGAAGAATTTGCAATGGCTCCCTATTGCCTGTGACCATTGGCAAGTGGCCTAACCTTTTGGGACCCCAATGCTCTCGTTGTTATGGAGGGATGAGGTGGACTGGAAGGTTGAGCTGCAATTCTGTTCCTCTAGCAGGTCAAGACCAAATTCTCCATGCTTCTGTTAAGGCCCACTCCATCGGTTCAACTTTACATCCCACAACCCCAGTGCCTGACCTTTCCTACCCAGCCACGCTGCTCCTCCTTGATCTCAAACACCCTGCCTGTGCCCATTTTTATGCACTGTCTTATCCCCTTCTCTCTCTCTGGGATGTCTGCTTTGTCTGTGTTTCCACACTTCGGTGCTCAAATATTAGAGTGGTTAAGAATAAAGGCTTTGGAGAGACATAAACCTCGTTTCCAGCCTCTGCTTCCTACCTTGCTATGTGGGTAATTAATCTGAGGCAAATCTCTGAGCTTCAGCGCTTGCAAGGATAAAATAGAGACCATGATAAATCTAGGGTTCGAAGGAGTAACAGAGATGTTGTGTTCAACAGGCAGAGCACCGTGCCTGGCACACAGGAAGTGTTCAGTGAATGGCAATCATTACTGCACCCCTGGTCCTCTCTGCCTCTTCCAGTTGGGTCCATCACCTCAGACCCAGCTCAAGCCACATCTTTACCCTGGAGTTCTCTCTGTCCCCTATAGCTCATGGTGGCCGCTCCTGTCCTGAGTTCTCATGGCTCTTGGCTCTGGGGCCGGGTAAAGGCGCTCATCAGACTCTGCCTCACAGTGCATGGTTTCACGTGCGTGCAGCGTCTGGCCACCTCAGGAGTAGAGACACCATATTTTCATTTTCACCAGCTTCGAGGGTGCGGATAGAAATTTGGAGATACTCAATCATTCCTTTTGAATTAAAGGCTTCAGATATCACATCCATGTTATCAATTTCCCAATTCCTAGATTCACGTTGACATTCAGGAAGGCATGAGGGTGTTTACATTGGAAATGAAGGTCTCCCCAGAATCAATACTGAGGATGGCCCATGTGTTGTCAGTCACAGACCTCTTAAAAACCCAGTAACTAAAGCTATAAAGCTCTTAGAAGACAACCTACGTAGGGGAGAATCTATGTAACATTGGATTTGGCAATGAGTTTTTAAATATGACACCAAAAGGACAGGTGTCATATTTTATTTATATCTAATTTAATTCTTAAATTAAAAATAGATAAATTGGTCTATGTCAAAGCTAAAAACCTGCATACCTCAAAGGACACTATCAACAGAGTGAAAAGGCAACCCATGGAATGGGAGAAAATATTTCCAAACCATATAGCTGAAAAGAGGTTAATATTCAGAATATAAAAAGATGTCCTATAATTCAACAATAAAAATGCAAATAACCAAGTAAAAAATAAGCAAAGGACTTGAATAGCCATTTCTCCAAAGAAGACACACAAATGGCCAATAAGCACGTGGAAAGATGTTCAACCTCACTAACCATTAGAGAAATACAGATCAAAACCACAATGAGATACCACTCACACCCATGAGGATGACTCTTACCCTAAACCAGAAAAGAACAAGTGTCGGTAAAGATGTGGAGAAATTGGAACCCCCTGTGCACTGCTGGTAGGAAGGGGAATGGTGCAGCTCCTGTGGAACACAATATGTAGGCTCCTCAAAAATTAAAAACAGAATCATCAAATGATTCAGCAATTCCACTTTTGGGTATATTAACCACCCCCCAAATTGAAATCAGGAACTCACACAGATATTTGTATGTCTGCGTTCATAGCGGCATTATTCCCAAGAGCCAAAGGATGGAAGAAACCCAAGTGTCCATCCACAGGTGAATGGGTTTTAAAAAAGCCGCATGTGCATCCAAGGAAATATTAGTCCACCTCAAAAAAAGAAAATCCACACACAGGCTACAACATCCATGAACCTTGAAGATGTTCTGCTAAGTAAAAGAAACCAGTCACAAAAGGACAAAGACAATATGATCCCACTCACATGAGGCACCTAGAGTTGTCAGATTCATAGAGACAGAAGTTAGAAGGGTGGTTGCCAGGGGCTGGGGGGGAAGGAAGAACTATTTTTCAATAGATACAGTGCTTCAGTTTGGGAAGATAAAAAAAAAAAAGCTCTGGAGATGAATGCTGGAGATGGTTGCACAACAATGGGAACGTGCTTCCTGCCACCAAATTGTGCGCTTGAGAATGGTTAAGATGTTAAATTTTAATGTATGTCTATTTTGCCACCAAAAACACTGGTCAAAGTCCAAGGCCATCTTAGGCGCCCGTTTGGGCTAACACGCAGGATTTTACCTATTATTTCAGGAAGCTCACAACCTTCTTGGCTTCATCTGTGGACCCATCTAATCCCAACATGATGATGAAGCCAGTCCCACACGTCCTGAGACAATCTGCAGGTGCCCCGGTGGCAATCCCTGCCCACTTGGGTCTCTGTTAGTGGTGTTCCCTGCATTCCCAGCGACTTTCTTATTTATTTATTTATTTGTTTTATTTTATTATGTTATGTTAATCCCCATACATTACATCATTAGTTTTTGATGTAGGGTTCCACGATTCATTGTTTGTCCCGGTGACTTTCTTTGCCGCAGCCTACTTGGCTCCAAGGAAAGAGGGAAAAGGATGCAGTCTGTTATTTGGTAAAGCCACATCCTTAAAGGAACTCAGTGCTCGTACAGATATCTATCTGCCCTCTCCTCTGAGAACCCGTCAGTTAGACTACAAAAAGCACAGGCCCCACTTTGGGGGGCGGTGGCAGGAGCGGTGGGGGGTCTCGCATAAGTAGAGCATCGCTTAATGCTCCTCAGGCCCTTTCCAAAGGCCCCGGGGGCTGCTTGGGGGCCAGCTCAGCTCCTCTCAAGCTTTCAGGCTACAGTGCTTCCCATCATATTGCAGAAGGCCGCCTTGGGTCATATCTTCCAAAGGAAGAGCTATTAAAAAATATTCCATTTGTATTTCCTGCGTGGCCTTCCATCTGGAAATATCTTTTATCTGGCAACTTTTGCAAAGTGAACTGAATCTTGAAGGAGGTCCTGGCAGGTTTATGCTGGCTTCTCTATTAGTCCAATAAGTCATTTTCATCCTAACCTTCACAAGGGCCGAGTAATCGTGACTTGGTATCGGAAACAGGACTGGCATGGGATGGCAGCAAGCCTTTCGGGCCCTGAGGCATCTTTTTAAACCTGAAAACACCCACTCAGAGGGCAAGAGCAAAATCTAGAAAATTATTATACACCCTCTCTCTCAGCTCAAATGTTACTTCTTCAAGGAACCCCCCTACCTCCACCCTCCATGACTAGATTAGGGCCCCCTCCCCGCATAGTCTAATTTCACTCCCAGTCTGGACCATAATTTATAATTCCACATTTAGGGGTTGTTAAAGTACTGTCCGGCTCCGCCAAAGACGCAAGCACCTTCTGCTCAGAATTGAATCCAAGAGCCTCGCTTAGTATCTAGCACATAGTAAGTACCCAATAAATATGTACTGAAAGAATGAATGCATGAACAAGTGAATGAATGAAACTCATCTTACCTGCCTCTCCACCAGTTACTTCAAGTCCTGGTTGCAGAATATCTCCTTCTCAGAACTGAAAGAAAATGACAGGAGCCCTCTGGTAGGTAGCTAGAAGCAGAATGAAGGGAGGGAGGGAGAAAGGAGGGGGGAGAGGTCTTTATCGTCAGTTAGAGAAATGTTTCCACGGGTCCTTGATAAAGTAGGGACAAATGCCCCCAGGGCCCTCTGATAGCTGTGTGTCCTTGATAGTGTGGCTGGGTGGGGCAGGCGGAGCTTTGGCATTAGGGCAAAGGGATGGATTCTAACGGTTTCTTCACTGGTTGAAAAGGCTGCTTCCTGCCCAACTTTGTTTTTCTCTGTTATGTACCCAGCTCAGCTTATAAATGGGAAGGAGTGGCCAGCTTCTCCCAACGAGCCGGGTGGGGGTAGGAAGGCTGGTGCATCAGGAACTATGGCCTTTCAAGTTGGGTGTTCCGGCCTGTCTGACATGGCGAGGGTTCTGCCCCTGTCTCACACTTTGCAAATCTCACATCACTTTGGGTCACAGAAGTCCTCCCTCCCATGCCCAAATTAGAAAGGGCAAGTAGCCAGGCTCCCATCTGATAGGGGAGGAAATGAGGCCAAAGCCCTTCCAAATCTTAATCCTGCTGAAACTAGAGAGCCCTAGGACACTTATTCGTGGAACCCTGGCATTCTTGCTCACACGAAGATCTTTTGAGCATTCATTTTTCAAGAGGAAGTGTTTCATTAGGCAGAAATCTACTCAGAGGCCATATTAATTACATAGTAAGTGGCTTTTGTGGGATTTGTCTTTTGACTAATTCAGACAAAAGATTACAGTTAGGGATAGATGGGCCTACTGCTGCAAAAGATAGCTACCTTTTATTGAGCATATATTATGTGCCAGGCCTTTTATATGTTTTATCTTCTTTATTTTTTTTTTTAAGATTTTTAAAAATTTATTTTTCAGAGAGAGAGAGTACAAGCAGGGAGAGCTGAAGGCAGAGCAGGTAGAGGGAGAGGCAGGCTCCCTGCTGAGCAGGGAGCCCAATGCGGGACTCAATCCCAGGACCCTGAGATCATAACGTGAGCTGAAGGCAGACCCTTAATGGACTGAGCCACCCAGGTGTCCCTGTTTTATCTTATTTAATACTAAGAACAACCCTGTGAGATCAATCGTACTATTATCCCATTTTATAGATAAGGAAACTGAAGGTCAGAGAAGTTCAGTAACTAGCTCAGGGTCACACAACTACATAAGTGCAAGAAATGGGATTTGAACGTAGGTTTTCGGACTCCATACTCTGACTCTCACTCACCATGTCAATGTTTCCCAAATTTCCTGCATTTGCTTTGGCCCACACCAAATCTACCAGATCAAAATCTCTGGGGGCCTCAGAGAGTCTCTCTCTGGACACCAGTCTAAAGTAGACATCTCCCCGGGCACCAACACACCACTATTTAATTTCATCATTGTACTTATCACTACCTGATATTTTCTTATCTGTGTATTTGCCTATTGTCTTTCTTCCCCACTGAGTGACAAGTTCCTTAAGTGCAGGGACAAGGTGCTCAAAGTTTTATTTCCAGACTACGAAATAGAGGGTAGTACCTTGTAAGTACTCAATACATACTTATTGAATAAATTAGCTGACATAATAAATGTGTCCACTAACATAATAATAAATAAGTTATATTAAGAAGGATACTGAGTCTGGAGCCAGGTTCTAGGGGAAGAGAATCATTATTACACACCAGTGTCTCCCAAGGCTATGGGATGTGGAAATGTTGGCACACAGGCCATGTATTTGCCATCCTGGAGAAAGAAACTCAGTCCCAAGGTAATTAAGTGCAAGATGACACAGCAAGTCAGTAGGAGAGCCAGGTATAATGTAGTCCCTTCCTTCACGGATCTTTATCTTTTCCTTGGGAAGTCAAAATGAATACACATGTGATGGAGAACCAGTACATGATTAACTGTGAGGTGCTGACCAGAAATGCAACCAGATTGGATTAAAGAGAAATTAGAGTGGGAACAGGAATGGAAAGCTCTCTGCGGGAAGGAGAAATTTAGTTGCCCCTTGAGTGAATATCTGGGTATTTCCTTTGTGTCAGACTTATACTATGAGCTTTCCCTAGAGTGGGTAATTGCTTTTCCCTTACAACACCCTAATGAAGTAAGTAGTGTGATCACAACTTTATGGATGAAGAAACTGAGTCACAGAAAGGCTAAGAAACTTGCTCCAGGTGACAGAGCTGTAAGGACTGAGTAGGGATTAACAGCTAGTGATTCCAAAGCCGGGTCCCCTCACCAAGCCTGTAAGCAGAGCAGATGTGCCCGGCAGAAACATCCTGAGTAAGGGTCTTGGCGAGGAGTCAGGAGTTGGCCCTGCAGTTCTGGGGTAGCGATGGAATAATGACAGGTTCAAGTTTTCTTTCGATATCGTCACGGTCCAACGCGGCAACTTGTTTGCCAAATGCACCACACCTGAGCCATGATCGCGAGCCACTCAAAGGTTTGTTACCAACTCTGGCATGGGCAAAGCTGGGGGAGTCCCTGGGCGAGGCGCCCAGTGACAGAGGACTCCTTGACACCTGTGGGGAAAGAGCCCGATCCTGGGGACACAGATATAGGACAGGAACCCACCTGTTGAAAAATACCAGGAGGCGGTGGAGGGGGCAGATTAATGTCAGGCAGTCTTTTGTGAATCTGCTTGTCTGTAGGCTGTACCCATTTGACATAGCCTGTTCAGTGTGTCAAGTCCCCCTGCTGGAAGAAGGGCCCCCTGGAACAAGGTCACTCCAACCTGCAGGGGACATCCAGTTCCCGGGGAGCTCAGGGTACCTTGTGCAAATTGGTTTTGGTTTGGGGTTGCATTTGTGGGGCAATTGGGATGACTTTGCCTGCGTTATTCAGCCATATAAAGCAGGAAGGTCCCCTGAGGGCACGTGCTCCCGGGCAGCTAGCAAATCACCTGGAGCTGGTGTATTACCTGCCAGGCTGGCTCTAAGGGATTTTTGCCCTTCAGTGAAAGCCTCAGAGGCTGCCTCTGTTTATGTTACATGGGCCCATAGAACCTTGGACATTTCCTCTGCTGCCTCTGCTATTTTTCTGGTGTAATCGTGTCGTGAGCCCTTAGCCCCAGTCCTCCAGCCTCAAATGTCACTATTATATGCAGGGCAGTGGGGAGGAAAACGGCTCATCACCTCCGATTGGGAATTGGGACCAGCAGGGTCCCATCACGGGGCGGTCGATAAATGTCGAGGAGGTTGTCAGAGTTGGTAGAGTGTGCAGCTGAGTTTGGCCACCAAGAGGGCGTTACCTAGGGGAGTGGCACAGGTGGACCAGCTTCCCTTTGGGGCTTCTAATCACTCACGTTTCTTTAGGCCATGAGTCTTGACATGCTGTGCAGGCCTAGGAAGACACAAACACATGCATATGCATTTGGATAATTGCATGATCTGGACTCATGGGCCAGGGACCAGACTTGATACCATCAATCAATGTCCTGTCCATCTGGTCCTGGACAGCAGGGGCCTAGACCCAGTAGCATCACTACTAGTGGTTTTGTGGGCCTTTTTCATGAGCTTGAGGTCACTCAGCATGGTGCAAATTAGAGGGTGGCTTGCTCATGGGGTCAGAGCCTAGAGCCTACCTGACATTGTATGAGGTCTAGCCATTGGGATGTGGTCTTGACCATGTATACATGCAGATTAACCTGGGGCTAGCCTTAAGCAGTAAGCTTGCTTTGGGAGGTCTGGGAGGGGAAGGCTTAGTCATAGCGGAAATGGGGTTGGTTCATTGTGCCCTGTGGGGAGAATGGGGGAGGAGAGAGTTATAACTTTGGGGGTCTGTCTGGTGTTCACCTCTTGCCAGTGTGTGGTCCATGCTGACTGAGGGATCCCCAAAGGGGAAGATGCCTATGCTCTGGCAGGAGGCCCGTTGGCAGTGATGCGGGTAATAGGGTTGTTATCCTCTGAGAAGCAGTGGTTGGCTGGGCCATGGTCATCACCTGCTAAGTGGCATTTGACTCCCTGGGCCAGAACAACTTCTTGAGCCACTTCCGGGTCATGGACACATGTGTTGATATCGGGAAGGCTGTCACAAAGATGCACAAAGCAGGAGCGCTTGAGGGGACATTGACCTCCGAGCTAGGCAGCCAGCTAGGCATGATAGCTAGGGCAAAGACAGCCTGGGCTGGGGAGCTCTAAGAGTACAGGACCACGCTCCTTTTTGTTTCTCCTGGTGGCAGCTCAGGGTCACGGAATGTGCCTGGCCTGTGGTGCTGTGGAAGAAGAGTTACGCACTCCAGACAGAGATTCGACTGTGGGTGCCATACTGCCCAGGTGTCCTGGCATGGAGTGGCCCAGGCCACAGCCAGCGGCCATATCAGGCACAGCCAGCTACTGATAACCTAAAGCTTCCACGATAACATTGTCCAGTGTTTAGACTCCGCATTCAGGGCTGCTTTTTTTTTAAGATTTTATTTATTTATTTGACACAGAGAGGGGAGGTGGGGAGAGAGCTAGCACAAGTAGGGAGAGAGGGAGAGGGAGAGGGAGAAGCAGGCTCCCCGCTGAGCAGGGAGCCCGATGCGGGGCTCGATTCCAGGGCCCTGGGATCATGACCTGAGCTGAAGGCAGATGCTTAACTGACTGAGCCACCCAGGCGCCCCACGGCTGCCTTTTATAAGGCTGTGGGGCATCTGTACCCCCCAGCTGTGGGTGGCTGGCCTCGCTTCAACTTCCTATCATGGGAGTAGATAACCTCAGGTATGCTATTTTAGAATAATGCTTTGGTGTTTTGCCTTCCTCCGAGAGCCATGTGGTGACAGGTGTTAGTCCAGGTGCTGTGAATACTTCCCTGGGAGAAGGGCCTGAAATTAGCTAGTCTTTAAAGCTACCGTAAGTCCCTCATGAGGGATGTTTGAGAGGATGGTGGTGCCTGCTCTCTGGGCTGGTAGGAAAGTAATATCAGGGATTTTGCCATTCTGTCTATGGCCAGGAGGTCCCAGTGATTCTCTGCCTTCAGTCCAGGCATCAATATTCCGTGGACTGAGCTCAGACAGGAAAAGGATAGAGTAATGGAGGACCCAGGGACCATGGCAGGCAGCTGAATGTGGGAATCCATGACCTGGAGCCTGGGTCTCCCATCAGAACCAGTAAAGGCAAATGGGGGCATTTTATTCTAGGTGACAGGTCCCTAGGGGCAGATACCAAGGGAGCTAAGTGCAGTAAATGGAAACTGATGTGGGAAACCACGTGCCATTTTGTAACTCTAAGAGAAGATGCATTGTCGTGGAGTCCATGGGACCGTGGTAGGAGGAGTGATCCAGTAATAGGCATCCATGTCTGCCATGGCTGGGGCATCCTGGATGGCCCAGGGAACCCGGGGTAAGGGCCCATGATCATCAGTTTGCCCCTGGGAGTGCAGTTAGTCTGCTGGGAGTGGCACACTGCACCCAACTCTTTCTCCACAAGTATTCAGTATTTCTGGGAGAGAAGTAGAGAATGGGTGGGAATGGTAAGTGCAGCACCATCTTGGGGGAGGCCTTGAATGTCAGCCTCCAAGAATGTGAATTTAATGAGCTATTGATCCTTTGAAGACTTTTGAGCAGGGGAAGGATGTGACTGGGGTTGCATTTGGGTTGGATGAGAGAGGCAGGAGGTGGGGCTGTTATTTGAAGACATTCATCATCAGTGAAGGGTTGAAGAAAGGAGGTAAGGGGCCAAGGGAATGAGCAGGTGGGCAAGGGCAGGAGGGACTCTGCATGACTGGGCAAGACTTGTCTGGAGGAGACAAGGAAGGAGCAGCCCAGGCAGCTCCAGAATCATCTATAGCAGCCCCCATGGATTGAGCACTTACTCCCTGCCAAACCTATCCAGGTGCTAATATATAATATATTATTTATTTTCCAGTAAGCTGGTGGGGTACACATGACTGGCCTCCTGCTTCTGCCCCATCCAGACAAGCCATTCTCCATGCAGCTGCTAGAGGGATCCTTTTATAACCTACGTCACATCACCTCCCTCCTGTGCCCGAAGCCTTTCGAAGCTCTTCTGCTTGCCCAGAGCAAGAGCCAAAGCCCTATCAGGACCTCCATGCCTGGTCCCACCCATCTGCATGTCCTCTCTCCACACCCCGCCCTTCTCTGCTTCAGCCACACAGGCCCCCTTTGTCATTCTTCGACCTCTAGCTTTAGGGTCTTTGCTCCTTCCCTCTCCCTGGAACATTCTTCCCCAGGTGTTGGGTCTCCATATTAGAAAGGCCTGCCTTGGGCGCCTGAGTGGCTCAGTTGGTTAAGCGACTGCCTTTGGCTCAGGTCATGATCCTGGAGTCCCTGGATCAAGTCCCGCATCGGGCTTCCTGCTCGGCAGGGAGTCTGCTTCGTCCTCTGACCCTATCCCCTCTCAGGTGTTCTCTCTCTCATTCTCTCTCTCTCAAATAAATAAATAAAATCTTAAAAAAAAAAAAAGAAAGAAAGAAAGGCCTGCCTTTACCACCTGAATAAGACACTGCCAGGCCTGACCCCTCCACTGCCTTTGCCTTCACGCCGCATACCACCATCTGACATGCTATACGTTTGCTGGCTTATTTGTCTAGCATCTCTCTCTCCCTCTAGGTTGGAGTTTGCCATTCAGGCATGAGCAATGTTTGTTGGAGGTATTTCCAGAACCTAGAATGGTTCTGGCCATGTATTAGGTGCCCAATAAATACTTATGGACAGGATGGATAATGAGTATTATTACCCTGATTAGATGGAAGGGGAAACTGAGGATCAGAAGGGGTGAGCAATTTGTCCAGGGGACGGCTAGTAGTGGCCAAAGCTAGGATTCAAACCCAGAAAAGTCTGTCCATAAAGACTGTTCTTTTGCATTAGGGTACAGCACTCCCGAGGAGTTTTAGACCTTTGTAACCAAGAAACCGTGTCTTCTGCTGTTGTTTTTTTTAAGATATTATTTTTTAAGTAATCTCTACACCCAGCGTGGGGGCTTGAGTCGCATGCTCTACCAACCGAGCCAGCCAGGCACCCCAAGAAACCAGGTCTTTAATCAACAGAGATGGGGCACTTCTGGGGAAGAGCCGGTTTGAGTGGTGATAGGGGAAAAATGACAAATTCATTCTGGACTCTGCTTTCCTTTGAGTCTTGTTGGACCTGAGCGTCCATGGGTAGCCAGTTGAGCATTTCTTGTATGCCAGGTGCTGTGCTAGAAACTAAGGATTTAAAAATCAGCAAGACACAGTCCCCATCGTGAGCTCACCATCCAGGGGTGAAGTGTCGAGGGCACACTTACCAGATTCATGGAGCAGGGGTTCGCCACCAGCCAGCTGGAGCACGGAGCTGGGCACACAGCCAGACTCTGGGCCAGACACCGGCTGAGCGGCAGCTCCTCACGATCCTGTTCGTTTGCTCAGCAGTCACTGAGCTCTCGGGTTGTGCCAGACCAAGTAGCGACATTAGAAATACAGAAATGGGTCAGATAAGGGCCTGTCCTCAGGGGCTCACAGAAGTGAGGGCGAGGCAAATACCTCCTTATTCATTCAGTCGCCGGCTAGGAAACGAGGGCCTGCCATGTGCCGAACATTCCTAGACTGTGGGTGCATGACAATGAACAGAGTAGGCGCTAGCCCGACACTCAAGGGGCTGACAACTAACAGCAAGTCGTGAAGTGGTATTACCAGTACTGTTATTAACAATAACGACGGTGACTAGCGAAGGTTGAGTGCCGGCCACTGTCAAAGTACTCACACGACTTATTTCATTTATTCCTCACGATGACCCTGTGGTCGCCCCTGCTAACAGATGGGGAACCTGAGCCTGCCGTCTCCCCAAAATTCTGGGGTTTTCTGGGAGCACAAGGGATAGCATCACTAATTTTACTGATAAGGTCAGTAAAATTCCAGGAGATTGACTTTTTCAGGTAGGACCTAAGGAAATAGGGGTTTTCTCTAATCAGAAACACTGGGGCGAGAACCTAGAACAATGAAAGCCCAGTACCTGCTTCAAAGGGTAGTTATGACATGTCCCCAAGAAAAGGTGCATGGAACCCTAGCCCCGTGACTGGCCCAGGGCAGACGCTCTGATCTGTGTGCCCCCTGTCGATGGTCCCCATGGTGGTAAGAATGTGTGGCCACTGTCCCCTGGTTTTTTAAAGATACCCTTCAAGTTATAACCTTCTTGGAGGCCTCGGCCTCTCTGAGGCACTCCGTTACAGGACTCCAATGTGTTTGAAGATGCTAGCAAGGGCAGCGCCCCGCCCCCCCTTCATTGCGTAAGGTCGTTGTGCAAACACACACACACGCACGTGCGCACACACAGAGTTGCTGGGGAGATCATGGTAAACACCAGCCTCAGCCTGTCTTTTGGATCGCAATAGCTGAGTGGTCTCCCTTTGTGGCTGGTGCAGAGGAACATATTAGATGGTAAATTAGTAGTTCCTGAAGACATCAGCTAGCACCCCGCTCACCCAGCGAGTGTCTGAGTCATGGCAGGGCCTCTCCACATCGCTGCCTATGGATAGACGCTCTTCCTCCTCAGACAGAAGCCGGACTGCCCAGAACACCCCGGGGGGAAGCTTGAAGGCTCATGCCCCTTTCAGAATCGTTTTCTTTCTTTCTTTTTTTTTTTTTTAAAGATTTTATTTATTTATTTGAGAGAGAGAGAATGAGAGAGAGAGAACACATGAGAGGGGATAGGGTCAGAGGACGAAGCAGACTCCCTGCCGAGCAGGCAGCCCGATGCGGGACTCGATCCGGGGACTCCAGGATCACGACCTGAGCTGAAGGCAGTCGCTTAACCAACTGAGCCACCCAGGCGCCCTCTTTTTTTTTTTTTTAAGATTTTATTTATTTATTTGAGAGAGAGAATGAGAGAGAGAGAGCACACGAGAGAGGGGAGGGTCAGAGGGAGAAGCAGACTCCCCGCTGAGCAGGGAGCCCGATGCGGGACTCGATCCCGGGACTCCAGGATCATGACCTGAGCTGAAGGCAGTCGCTTAACCAACTGAGCCACCCAGGCGCCCCAGAATCGTTTTCTTTGAAAAGATAAATTTAATGACCACTTCTGGCTCTCTGAAGAAGGAGAAGTTCCCTTGCTGTACTGCACTCATCAGAGAGTCGGTCAAGCTTACTCACCAGCAGATGATGCAGTCCTGGTGGCTTCCTGGATCAGACCTCGGCAGCCTTCCCCGCCCGTGCCCTCTCAGCTAATGGCCCTGCTTCACACCCGTTCCTTCTCGGGAGGCCCTGGCACCCAGCGCCTCCTGCCTGTGCCACCTCATCTCCCTGCCAGGACACCTGCGCGCCCTCGCGCACGGCAGAGCCTGCTCCCCGGCCGAGGGCCGAGGGGGTGCTTCCTTCTTACTTCTGCTCAAGGCCGGTTGCTAGTTGAGCCGGTTGCAAACCCACGAGTTGGAGCCCTGCGCCTGTCGGTGGCCCGGCCATCTCTCCGATAAGGTGGAGCCTTCGTTCTTGCAGTGGGTTCTCGCGCCAGGTGTGCTCTGTGCAGAATCCCTAGGTCTTCGGAGGGTGGTCTTCTGCGTTGTGCCAAACAGCAAGCCCCAGATGGCCCACATCCTAACTCAGACCCTCAACCTCTGGTTCAGAAAGTAGAGAATACTCTGGATCCACGCTTTGCACTGGCTCCAACAGGCCCTCTAGCTGCAAGAAGCCATCTTGGACCTTGGTCGTGCATCGCTCTCGCTCGCTCTCTCTCCCTGCACCATCGGCCAGTACTTACTCTCCCCTCTTGCTCAGGGCAGCATTGTAGTTATCATTTCAGTAAAGGGATGCTGCAGGCTCTACCCCGAAGTGTGGAGGCTCACGCAGATCTGGATTTGAATCCTGGCTCCGCCACTTTCCAGCCAGCCAAACTTAGATGGGATATGCAGTCTTTCTGAACCGCAGTACCCTCATTTTTAAATCAGGGATCTGTGCCCACTTCGCAGGGTGGGTTACATGAGATATTGTGAGGAAAGAGCTCGCACAATTGTCACTATTGCGTACGCGTGCCCTGTGGGTTCACCCAGCAATAATTTCAGGGCCTGGATTTGATTACCTCCTAATTAGATATTAAATTCTAAGCTGGTTCTTCTTTCGAACCCCTCAGGGCCCTGAACAATTACAGGCACAGAGAAGTCCCTCATAAGTAGCTGAGCGTGCTGAATAAAGCAGACTCCTGGAGCTCCTTTCCCTTGTCTTTCCCGCCAGGCTCTTATCAGCTGCTCTCCTGCCCGGCCTCCTGGATCCCGGGCTTTGGGGCCACTCCAGGCTCTCCTTTCCCGGGGCTCCATCGCCTCGCGCTCGCTGGCTCTGGAAGCCCTGGTGTGCACGTGATCGTTGCCATGCCCTGAAATGGCGGCTTCCCCGCGTGGGCCTTGTCACCTGCCTCCGGCCGCAGGCCCCATCCCAGGGTGACAGCTCTCCAGGCCTCACCCTGAGTCTCTCCCAGCATTAGCAGCCCACCCTGGCCCAAAGATATCTTTTATAGCTGATCTCTGGCGGCACCTCCTACCTTCCAATTAGGAGCCTGTCAACACCCTGGCCGTCCCTCTTCCCGCGGCGGCTGACAACACAGACGCCAGCCGGAGCTGCTCTGGGAGAACGAAGCAAAATTATTTCCATGGGGGAGGTAGTGCTGAGCATAAAAGTTGGAATCTGGGTGAATCTGCATGTAGTCCAGCCTCCTTCTCGGGGCATACAGTTGGTATTCAATATATGAACATGCACGAACTGAAAAGGCCAAGGAGACATTTTTTGGCTAGTGGATTCCCTTTCTCAGTGCTTGTTGATATCCAGTTCAATTCTTCCTTGTACATGCAATTCAGAAAGTTAGCTCATGACTAATATTTCATAATGTTTGCTTTGCTTTATTTCCATGGGTGAAAAGAAACTGATAGCAGAGAGCTGCCTGCTCTCTTTGTCCACCCTCTTTCACCTTCTCGTAGGATCATGGCGAAGCTGTCTGACATTCAGGGCCATTTTCCGAACCTGGACCTGGACGTGTGACACAATCTAACATTTTTCTTTTTAAAGATTTTATTTATTTGACAGAGAGACACAGCGAGAGAGGGAACACAAGCAGAGGGAGTGGGAGAGGGAGAAGCAGGCTTCCCGCTGAGCAGGGAGCCCGATGCGGGGCTCGATCCCAGGACCCTGGGATCATGACCTGAGCTGAAGGCAGACGCTTAACGACTGAGCCACCCAGGCACCCCTCTAACATTTTTCTTATCTGGCAGTGTGGTCTGGTGGTTTGCGCGGCGGCTCTGCAAGTCGGAAGTCTGGCTTTCTATTTCGGGGGCTTAAGGGAAACCATGCAACAACAGTCTTTGTAGCCCTACTCACTACTCACTCTTGCTTTCTCTTTCTCTTGTTCCCTGTAATGAGCAGGACCTGGGATGGCTTAGCCACAGCAGTCAGGAGAGGAAATGCACCGCCTATCTGGCCCCTGCTTCAGCCTCCGAGGAGGGGGAAACAGAGGAACGCTATAATCCAGAGACATGGAAAGTCAGGATGGGGCCCAGGAGAGGGGTTTGGGGCGGAGAGTATGAGGATGCAGTGATGGCAGGCGGGACCACATCAAACTAGACCTTTCCTCTTACCATGGCTCGGAAGCCTGAAACCACGAGGGCTGGGCGGGAGGGGGAAAGATCCCCCTCCGCCCCCCTCCCCCCCGCTGAGGAGCACCCTGTGTGCCTGGAAAGGGAGGTGGGAAGGAGTTACCCCAGCTTTGCCCTCCAGGGAGCAAATCCAGAAGTGGGGAAACGGGGAAGTCCTTTGATCTGAAGTAGAAAAACGTGGGGAAAGAGGGAAAAAGAACAAAAGCGGCCCCAAATTCGATGCAGCCAGACAGGGACAATAAGAAGCAGAGGGCGTTAAGATTCCCGTTACAGAGGGTAAAAGCACACTTCTTAACCTTACCCCTGGCTCGGGAAAGGCCTCCTGAGGGGGTATCTGGGTCCAATCAGCCTAGCAGAGTTAGAAGCACAAATGTCCCAGGAATCCCACTGCACCCCAGACTTTGAAGTACGTAGAGATTTGAACAGCTTGAAATTGATAGAAAACTTTCGGCATTTGATCAAATTATCCCACTGTAACTATGCAAGTTCTGGGCTCTATCTAGAAAGAACAGGGCAAGCTGGGGAGGAAAGAGTCATTTAACATGCCATTTCCTTCCTCATTTCTACCCCACTGATCTGTAGGTCTCAATTCCTGCTACTGTAGTTGCTGTTTTAACAACCAGGAAGCTATGAGACCTTTTGGGTTATCTTTAGAGTGACACCCTGCAGAAGGTTTTAGGCCGAGCCTTGGGCTGGGCGATCCGATGTCATTTGCCACAGGCTGACAATTGCTTTGGGGTTCTGAGGGTTTTCTGTCTCCCAGGGTGGTTCAGACAGTAGGTTTCCTGGGTTAATGCTATGTGCATTATGCAGAGCCTCCGACTATGGTGGGAATAGGGTGCTTTGTGAGATCCCAGTGGTAACACACAGAGAAGGCCAACTATTTTGTGTGATTTGGGGTGTTTTAAAGAAAAAAAGCGGGCCACCTGGGTGGCTCAGTGGGTTGACGTCTGCTTTCAGCTTAGGTCATGATCCCAGGGTCCTGTGATCGAGCCCTGAGTTGGGCTCCCTGCTCAGCCCTCTACCTCTGCCCCTCCCCCTGCCACACTCCTGCTTACGCCCTCTCTCTCTCTTTCTCAAGTAAATAAATAAATAAATAAAATCTTTTAAGTAAATAAATAAGAAAAAAAACGATCTCTCTGGAAGGGCAACACTAAGAAAAGGACACAAGCTCTGCAGTTAGAAAAACCTGGATTTGAGTTCTGACTCAGCCCCTTACTTGGGCAAGCCACTTCTTCTCTCCACCTCTACTGTCCATCTCTAAATGGGGGGGATTAAGAGCCCCTTCAGGCTGTTGTAAGGATTTAATAAGATGTACAATTGCTATGACTGCAGGCACATGGTGAGTTGTAATTTATTGCCCCCGTGTCCTAACGTGCACCCTGAGACTTATTTTTTAAATAGTGAAAGACAGGTTTTCACTGTGGAGTTTTTTCTCCAGCCTGTTGATGTTTATGGAGGAAAAAAAACAATAACTTGCAATTGGCAAAGGCTATCAAAGCGGCAGAGCCCATTTTAGGACAGTGATCAAGACCAGTGATGTCCTCCCGTTAAGCGGGGCCTAGCAAACGCTCACCACGGAGCTCACTGCTCCACCTGACAGGAGCAAAGAGCCAAGCTCTTGTCTCATTTTCTTTCTGATGTGTTCACCGTCTTTACGTAACAGACAAGGTAGCTTACCCTGGGTGCAGACATGTCTGGACCAGTCTGGAGGACCCATCGGGCACCCTCTCCACCCCAGGACTGATTACTTGCAGGACCAAGATCCCTGTCCCAAGGAGAGGCAAAGTGGAGGGACATTCATCTCATTCAATGACAAGAGATAACAGTGGACGGAGGGAGGGCAGAGGTGTTTCTGAGGACAATTATGTCTCCCCCAGTGGAGTCCTAGGACAAGAGCGCTGTAGTAAAAGGGAATGAAAATGGAATCGAAGGCTTTTCCCTGAAACATCTGTGGGCCAGCATGACACAAGGTCCTGGGGCCAGCTGCTTGGCTGTGAACAAAGATGGCCTTGATGGCTTCACAAAAACCCTTCGGAAAGGGCCAGTTTCAGACAACACTACCCAGTTGCTTTTTTCCTGGTTTCCAATGGAGTACAGTTAAAATTTGTTTAGTTTTTATTTGGGGGCAATAAAAATACTAGTATTTTACGAGACTACAAAATACATCCAGAAAAAATGGAAGCCTGATGCTCTGATCCATGACTTCTCTGAATCAGAGCAATCTGGCATCTATTTTTAATGCATATATAACATTATAACTGACAGAGATATTAGTATTTTGTCAAGATTCATTAATAGAAATTGGGGTAGATTATATACTGAAGATAATAATATGTAGAAGGAAGCTGGATCCAATTTTAAAGTCATTCACGGACTCTCTCACACATCCGTTCATTGAATGCATTCCCTGAATGTCTTTTACGTGCTGAGGTGGATAGCAACGTGTTTGTGCCCTCAGCATGGGTGAGTCCACAAAATATTCCTGGGGATTTGCTCCCCAGACTATTAGGGCTGTGTGTGTGTGTGTGTGGGGGTGATAGGTCTGGAGGCCTCACAAAGCAGGAACCAGGGGAGCCAGTCAAATCCCACTGGTTCCTACCTCCAAGCCTTTATCTGCAGGCTGGTGTGGTTTGGGACCACGATGTTCACCTGTAAAATAAACTGGCTCAACCAAATGATCCTAACGATCTTTATTTTGTTTAAACCTCTACACACTGAAACTCTTAAGTCCCTATAAATAAGCAATAATGAATTATGAACCAGATGTTTTAAAAGCAGCTTCTATAACTTTGGGATCCAGTCCAACAGCTTTAGCTGAGAGGCTTCTAAAACGTTCCACCTCTCATCCCTCCCCTTTATTACTCTTTGCTGCCGGATCAGGCGCTACTTTGCTTCAGGTCCTTGCTGCCTAGTGCATTTACAGGCCCAGAAGAGTAGCAATTCTGGATTTCTAAGAGAATTAATCTGGTTTTTAAATATAGGCTAACTCTGGTTTCTCTTCAGATCGCATAAATATAGGCTAATAATTCAAAAATATTTTTTAAACCCTGCCTGGGCCAACACTGTGTACCTTTAAAAAAAAAAAAAAAGGGTGCCTGGGTGGCTCAGCCAGTTAAGCATCTGCCTTCGGCTCAGGTCATGATCCTGGGGTCCAGGGATCGAGTCCCGCATCAGGCTCCCTGCTCAGCGGGGAGTCTGCTTCTCCCTTTCCCCTTCCCCTTGCTCGTCCTAGCACTCTCTCTCTCTCTCTCTCTTTTTCTCGCAAAAATAAATACATAAATCTTTAAAAAAATTAAAAACAAAAACAAAAACCAAATCAGCAGGCTGACTGACCAATGCTACCAGTAAGAGACAACAGCCAGCATGCCCCGCTGAGCCATGCCCCAGGTGTGCTCACTTGGCCCACAGGCTCCAGGAAGCAGGAGCAGAGATGAAGGACGGATCACCGAGCCCACGTGATGCCTTAGTAAGAATTGAAAAAGGCTGCCCTCCTTCCTCTGGGCAGATGCACAGGTTGGGGAGCAGGAAACAAGTTGTAGTTCAACCCAGCTCATCCAGTTGACTGCACAACCATAACAATGGCTGGCATGGGAGCCCCTGTTTTATGGGCTGAGGACAGAACTGCCTGAGGTAGGACGTCAAGGGCTCCCTCCACACACTTAAAGTTACTGTCAGAAGTTCAATGGCTGCACTCTCCAGTATGGTAGCCACCAGTCGTCTCTGGCTATCTAAATTTATATTAAAGTGAAATAAAACTAAAAATTTCATCCCTCGGTCATACTAGCTACACCTTAAGTGTTCAATAGTTACATGTGGCCAGTGGCTACCATATTGGGGAGTGCAAATATGGAATGTTTCCATCACAAAAAGTCCTCATAGCATTGTTCTATGGGATCTCTTTCGGTTCTATTAACCACTTCTAAGTCTTGACCAGCTTACCGTTCTCGCATCCTTCTTGCCACTCCCCATCATGGGGTGCACTCTCCAGCCCTTCAGACCATTCATCATGTTCCCAACATTCTGGGTCATGTCCAGTCACCCTACTTTTTGTTCATGTTCTCCCCTCTTCCTAAAATGTCCATCCTCTACCAATCGCTGCCCATCCAGTAAAATCCTGCTCTCTCTTCAAGACCCAGGTCATATGCTGACTCTCAGTACCCCCTAGGTAGACACTGTTTTCTCTTGAGAGCTTCCAAAGCTGCACATTCATCTCATAGCACAATAAGCACTGATTCTAATCAGATGTTTGCCTGTCTTGTCTCACCTTGCCTGTCTTGTCTCACCTGCCTTATTCATCTCTGTGTCTCCAGGGCCTAGGTGAAAAAGACCCTCAGAGCTGCATCTCTGGAAGGAATAGTTTCTTGAACACTATCATGAAGGCTCTGTGTGTGACAATTGTGTAATAATATTTGTACACAAAATGCTACGAGCTTTGCAGATGGTGCATTGCGTCCACCTTCTCTGAGCCTTGGAGCACGGGTAGATGGGCACTATTTCCATCCCAGCTCTTGGGTGAGGGAACAGAGGCTCGGAGATGGGCAGTCATCCAAGATGACTCAGAAATGACAAAGCACATTTGGCCAGAGGTCTTCCTGCCTCTGGTTTGAGGGAGTGGTCTGTGGACGCAGCCTCGCAGACCTGCATTGGCTCCTTAGAGCTATAGGACAGGAGCTAGGACAAGTTGCTCCAGGGAACAGAGGGTCCAGGGCAGCGGCCGCTTCCCACCCACACCTCTTTCCCCAGAGGGAGGACCTGTCGTTGGGACGTTTGCACAGGCTTCATTCCTCTGGACGGGGTTGGACCAGGCCAGGAACCCCATTTGGCCTCTCCTTTTCCTCCCTAACTGCCATGTGTCACTTCCCGCTAACTCGGGCACAGCCAGTTTGACTCTGGCTGGGAGAGAGAAGGTTTCCCCAACCTTGCCTTTTGCCTCAGCTCCAGGCCAGATGCTCTGATCTCCCCCTCTGTCCTCAGAACCACGGTTTCCACAGCAGGCTTAGGTAAGCTGGGCAGTTTTATGATGACATAAAAAAATATTTCTTTCCTGCAAGAAGCTTGAGTGTCATGACTAACTCTGGGCATCTCATTACTGAAGCTCTTCCTGCCTAGGGAGAGACATTTTGTACTCAAAACGCACTAAAAAGAGTGGACAGAATAGGGGAAGGAAGCCCAGGTTGAAAGGCACAGCCTGTCCCCACCCCTCCGCCCCGCCCCCCCTCCCCCCGCCAGCCTCCCCTCCCCGCACAGGCTTCTGGGGGCAGCACTGAGGGCTACAGCACTCATTGTCAAAGCGTGAGTCTGACCTCCGGCCACGCCGCCTCCATTTCTGTTTTTCTGCCCTTGCCCTCCTTCCTCTTTTCATTCTCATTTTCCTGCTTCCTATTTCTCTCTTCTGCACACACCTTCAGTCTCCCTGAGAGTTCCCCAGGTATTGCGTGGCCCCACAGGGGTGCACTCAGTGCAGAAAATACTTTGATGTGTCCTCTCGAGCCCCAGCTGACTACCTCTGCCTCCCTCTACAACCCACTATAAAGTCTCTGCTTGATGCTTTGAGGTCCAGAGTCTATGAGTACAAAGGGTTGAAAGGTGAGCCAGCGCACACGTAGGAGGAGGGAAACACCCTGCATGAAAGGAGTCAGGTCAATTGCTTCCTTGCAGATCACCTTTCTCTCCAGCCCTGACCGCCCAGCTTTAGGCCTCCTGTGCTAATCTGACCTTGGCAATCTGATTCTGAGTGCTGGTGTTCCTGGTTTCTCCCCATATGTGACATTGGATGAGCCTGATCTCTAGGTAAGGACCAGCCTGACAACCTCTTGCCTGTTCTTGGTGATGCTTCTGCTTTGGTTTGGCATGTTCCACCTCGGACTGCCCCTAGCTCCGTGTCAGCCCTTTGTATGACCTGAGCCTCTTCTAAAACTAAGCACTATAATGTAGAGGTTAAGAACACAGGCCCCAGTGTCAGACTAGCTGTGTTGGAACCCTAGTTCTTGTCGCTTACTAGTTGTGTAACCGTGGACACATTATTTTGCCTTTCCACGCTTCCATTCTCTTAGCTATAAAGGGCAGGGATCATAATACCCATCTCATGCAGGTGTTGTAAAGATTCAGAGCAATGAGATATAGAAAGGGCTTCTAACAGTGTCTGGAACACGGAAATGGCTCAGTAGATATCAGCCATTATCATTATTGTTATTTTCACCAATTTCCAAATAGGAAAACATTTTCCTTTTTTTCCTAAGATCCAAAAATTTCTTCAAGAAGGTTTTCATAGAAGACTACCTACCCACTGAAGGATCCTGAATCTCCTCAAGATTGATGATAGGAGCCATGTCGGATGGCTCCTACCATGGACCTCTGGGAATGCCGTAATACCTCTGCTTTTTTCCCAACTAGCTCAGGACTCAGGATGTTTTCGGTCCATGAGCTGCCTTCAGGCCTGTATACCGATTAGCTATAGACACACCTGCATTAAAAGTGATTTCATTCTCAGATCTACAAATGGCCCCAGTCTCCCCACTTTCCAAGGCCAGAGAAGGGTCATAAGGTCAGAGCTCTAGCACAATTCTGGAGAAAGTTCCCCTGACCTGAGGAGGTCCAGAGGACACTTGACTGTTGGTTGTTAATCCCCAACCCTCACATCCAATGAGCCTATGGGGCTGATAGAGTCTCCAGATGACTCAACTGCAGAACGGGGCTGTCTGTGTGAGCAGGTGGGACTGAGGTTGGGAGAAGAGGGAAAGCAGGAACCAGAAACACCACAAGACCAAACAGATGGAAAATTCTCTTTTGAGAACCTGACTATTAAGTCCAAAGGAGCGTGAGCAAAACCCAAGTGGAATTTAGGCAGATGCTAAAAACCAAGAAGCCCAACCCAAGAGAGCAGGGAGACTGTGTATGGGAGATGGGTGGCAACAGAGATCAGACAGCAGAGAAGTAAGAGTAGCCAACAGCAAGGTGCATAGGCAGAAATTTTGCTAAAGGGGGGTGCCTGGGTGGCTCAGTCAGTTAGGTGGCTGCCTTCAGCTCAGGTCATGATCTCAGGGTCCTGGGATGGAGCCCCAGGTCGTGCTCCCTGCTCAGTGGGGAATCTGCTTCTCCCTCTGCCTCTCCAGCCCCCTGGCTTGTGCTCTCTCTCTCGCTCACTCTATCTCACAAATAAATAAATAAAATCTTTTAAAAAAATTAAAAAAAGAAATTCTGCTAAAGAGCCCCAAACTGCTGTCCCCACCCCCCATATCTCCAGTGTGATAAGGAGCCAACTTCAGGTTAGGAGAGCCTAGAAACCAGCTCTTAGTGAGGGCTTAGGCAAGCGGGACAGAATGTGTAGCCTGCTGCTGGGGTTTAAAGCTGGGGCTCCAGTCTTCTTTCCCAGGTTCTGGAAGAGTCAGGGGGGTGGGTTAGCACCACAGGGAGCATGGAAGTACAAAGGTACAGCACAGTGCTTTGACCTTAACTTAGCACCCTTTACCTCTTGGTACCCAGGGTGGTTTGCCTTCCTGTCACCCATCTCCTCATTTTTGGTAATAGCCCTTGATATTCCCTTGGGAAGCCATTTGTCCCTACTCTCAGCCACCACGCTCAGTGTAGAGTCCCCACCTCCAGCCTCCAGAGTAGACCATGTGACCACCTCCAGCCTTCAGAGTAGACCATGTGGCCAATCACAGCACTCTGCCTCCCTGGCCAATGAGATTGGCTCAGAGCAGAGCAGTCACCTTAGGTAGCTGATGTGACTGTAGTTGTCTTGTCACCATGTGGAGCGGAGACTGAAGGATGAAAAAGAACAGAGCAAAGAGGAGAAGCAGAGGGAGACCAGGTCCTAATGGCATCGTTCCAGCAGTGCCCAGAGCTAGCCCGTGCCCCTGGGTTTTGCAGTTGTGTTTACCAAGAAATTCCCTATTAGTTTAAATCAGTTTGGTTTGGCTTTATTATCACTTTCAACCAAGGCATCCTAACTGAAGGCTAAAACAGCTGAAGAGACCTATTTCCAGACCCCACTTGCCCAATGATGTAGGTAGTTCCTGATTTATTCTGAGGCTATGCTCCCATTGGCCCAGGGCCCGGGTGAGGCTCAAGCTGCAGGTGCCTGATGTTACTGTGGGCACCCTATCAGGCTTGGGTTGGCAGAAAAATGAGCAGACCTACAGAAAACCAGGTTCTTCCTGATGCCTTATATTCTGCTTTCATATCTCCATCTGCCCCTGAAGGAGTTCAATAGGTTGCTACCCTTTTGGACAGTAATGGTTATACTTCACCTTAAAAAAAAATCTATATCTAGACATTTATATTTTATCTATATCTGTATCTATCTATCTATGTATATATATAAACTCTTTTTTGCATGGAAGAACTAAGGCAGAGAAAAGTATAAAGATGATCCTACAAGAAAACATGTCCCTGGGATAATCAGAGTGAGAACCCCAAATCCTTTGAAACTGTTTATGACAAATGGCAAAAGCATCCATTGCTGTTAAATCTCTCTCTACTGTTCCTTCTTACAGGCCCCAAATTTGAAGACTTAGTTACCATATGCCTTAGTTAAATTAGGATAACCGCTGAAACAACACACCTCCCAATGTATAATGACTCAATATAACTGAAATGTATTTCATGTTCTCCTAATAGCATTGGATCGGGGAACAGGGTGGGCATCTTCTGTGCAGTCACGCAGGGATCCAGGCTGATGGAGGCTCTGTCATCTTCAACACGTGAGCTCCTTTCAATTTCAGCCAGCTGGATGAGCAAAGGAGCGTTGTGTGGGAGGCTTTTATGGGTCAGGCTTGAAAGTGACGCATGTAACATCTCATTCCATTGACTAGAGTTCAGTTATGTGGCCATGACTAAATACACAGGAGTCTGAGTGTCGTCTGTCTGTGTGCCCAGGAAGGAGAGGAAAACTTATAGTCATCAGTCACTGCTACTGCATCTGATGTTCCTTTTCTGAATTCTGAATAGCACTTTAATCTTGCAATTTCTTCTTTAGTTTTTTCTTGTGGATGTTTGCAATGCACAATAGGTTTGGGACTAGAACACCAGCCCTGGAGAAGCTAATTATTTCTTCCTTCTACATTCAGCCGGATAGTCAATGCATATTTGTTGAATGAATAAATGAATTCAATACGATTAAAAGAAATGGAGCCTGTGAAAGGGAATATATTGTTTATCGGACCCAGCAGTTTCAGTTAACAACTGGGGAAAGTGAGATAGAACTTACTATTTAGCCCTAGAAAGCTAATTTTTTAAGAATTTTTGCATAAATTGTCTTATTTTACCATCTGAATTTTAATAATACATCAATAGCATAAGAAAGGAGAATTTAAAGAAGTAGAAACAGAGATGCTCTTTCCTATTAAACTCAACTATTATCAAGTAGCTCTTTGGCAATCCTTTGTGTGCTTAAGGAAACTGCATTTCTTTATCTCTCAGCGCCTCCAATATGTGAAAAGTCCTGGGTTCTCAGCTTGTTCTCTGCTTGTCTTCTTCATGGCTACTGCAGCTTGGATGAGGAAATTCCTCACCAGGGCTTTTTGAGAGTATGGCTTCGTCCTGCAATACTGAGACTTATGCTCATTTTAAAAACATTTGAGGGATGCCTGGCTGGCTCAGTCGGTATTCGGTAGTCGGGTTATCAGTTCAAGCCCCATGTTGGGTGTGGAGAGTTCTTAAAAAAAACGAATAAATAAAATTTAAAAAATAATAAAATAAAAGTTTTCTTGTTTAGATAGATAGATAAATAAATAAATAGATAAATAAATAAATAAATAAATAAATAAATAAATAAATAAATTTGACCATATGCTTTTCAAAGTGTTTCCATAGCCAGGGTTTTTCTAGATCCTTCGGACAACTCTGTGAAAGTGGTATGAAGTCATCATCATCCCTAGCCCCAGAAAGGTGACTGGTTCACGGCCTAAGGTGGGCGCAGAGCTAGACTAGCCCCCCGTTCCTCTGCCGTTCTACTAACCCATCTCCTGAAGGAGTGCTGTTTTATTCATCTCTGATAAATCCCCCCCTCCCCACCCCTTCCTCCTGTTTTCTATTTCAGATAAGAAATGGGGGAGGGGCGGGGGGGGAGACAAAAGGTCAAGATCAAGATTAAAATGTATCTCTTTCCCTCTAGTCAACAGAGTCTGTTTCCAACCCTGAAAGCGGTCCCCCAGCAATAGATGAGTAAATTGTCCATTCAACTTCCTGCCCACCTTACTTGTCAATAAGAAATTTGCATGGATTTTTCTCATTGTCAACTAAGAGGCTTTCCATCATTATAGGCTGTCTTTAGAAGGAGTAGAACCTTTCCCCTCCTAATGTTTAGAAGGTATTTTGAAGATAATAGAGCAGGGTTTTGATTTGTTTTGTTTTTTAATGTATGCCATGGTTTCCTCACTTCTATAATTACAGTTGAATCACTTTGTGGCAATGTATCACCAGGGGCTTAGGGAAAGAAACCGGGTTGATTTCCACATAATGATCCAAATAAAAAAGGCTGAGAAATGAGCCCTGAGCCACTAAGCCCACTGCAGTGTTCGTAACAGGTTTATGTTTAGAAGCGGCCATGGCAAGTTTCCCTGATTTGCGAGCATAAAAATAAAGCATTTTCCTGTGGGTTATTTCTAACCTGCAAATTTTTTCCATAGCCAGATTTGCCTTGACCTCAGGGGTGAAACTTGAAACTTCAGAAAGAAATGCTTCTCACTAGCAGTTCCCATGATGCTATCAATCCCATTGTAGGACCAACAATTAATTATAACAATAAGAAAAACATTATTCATCCAGGCCTCCCTTCCTGCTCTTAAATTCATAAAACTCCCTGCCACCCGGACAGTTGATGGGTGCGTGTGCGTGTGTGCGCGCGTGCGCGTGCGTGTGCGCACAAACATGCACATGCTTAAAAAAAAACCTGATTAAAATTACAAAGTACACAGTGGAAAACTCTAAAAGGAAAAATAGCAAATAATTAAAGTAGCTACATAAGAGTGGTGATATTAATGGCGGATGGGTCTTTACTCTCTTTTTCTAATTATATTGCAGTTTTATTACTTAACTAAAATTAATATTAATTCAATGTAAAAAGTTTTAAGTACTTTACTTTTCACTGTTTATTGAGTGCCTACTATGTGTCAGGTTTTGTTCTGGGTGCTAAGAATACAGGGAGAATAAGACACGGTTCTTTCATAGGAGCTCTAGTCAAATAGGGGAGACAGGTCATAAACAGGTAATTATATAAATTTATTAATCAACGTATTCAACAAGTATTTGTCGAACACCTACTTTGTGCCAAAAATGTTCTGAGTGCTGCGAATCAGCAAGGAACAAAGCAGGCAAATGTCCTTGACTTCGTGGCGCTTATATTTGAATTGATTTAGATACTGATTCATTTCTTTTTTTAAAATTTTTTTATTGTTATGTTAATCACCATACATTACATCATTAGTTTTTGATGTAGTGTTCCATGATTCATTGTTTGTGCATAACACCCAGTGCTCCATGCAGAACGTGCCCTCTTTAATACCCATCACCAGGCTAACCCATCCTCCCACCTCCCTCCTCCCCAGAACCCTCAGTTTGTTTTTCAGGGTCCATCGTCTCTCATGGTTCGTCTCCCCCCCCATTTCGCCCCCTTCATTCTTCCCCTCCTGTGATACTGATTCATTTCTAATTAGCATGAGTATCACGAAGGGAAAGTACAGGGGACCTGACTCATCTAAAAGGTCAGAGATGACGTTCCCAAGGAAGTGACATCAAATAAAATCAGGTTTGGCTTTGCCCTCCCGGACTAAGAGAGCTCCCCTAGACGGCAGGAAATCCCCTAGGTGACTATTTTCTGGCAGGTGTTCCGTGTTGAGGTCTGTCTCGCAGGTCCATCTGCTGTGGAGGCGCCTGGTGCGAGAGATGCCTCCCATCCCGGGCTGGCAGTGGAGAGGGATCTGGAACCAGATTTCAACTAGTCGCCACCGTCCATTTGTGCGCCAGCACATTGTGTCTGGGAAGTCCTGATACAGAAAAAAAGCAAGGCCATCCTTCCCTCATAGTGCCAACAGTAACTAATGGACCTTTCTTTTCCCAGATGGGAAACCTGGAGCTGAGAAGACAAATCCAGCAGGAGCCAGAGAGGCCTCTGCTTCGCTGGTCTGGAGAAAGCAACTGCTCGATTTTGGGTCTGCCCCTCAGACGGCAGAGCTCCGGGTCACCAGCCTAAATCGCTTAATGCACATCACGCCACGGTCTACTTGGAAATGGCTGAAGGCACTTAAATGGAACATCCAACCTTTGTCCTCAGCCCCCAGACCACAGGTAAGTATTTAGGTCTGTGTAGTATCGATCATGCCTCCCACCAGCACCAGGAAAAACGTTGTGAAGCAAGTCAGCTTTCCAGTGACAAGGAAGTCATTCTCCTAATCCGCTCTCACTGGACAATCAGGTTGACAAAAACCATTAAGTTTTCTGAGATTAGAAATTCACTGTCAGAGGGAGCCATGTATAGAGTTTTCCACTCCATTACACCCAGGACAATAACCAGAGGCCAAGTGACAGGAAAAGGCTGGGGTCTGTCTTTTTAAAGTTTCCTGTGTCCTTGGGTGGAGGGAAATAAATTAACAAGTGCCTCCCTTTTGTAGGACATGGGATATATATTATCTCATTAATCAACGCAACAGCCTAGGAGGTGAGTTCTGCTGATTGCATTTGTTAGAAGAATAAGCTGGGGCTCAGCAGGTTTGGGTCACTAGCTAAGATCACCAAGCTATTTAAAGTGACATGGGGCTGCGAATCAGAATCACTGGGCTGGAGGGGTCCAGAGGCTCATAACCTACTTTCTTCTAAGCAGAACGACTCTTTAGCCATCACGGCCTGGTTCCCTCTGAAAGATACCATGGCTCTGGGGGCACCTGGGGGGCTCAGTCGGCTAAGCATCCGACTCTTGATTCCGCTCAGGTCATGATCTCAGGGTCCTGGGATGGAGCCCCAAATTGGGCTCCACGCTCAGCGCCGAGTCTGCTTCAGGATTCTCCCTCGCCCGCTCCCTCTGCACCCCCACCACTCACATGTGCTCTCTCTCTCTCTCTAAAATAAATACATAAAATCTTAAAAAAAAATAAGTAAGTTGCCATGTTCTGCAGCAACTGGAAGCAGGCTGGTGCTGTGGCGAGGACCACAGACTATGGCAGATTCACGTCCACGTGTCAGTTCTGCATCTCGCTGTGTGACCTGGGAAAGTTCCTTCACCTCTCTGTCACCTTCTCCCCCATTCATGAGGAGACGATAACCTAAAAACACCTATCCCTTAAGGGCTCTGGGGACTAAATAAGTTCACACATGTAAAGCGTTTAGCACATTGCCTGAAACGGACAGGTCCTGAAAGGAATCTGTGAGGAATAGGAAGTGGCTGTTTCAGTTATGTTTTTCCTCTAAGTTTATGTAACCACATCACGGAAGGCTTGGGAAATAGAAAGAAGAAAAAATCACCCATATTCATAATGACTATTATCATTATGGTATAGTCCTTCCAGTATTTTTCCAATGCATTTATTTATTTTTTTTCTCCACAGACAGGAGTGTTTTTCTTTGCAGTGTCTTGTTCTTTTTCGCTTAGCATTATACTCAAATCATTTATTCCATTCACAGTCTTTATTTTGATAACTGTACAATAGTCCATCATACGGATGTGCCACAATTTAGTTCTTTGTTTCTCCACTGGCTGATATTTTTTTGTTGTTTTCAATTTCCCACTATTATAAATTATGCTGGCATGAACATTTCTGTGCACATAGCGTTTATACATACCTCTATCTGAACATTTACCACAGTGGACGGCAATGCTCTATTTATATGGCTGTCTTCCTGAAGAAGACTTGAAGCTTCTATCCTATTTTCTAGCTATAACAGCTGTGGACCAAAAAAAAAAAAAAAAAAAAAGACTCGAAGTTTCTGGAAGGTAGGAGTAGGTTTCCTCTTCATTGTACCTCCAACATGTGGCTCTGACACTGAGTCTGTTTGTTGACTCAAAAACTTTCCCCCTGTTTTGAATTTTGGTTTTGGATATTTCTTTAGGCTAGATTTCCAGAAATGGAATTAGTGGGTTAAAATATATGTCCTTTAGGGGGAGGTGTTGGTAGTGAAAGGGTTCAATAATCAGAGTATTACCAAATTGCTTTCCAAAGAGCTTGTACTAATTGACCCTGCTACCAGTTGATGCCTTCTCACTGTCCATCAACTTCATGTTTTTTGTGAACAAATTAAGGGGGGGAAAAACGTCTAGAGATAAAAATAGCTGAAACAGTGTCAAAGAAGAGAAGAACAAGGTGGAAAGACTTGCTTCACCAGATTTTTTTTTAAAAGATTTTATTTATTTATTTATTTGAGAGAGAGAGAATGAGAGACAGAGAGCATGAGAGGGAGGAGGGGAGGAGGGAGAAGCAGACTCCCTGCCGAGCAGGGAGCCCGACGCGGGACTCGATCCCGGGACTCCAGGATCATGACCTGAGCCGAAGGCAGTTGCTTAACCAACTGAGCCACCCAGGCGCCCACACCAGATTTTTAATACATA
The DNA here is from genome assembly GCF_011800145.1 of Mirounga leonina. Lineage (NCBI taxonomy): Eukaryota > Metazoa > Chordata > Mammalia > Carnivora > Phocidae > Mirounga > Mirounga leonina. The sequence continues at coordinate 13,194,619 of NW_023270418.1, forward strand.
TAAAGCCACAGTAATTAAGTATATGTGGTATTAGTACAAGGACAGAAATGGACCAGTGAAATAAAACCAACAGCCCATAAACTGACCTATATATACACATAAATATTTGCTCTATGACAAAAGTATCCTCACACAACAGTGGGGAAAGTATCCTTGAATAAATGGTGTTAGGAAAATTACATATACATGAATGGAATTAGATCCCTACCCCACACTCTGCACAAGAAGTCAATTCCAAGTAAACTAAAACCTAAATGTGAATAGTAAAATAATAAAACTTTGAAAAAATAAAGGACAATATCTTCATGATTTCAAGGTAGGGAAAGGTTTCTTAAACAACATACAAAAACGTTTGATAAGTTTGACTACATTGAAATGAGAGCTTCTATTCATTTAAAAACACAATCATAAGATGAAAAGGCAAGCCCCAGAGTGAAAGAAGGTATTTGTAACACATATCAACGACAAAAGAATTGTATCCAGAATGTATAGAGAAAAGGACAGGTAGCCCAAAAGGGGCAAAAATTTGAACAGGCATTTCCTAGACCAGAAATCCAAACAGCCAATAAATACTTGAAAATACGCTTAACATTAATAAGCAGGAAAATTCCAGTTAAAACTACAATGGGATATCACTGCACAACCAACAGATGGGTTAAAATTTTAAATCTGACAAAACAAAGTGTTGGTAAAAATGTAAAACAATATCCTCCACTGCTAATGGAACTGTAACACAACCATCTTAGAGAACTGGCGTTGTCCAGGGAAGGTGCTACAAGGACTTATTCTATAACACAGTAATGCCACTCAAAAGCATGCATTCTAGATCATGTATCAACACAATTTTTTTGTAAAAGACCAACAAGTAAAACAGTCTCTGCCACATCCATTCAACTCTACCAAGCATTGAAGCAGCTACATATAGTACATAAAGAAATTGGCACGGCTGTGTGCCAATAAAACTTTATTTACAGACTGAAATGAGAATTTCACGTGACTTTCATGGGTCATGAAATAGTATTCTTCTTTGAAATTTTTTCAACCATTTAAAAATGTCAACGTATTCTCAGCTCACGGACCATACAAAAGCAGGTGGTGGGCCGAGTTTGGTTTGTGGGCTACAGCTTGCCAACTCCAGCTCTCCAGTGCTCCTCAAGGATGCGGTGCAGGGATCAGCAGCCTCATTAACACCTAAAAATTTGTTGAAAATGAAAATGCATGGGCACCACCCTAGACTTGCTGAATCCAAATCTTTAGGGAGGAGGACCAGGAATCTGCATTTTAACAAGCTCATGTTCATGCATGCTGAAGTCTGAGACTCAAAGTTGCAGAGACTCATACATGTGTGCGCAAGGATTTACACACAAGAATGTTCAGAGCAGCATTATCTATAGTAACCTCAACCTGAAAAGAACCCAAATGTCCAGGAACTTAAAAAAAAAAACTGGGGGCGCCTGGGTGGCTCAGTTGGTTAAGCGACTGCCTTTGGCTCAGGTCATGATCCTGGAGTCCCAGGATCGAGTCCCACATCGGGCTCCCTGCTCAGCGGGGAGTCTGCTTCTCCCTCTGATGCTCCCCCCTCTCATGCTCTCTCTCTCTCTCATTCTCTCTCTCAAATAAATAAATAAAATCTTAAAAAAAAAAAACTGTCCAAATGCAGCAAAATAGGTAAGTGGAATAATGGAATAATATTCAGGAATGAACATGGACAGAGTCTTGTGCAAGATGGATAAACACTAAAATGATAACATGGAACATGGAAAAACAAATCCAGACACACAAGAATATGGACTCTGTAATTCTGTACAACAAAATAAAGTTCAAAATCAGGCAAACTAAATTATACCATTTGGAGGTGAATCCCTAAGTGACAAAACAGTCAAGTGAGGCAAGGAAGTTATACTCATTTAAGTCAGCATCATGATCTTTGGGGGGAAAGAAGGCAATGTGTTTAGGAACAGACACACGAGAGGCTTCTTGGGGGCTGGCAATGTCCTATTTCTTGACCTGGGTGATTGCTGAGTATGTACTCACTTTATGATAATTTGTTAAAGTGTGCATTTATGTTTTGTGCACTTTTCTGTAGGTGTGATGCATTTCACGATAAAAAAAATTAAAAAGGATATTAAGTGTCGGGAATGGTGACTTTCTGAGCTAGCCCTGTGTGTGGAACCTGCCAGATCCACTTCACACCTTGACTTCCCGCTTGGCCGATTCCCTGTAGCCCACCCAACGGCAAGTTGCAAATTTATAGGCCAACTGAGCCCAGATGGTTTCCTGTGATAGCTGCTAGGGGCATAATAATGAATACACGTCTCCCCACACGTTCCTGAATGCGTTTTGGCAGGATTTTTACTGCAGGCAGTAAAACCTTGTTACAAAGTCCCTCACTGTCTCAGGGGCTTGGCCATGTTGTGGTTGAGCCATATCGCCTCTTGTTACAGGCAGCCCGTCATCCTTGTCCCACATAGCATCCTTGAGAGCTGGCTTTCTCTCTGTTGTCCTACGAGGCTGTTTGATTGATTGTCACTAATAATCATTGCATTTCAGAAACCCGGATTCCTGTCCTCACAGCTGGAACTTCCTCTATGCACTAATTGGAAAAACATCCTCCGGGAAATGGGGCATCTTTATTGAGTCAATCTTTGGCGATGACTATGTCAACTGGCAAGATGAAGTTTATAGCACGGAAGTGAAGGTTCTGAAACCCTCCAGTGCACTGGTCCCAGGCCTCAATCCAAGAAGCTGCACTGACTTGAGCCTATCCCCCTATGGAAAACACTAAGGGTCATATTAGGGAAGGGCTAGCTTGAGAGGCTGCGGGTCAGTCCATAAGCTCAAAAGCCATCCCAGGTAGTGGTCCCCCAATTTTCTTCCCTTTCTTAATTATGCATATTCAGGGATACTGAATCTTGAAAGATCAGTATTCAGGGATACTGAATCTTGAAAGATCATATTATTATTAAAGATCACACATGGTAAGTCTAATGTGTATAATCAGGGATACTGAATATTAGCTGCATAATTAAAACTACATTTCCCAGACTCCCTTGCAATTAGATAAAGTCACATGAGGAAATTATGACTAATTAGAAAGCAAGCAGAAGGGGTATATGGAATTTCCATGAAGGTTCCTTTAAAAAGGGTATGCGTCCTTCTTCTCCCTTCCTTTCCTTGCTTTTGGCTGGAATGTGGCTGGAGATTTAGCAGCCATTTTTGAACAATGAGGTGACTTTGGAAATGGAGTCCATGCCAATGGATAGCAAAGCACTGTACCTTCCTGGACTCTTGCAAAATAGAAATTTTTTTTTTTTTAAGGTTTTATTTATTTAATTGACAGGGAGAGAGAGAGAGACAGCGTGAGAGGGAACACAAGCAGGGGGAGTGGGAGAGGAAGAAGCAGGCTTCCGGCCGAGCAGAGAGCCCAATGTGGGGCTCGATCCCAGGACCCTGGGATCATGACCTGAGCTGAAGGCAGTCGCTTAACCAACTGAGCCACCCAGGCGCCCCAAAATAGAAATTTTTAAATCTTGTTTAAGCCATTACTTTGGGAGATTTTCTGTCACTTATAGTTGAAACTAATCTTAACTGATATAACAGCATTTTTTTATAACGGTAAAGAAGTAGAAGCAACCTCAGTGGTCCCTAAGAAGGAATTGGTGAAATTTGTTCACTCATTTGCTTACTCATTCATCACATTTTAAATGAGTGCCTATCACATATTTGGCTCTGTTCTAAGCATTGGGGATATAGTGGTAAAAAAAAAAATATTGTCTCTGCCCTCAAGAACTTTGTTAGAAGAGGAAGCAAGAGGTATAAATAAGTGGACAACTAAAACATAGTTTAATTAGTGGAACCATAGAGGCTGAGTAGTTTAAAAAAATATTTTAATGAGATAAGGAAAATGTTCATGGCATATTGCTAAAAACAGTAAGTTATTAAAGATCATACACGGTAAGTCTGATGTGTAAAACAGCATATATATTTGCATAGAGAAAGAACAAAACTAATGTATAATTAGTCTGAACACCTTGAACAACATTTAGCAAGCAAAAAAGAAATAGTTAATAACTGAATTTATTTCAAGGTGGAGGGACTATTTTTTTCCTCTGTATTTTTATTTATATTTTTTTAAAGATTTATTTATTTGAGAGAGAGAGTGTGAATGGTGGGAGAGGAAGAGAGTCTCAAGCAGACTCCCTGCTGAGTGCAGAGCCTGATGTGGGGCTGGATCCCATGACCCTGAGGTTATGACCTGAGCCTAAATCAAGAGTCGGCCACTTAACTGACTGAGCCACCCAGGTGCCCCTTCCTCAGTATTTTTATATGCTTTCCAAATGTTAGCCTCATAATATGTATTACTTTTGTAATAAGGAAAAAATATCAATGTGAGCAAACAATGTGCATTATGAAGTTCAGGATCAAGACGAAATGTGTAGGGTCGTGATTTTAGTAAGATTGCAAACTAAGTTGTGCTAAACAGTCTTAAAAAGAAACTCAAGTCTGAGGTCTGAGGTTGGCCTCTCCCTAGGGGGAGGGCACTAGAAGGGTCTGGTTCTCCGCCCCATGCCCTGTCTGGAGCATGCAGGGAAGTTTGCCCAGGGCTTTGTTCTACATTTTTAGTGGGGCAGGACCCACTGCAGCCAAGTTATTAAGCACTAGCCCTATCACTTCTCTTCCCATGGCTCCTCTCTGCTGGGCCTCTTGCCCAACCATTAAAGCAGCTGTTGTTGTTTTGTAGCGGCTAATTAACTCCACACTGCATGAAGCCAGACGCTAATTGGCCCACTCACTTAATCAACTTTAATGTCTCTCTTCTGGTGGACCCGGCTGCTGCTTTTTGTTCCCCTGATCACCAACAAATGCAGATCCAGAGGAGTGGCAATAATGGCCTCCAGTGGGCACAGGCAGCCTTAACCCTGTCCCCTCCCACAGGGCAGGGGCAGAGGATCACTCTGACCGTCAGTTAGCTCAGTGGACGTACTCTTAAGTTCCTGATCACTGGAGCATCTTGGGACCTGAGCTTATTGCTTCTCTTCCAAACATTGCACGATGATATGAGTCATCAGATGGTTGGTTCCTCAAGGAATTGACCTCATCTCTGTCTGTTGCTGACACATATTTAAGGCTCTAAAACCTAACTAACTTACACAATTATTGCAACTACATTTTCCTGAGTGTCTTTTGTGTCGCAGATGCTGTGGCAAGTCCTTTCCAATGCAACGTGAACACAACATGGCTCAGGGTAAGTAGGCAATACATACTCTTAACGGAATGAAGAAGAAACATCACTTATCCCCATTTGTCAGATGAAGAAACTGAGGCAATAATAATATTTACAAATGTGATTGCAATGAACATGTATATCATTTCAATCACAACCCTGAAAGATTAGGACCAAGAATTATTACAATCCTCATTTTGGGAAGAACTAGAACCTTCCAGAAAGAAAAGTGACTTTCCTAATGTCATGAAGTATGATAAACAGAATAATCCCCCCCGACCTCCCAAGATATGTATATCCTAATTCCCAGAACCTGTGAATATGTTTACTGACAGGGCAAAATAACTTTGCTGATGGATTAAGTTAAGGTACAGAGATGAGGAAGTTATTCTGGATTATTTAGTTGGACCTAATATAATCACAAAGTTTCTTGTAAGAGGGAGAGAGGAGGCTAAGAATCAGAGAAGGATGTGAGAATCGCAGAGGTCAGATAGGAGAGAAGATGCTACGTGGCTGACTTTGAAGACAGAGGAAGGGGCCATAAGCCAAGGATTGCAAGCAGCATCCAGAAGCTGGAAAAGGGAAGAAAATGGATTCTCCCCTGAAGCCTTCAGAAGCAATATGGCCTTGCCAACACTTTGACTGTAGACGTCTGACCCCTAGAGCTGTCAGAGAATATATTCATGGTGTTTTAGGTTACTAAGTCTGTGGTAATTTGTTACAGCAGATATATGAAACCAATACTGATTTTGTTACAGCAGCAATAAAAAACAAGTACACACTATAAGTAGAAGAATTAAAGGGCTTGAACGTAGGCATCATGACATGAAATCCCTTTCTGAGTGAGTTGACAAGATTCCCCTCTACCTGATCATTATGTGGTGATTTTGAATGCTAGCCTCCCTTAAGATGAGGACAAACTGTGTATGTGGGTCTGTGGGCCTGGCCTCTCCTTGCAGCCCAGCTGGCCCTCTGCCCCTTTCCTCGTCCATTCCACCCTTCTTTTCCTTCCTCAAGCATCTGAAACCCAGCTGCACAATATACCTCATCTGGGGGAAGCCATAGTTCTGTCTCTATCTGCAGATCAGCTGTGGCCAGGGCCAAATGCGTCACAGAGCTTGTGGGGGTTTGGTGTTCAGGACCCCGCAGAGCAGCGTGGTTAGGCTCTGACCTTTGAATTCTACCTACGCCCCTTACTTTCAGTGTGCCTCCCTGTCATCTGCCACTAACAGGGTTGTTGGGAGAATGAAATGACACAACCCACATGTCATGCTTCGCACAATATCCAGCAATGATAAATACTCAACAGACATTGGCAATAATAACACCATGCAAACTGAGCTCCTGGCTGGCAGACCCCTGAGGCCTACCCCTAGAGCAGCGGTTCTCAGACTGTGGCATGCATCAGATTCACCTGGAAGGGACGGGACCCCACTTCCAGCGTTTCTGATTCAGTAGGTCTAGGTGGGACCCAAGAATCTGCATGGCTAACACATTTCCAGGCAAATGGGGATGTTGCTGTGCCAGGGAACATACTTTGAGAACCACCAACGTAAAACATAGAGGCAAGAGTTGTGCTTTCTATGTTATTTTCCCCCAGTGTCCAGCACAATGCCTGGTACATAACAGGCATGCAACAAATATCTGTGGAATGAATACATTTTTTCCACAGTCTTCCTGAGGCTTTAAATGTCCAGGAGGCTGCCCCTCTCCATAAAAGAATTCCATTCTCTATCTTTTTTATCACCATGATATTTACTACAACTTGGCGCTGATAATCTCCTCTTCATAGACTCCCTGTTTTCCCCTTGAATACCCTCCATTTCCCCAGCGAGTGTCTCTCCCCTGGATCTCAACCTTTTCCATTAACTCCATGCACTGCACAGCCTGTTCCAGGACATCAAACTTTAATTTAAACAGAAAATAATCAATAAGCTTAGCAAATTGCCCATGGCAACCTCTGCTGAGTGAATCAAAGGGTTTTATAGGTAATTTAAAGGGTGTCCTCACTCATCCCTCAAGGTAAAGCTTAGCACATTGACAAGAGCTCTTTTCCACTCTGGCCCAGGATGCTCTGGAATAAAATGGAAGAGAAAGGACTTAGGGTTGGGGTTGGGAGTGGTTGGGCCAGGCAGGAATGGTCTGTCATTTAGGATTAAAAGCTTCTAAGAAAAAAAGCACTGACCTCTGATAATGAACCCAATGTGAGAAAGGGTTTTGCTTTTGTTTTGTTTTTTTTTGTTGTTGTTGTTGTTGTTTTTGTTATAGGCAACAGAAACAGACTGTGGATAACTTCAGGAAATAAAAGTACTGTCAGGCTAGGAGGTGTAATTGACAAAAAAGGCTAAATCGCTGGGTCTCAGAAATAATAGAAACCGGAGTTTGCTCTTTTGAAGGTGTTGTTTGGGGATGTGCCTGTATTTTGATCCAGGATTCATATTCCGAGAGAGCAGCTGGGACACGTGGCCCTCCCTTGGCCTGGGGGGGGGATGAGTCACCATGATGGACGGTCCCACTAGGAAATGAAGTGGAGAGGAGAGCTAGTTCTCCAGAGGAATGACGAGGTAGAGAATCTAAAGAATGGAACTGGGAAAGCTGGGCTGGCAAAAACATGTTTCCACTATAGAACTTCGTGGAAACACTATAGATCTTTGTGGTTTTGACTGATCTTTTTCTCCAAACAAGAGTGGCCAGTCTAGCCATGTTTATGAGATTCTGGGGCCTGTGCAGGACTTTGAAGGGCCATCAAGTGCATGGCCTGGTTATCTACCCAAACCAGAGAGCTATCATTTTCTGAGAATCTCCCCAGACTCCTCTGAGAAGATTGCCCGACTTTTAAATCCTTACAGATAGTTCTTTCTTCGAGGGTGATATAAATATTTGACAACCAGCACACCATGGGAATGGGCTAACCAAAACTGTCACAGCAGGAAACAACCCAGAAGACCAAACTGATCCATGCCAACTGACCATCAGTCCAGCGTCTCCTTAACCTAAGTGGGACATTGAAAGCCTGTTCTGAGCTCCACAGTGGACGCCCAGAACAGCTCCTCATTCCTTAGGAGAAATACTGGGGTCTTCTTTCCTGAGTTTCCCAGACCCATAGCTTTGTCAGGGACTCCAGAATTTAAAGTGACAACTTAGGATGGATGCTGCCATCTTAACAGAGAATGCCACGCAGGCTGCTCTTTTCTCCTGTTTATTAAACTCTGGGGCCATTCTGCCTGAGTTCAAAACCCAGCTCCGCTACCTACCATCTCGGAGACCTCCAGCAAGTGATTTACCCTCTCGGAACCTACGTTTTCATTTGTAACAACAAGCTAATAATAGACCCTGCCTTGTAAAGGGTGAAGAATTACATGAATTAAAGCCTATAAGGTGCTTAGCATTGTACCTTTTTTATAGATGGTACCCAACATATGTTGGCTGTTGTTGTTATTACATTATTAACATTTATCTTCTGAAAACATCAAGGGCACAGTATCCTTGGAAACCATGTGTTCAATCCCTTCCTTGGACAGAGGAACAGTGAGGCCCTGGGAGGTTGTCATTTACACAAGGCCACACAGTCAGTTGGAGCCTGTGACTATGACCCAGCCTGTGGCAGCTGAGTGGGTAACATCTGTGCAGAGTGGTCTATGGACCCCATGCACGGACCAAGAAGGTAGGGACTTCTAGGGGTGGCATTGGAGGCCTGGGAGAGCCGAGCATGGAACCTGCCTCGCCATTGGCTGTGAATTGCACCTAGCTGTCCCAGAACCTTCTCGCCACCCCTGGTGAGGGTGGGGGTGCGGGTTAGCAGGGAAGGCAAAGTAGAGAGTGAAAGCCTCCAGGGAAGCAGAGTCAGAGAGTCTGGCTTTTGTCTCTAACTTGGCTTTATGCTAGCTCCATCCTGCTGGGAGTAACTGGCACTTCTGACTGCCTTTATTCTTCTCTAAGTATTTTTACATAACCTATCATTTCATTTAATCTCTGCTCCACCCTGTGAACTAATTATTATTATTAGTCCACTTGAGAAATGAGACAGAGGTTAAATGACTTGTACTTCATCCTTTTTTTAAAAAAAAATTTTATTATGGAAAGTTTCAAACCTGCATAAAAGAAAATGAAAATAGGATCACAAACCTCCATTTTCTATTCACAGCTTCAACAATTATCCACATATGGCCATTCTTGTTTTATCTATGTACCCCCACCCCAACATTGTTTCTCCTTCACTGTAAAGCAAATTCTAGACATCATAACATTTCATCCATAAATACATCACCAAATGATAAGGACTCTTTTTAAAAGATATCCAGAGTACCATAATTCTTTTATAATATCAAGTAGCTGATCCTCTTTTATGGTTCTTTTTTTTTTTTTAAGAAAGAGAGGGAGAGAGTGGGGTGGGAGAGGGAGAGAGAGAATCTTAAGCAGGCTCCATACCCAAAGTGGAGCCCAACGCAGGGCTCGATCTCACGACCCTGAGATCATGACCTGAGCCAAAATCAAGAGTCGGACACTTAAATGACTGAGCCACCCATGCGCCCCCCTCTTTTATGATTTTTATAGAATATCTTAATTGTTTTCTTAGAAAAGCAGTCATTTCTTTTTCACTCAACTTAGTATCATAAACATTTTACCATGTCATTAAATATTCTTCTAAAATGTAATATTTAAGCATGCGTGATATTGATGAATCAGTTAATTTATTGAGTCAATCATGTTTTCAGATTTATATTATTTCCAAATTTTCACCATTAAAAAGTACTTCCAATGAACACCTGTGATAGACCATAGGTGTCTCCAAATATCCGTACTCCCCTCATTCTTTAGGATAGAACCCCAATTTTATTTGATGTGACAAAAGATAAGCTAAAAAAAAATTCATTTCCCAGCTTCTCTTGCAATTTAACTGAGGCCAAGTGAGATCTAAGTAGGCATTTTGTGGGGTCTCTGGGAAGGCTGCTGGGAGGAAATTGACTCGGCTGGGAAGTGCTCCATTTTTGCCCTCCTCCCCTTCCTCCTTCCTACTGCCTGGAACACAGGTAGAGTTGCTAGTGGTCCAACACCATGTTGAACCATTAAAATGGAAGATACACTCGGGGCGCCTGGGTGGCTCAGTTGGTTAAGCGACTGCCTTCAGCTCAGGTCATGATCCCAGAGTCCTGGGATCGAGTCCCACATCGGGCTCCCTGCTCTGCGGGGAGCCTGCTTCTCCCTCTCCCACTCCCCCTGCTTGTGTTCCCTCTCTCGCTGTGTCTCTCTCTGTCAAATAAATAAATAAAATCTTTAAAAAAAAAAAATGGAAGATACACTCTAAGGTGATAGAGCCGGAAAAAAGCAACCTGGATCTCTGATGACCCCCACGTCAGAGGTCTGCTTACTTCCAGACCTCCAGTGGGTGACGAAGTAATAACTCTTTTATTTAAGCTGCTGTAAAAGTTTATCATTTAGGGGACAGGAGAGCAGAGTGAAGAGAAGCTTTGAGGCTGGCACATGGTGGGCTTCACACAGAACAGCGAGAACGTGGTGTGCCTGGAGCAGAGTTCTAGAGTGGAAAGGGGTAGGCATGACATTGGAGAGGAGTCTGGCAGCCCACGGTGAAGATATCCATTCTAAGTGTCCCTTGCGCCTCACAATGGAATGAAGCTTTTAAAGTTATTCTGAGAGGGTTACTTGACAGTGTCACCAGAGTGCCCGCCACATGTAAGCATTTACTATGTGATAGTTCCCGTTGTTGTGGTTATTAATAACAGGGTGAGAGCGTTGAAAGAAAGTGGGACCAGGACTCAGAAAAGCAGGGCTCCACTACTGGTTTTAGAAGTTACCAATCTCGGGCGCCTGGGTGGCTCAGTTGGTTAAGCGACTGCCTTCGGCTCAGGTCATGATCCTGGAGTCCCTAGATCGAGTCCTGCATCGGGCTCCCTGCTCGGCGGGGAGTCTGCTTCTCCCTCTAACCCTCCTCCCTCTCATGCTCTCTGTCTCTCATTCTCTCTCTCTCAAATAAATAAATAAAATCTTTAAAAAAAAAAAAAGAAAAAAAAAGAAGTTACCAATCTCAAGACACTAGCCAAGTATCTGCTTCTTGTGATGTCAATTTTGTCATATGTAAAATGGAGATGCAAAAATGTAAGACCAGGTAAATGACTGCCAAATTTACGTGAACCTCAAAACCCCCTGCTCAGATGGAATATTGAATAAGTCAAACATGCCCAGTAGACATGAGTGGAGTGACTGTGGTGGAGGGGGGTGTGGGGGCCCTGAATACTGTTGCTCTCTGTTGCGTCTCCTCTTCCTTACCATGGCAGTCCCTCAGGGGGCTTCTCAAGGCGCTGCAGAAAAACCACTAGACTGAGGTTGAACATCATGAGTCACTAGGGAAACACAAATCAAAACCACAATGAGACAGAGCACAGAGGATTTTTAGGGCAGTGAAACGACTCTGAACGATACTACAATGGTGGCATGCATGTCATTGTACATTCATCAAAACCCAGAGGATAGGGGCGCCTGGGTGGCTCAGTTGGTTAAGCGACTGCCTTCAGCTCGGGTCATGATCCCAGGGTCCTGGGATCGAGCCCCGCATCGGACTCCCTGCTCCGCGGGAAGCCTGCTTCTCCCTCTTCCACTCCCCCTGCTTGTGTTCCCTCTCTCGCTGTGTCTCTCTCTGTCAAATAAATAAATAAAATCTTTAAAAAAAAAAAAAACCCAGAGGATATACAACATGAAGAGGGAGAGCTAATGGAAACTACGGACTGTGAGTGATAATGGTGCATCTGTGTAGGGTCATCAATTGTTAGAATGTACCAGTGTGGTGGAGGACGTCATAGTGGGGAAGGTTGTGTATGTGTGGGGATAGGAGGTAGATAGCAACACTCTGGACCTTCCTGAAATGGCTTTAAAAAATTAAAAATTAAAAATTAAAAATTAAATTAAAACATTTAAGTTTATTAATTTAAAAGCCTTTTTAAAAAGCACAATGAGAGGGGCACCTGGGTGGCTCAGTCGTTAAGCATCTGCCTTCGGCTCAGGTCATGA
>NW_023270418.1:13206875-13379643 GCF_011800145.1 Mirounga leonina
GCATCTGCCTTCGGCTCAGGTCATGATCCCAGGGTCCTGGGATCGAGCCCCGCATCGGGCTCCCTGCTCAGCGGGATGCCTGCTTCTCCCTCTCCCACTCACCCTGCTTGTGTTCCCTCTCTCTCTGTGTCTGTCTCTGTCTGTCAAATAAATAAGTAAAATCTTAAAAAAAAAAAATTAAAAAAAATAAAAAGCACAATGAGATACCACTTCATACCCACTAGGTGGCTGTAATTTTTTTTAAAAAACAAGACAAAACAAATGTTGGAAAATAACAAGGGTTAGCAAGGATGTGCTAAGTGTGGTATATACATGCAGTGGAATATTATTCATCAATAAAAAGAAATGAAGTCATGACACATGCAACAGCATGAATGAACCTCAAAAGCATGATGCTAAGCGAAAGAACCCTGATGCAAAAGTTTACATCTTGCACGATCCATTTACATGGAATATCCAGAACAGGCAAATCCATAAAACAGAAAGCAGAAAGCAGTGGTTGCCAGGAGCTAGAGGAAGGTGGGGGTGCGGTGGGGTAGTGGGTGGCGGAGCTGGGAAGTGACTGCTATAATGGGGCTAGGATTTCCTCTGCAGTGATGAAAATGTCTTAGTACTAGATGGAGGTGATGGTTACATAACGTTGCTAATGTACTAAATGTCTCTGAATTGTACACTGAAAATGGTTAATTTTATGTTTTGCAAATCGTATCTCAGTTTTAAAAACACCAGACTAGGAGCTCTCTAAATTCTTTCCAGTTCCAATGCTCTTGCTGTCCTGCCCCATGGCCATGTGTTATCTGTAATTTTGAAGCGGGTTGGTGCATGCTAAGACCCAAGAAGACTACCAATAGCCCTTACCACCATTATTCCCTCAGAGCCCTTGAGGGAAAAAAGCCCCCAGGAAAGGTAAGTTTTAGAAGGATAAAGTACAGAAAGCGCCAGAGCATGAAACACAAACAGAGTATGAATATAGCATAAAGAGGGGTGGGGGGTGATAGGTACCATAATAGAAGGTCCCTGAATTTGCCAGACTATTTCTGGGAGTAATGGAGATAATTATGCAGTTGGAGGATTAAGTAGGGAGCTATTCCTTCTCAAAGCCAAAGGGTTGGGCTCTTCATTGCTTATAAAGGTTGAAAGAAAAGACCCTCCCGGGCTTCAAGGGGTCTGCAGAAGGATGGGAAGAGAATTCTAGACCTATGCTGTCCAAAATGGTAGTCACTAGCTACACGTAGCTCTTGAACACTTGAAATGTGGGTAGTCTGACATGAGACGTGCCGTAGTATAAAATACATACCAGACTTGGAAGACTTCGTTTAAAAAAAATTTTTTTTTTTTTTAGACTTTCTTTCTTTATTTGAGAGAGAGAGAGATAGAGATAGTGAGAGAGAGCACAAGTGGGGAGAAGAGGGAGAAGCAGGCTCCCCGCAGAGCAAGGAGCCTGATGCGGGGCTCAATCCCAGGACCCCGGGATCAAGACCTGAGCCGAAGGCAGACACTTAACTGACTGAGCCACCCAGGCGCCCGGAAGACTTTGTTTTAAAAGAAAAGAATGTAAGTATCTCATTAATCATTTTCATATTAAGTCTATGACAAAATGATCATATTTTAGATATATTGGATAAAATAAATATATTGGATAAAATATTATTAAAATTAATCTCACTTTTTAAAAAACTTTTTTATGTGGCTACTAGAAATTTTAAAATTATGTATATGGCATTATATTTTGCTTGGACAGCACTCACATTATATTTTGCTTGGACAGCACTGCTCAGTGGACCATTGTATTACTCCTCCAGGGCAGAAGCGGCGCTGTCCAGAGTCTCTTGGCAGAGACCACCCAGCCTAAAGCACCATCTGGGCATTCAAGCTCCCCAAATAACTGCTGGGGAAATGTGGGCACGTCTTATCCCAACACAGCACGACAAACAGAACCCATTAAGCAAAGCAAATTTTGCTTGTGGCCTGGATACAGACACAGGTGCAACGAAAGCTTCAAGTCTTTTTAAGCAATTCCATTTTCTCAAAAGGTTGGTAGGGCCGTAAGCATAGTGTCGGGGCAGGAGGGAGGTCCCGGCATATCCCTCCCCAGCATCTCAATATGTCTCTCAGAGTTCCAGAGGGTAGATGGAATAGCATTTTTGAAATCGGCCAGGAAAACTGTGAAATGTTTATTCGATGGCAGGGTGAAGATTGTACATTTTCTATCAAGAATGAAAATAAGAACAAAGATCCAAATAGCCAGTCCCTCACCCCGCCATTTTAGTCACAGTCTGCCTGTGTTTTTGGCCGTGTTACAAAATGAAATAAATCCCTTTATAATCCCTCACACTGGCTCCAAAAAAAGTATTTTCACAAGCACCAGAGCAGACCCTTTGGGCATTTCTTCCCACAAATGCTCATCTCTGCTCAAACCTCTTCCCCACCCGGCCCCCCACCCCCTGATCACATCTTTTTCCAATATGGTAAACTGAAATGATTCTGGTGATGGTTATGTCAAATGGGGATGGGAGGGGGTGAATACAGGGAGTGGTCCAAACAGGAATCCCTCTCACAAGCTCAATATCCTCCCCAGACTCTCCATGATCCTTCCCAAGTCACTCACCTTTGTTGGTTTCTTCTTCGAAGCAACACATCGAATTTCCTGTTTTACGCCTGGCAACAACCCCCCGCATTGAGGTTACCTAACACTTCACGTAGTTCTTAGGGCCTTTGAGCAGCATGACCCTCTCCCTTAACCCTCACCCCCATATCTAGCTCAGTATAACTTCATGTAACACTCAATAAATATTTGTTGAATGACTGAATGAAGTTGAATCTGGTATTTCCCAACTCCGATAAAATAGAAGAAATCAATGTTAGCTTTTCTAGCTAGCTAGAGAAACAGGACAGCTATATAAAATGATCTGAAGGAAAAATTGCATCCAACATTTTACTTCCAGGTCTCTGAAGGAGGCTGTTATAACAATGGACTATAAATACAGGGTGAATGCTATATCTGCAAAGAAGCAATGCTAACAGTGGTCTGGAAGAGCCAAGAAAATCCAGCTTCTTCTCCCCGAATATATACACAGGTGCTCTGTGTGGAATGAAATCCACTTAACTTGATTTTATGGACAGTGATTCATGCAAACTCAGTTCCAAACTGCTCAGCACGGCTCAGTTAAATAAATTACAGCAGGAGTAAGCCAGCCAGCAGTAAAGGCAAAAGACAGAAAATAAACTTGAGGTTGAGGACTGAAATTTTAGGTGCCTGTTGTGCCAGAATCATCCTTTCTTCTGGGGGTTCTGAAGGGACCTCAGTGGTCTTCAAGGTGAAGGCCCTGATTTGACTGATAGAGAAACTGAGGCCCACAGAAGATGGAGTACATGTCCAAAGTTACATAAAGAGTGACTGGCAGAATCAGGGTTCCTGGGTCCCGGATCAGAGCATTTCTTCATTTCATCAGGCTCCTGAATGGTTCACTGTCCTAGTGCCAGGCTCATCGAAGAGACTTGATAAACATTTGTTGAATTAATGAATGACTGAATCTGCTAGGCTGGGAATAGCGAGTCAGTCTGAGGGTTAGAGATAGGAAGAAAGATCGAAGATGACCTTCTAGAAAAAATACCCATGTGTTTAGATGCTCAGTGTTCCAACTCCCACCTGGGGAGACACAACCAGCCCCCTACTTTGGCCTCCTCTCTGTTGTGTGAAGGCCTGCCACAGTGCTCCATCCCTCCCATTGGTGGACAGCAGTTCCTTCCTTCAGGACTAGGGCATCACTGCCCAGGAGTGGAGATACATCAACGGGGATGAGTTTGCCTCATTAACGCCTTAGTACCTACTGTCCCTGAGCACACAATAGTACTATAGTGACCTTCTTGGGGTGTTCTGTGAGATACCATCGCATCCTTATAATAAATTGCCCATATCTTTTTTTTTCTAAGCTAGCTTGAATTATTTTTCTTCCTTGTAACCAGAAGATTCTTACACAAAATAAAGGCTCTTAGTAACTGACACAGTGGATAGATCGATTTAAGGTATGGCAGTTTTCCAACATGGCTGCAAATTCTTTGACAATTGTTCCATCAAGAAATGAAGCCTACCTACCCTCCCCTTGAATCTGAGCAGTCCTGCAACTGTCTCAACCAATAGAGTATGAGAGATGTGAAGGTAAAGATGAGGCCTGAGGATAAGCCATGAAAGGCCATGCAGCTTTCACCTCATTCTTGGAACACTGAGCTACCACATGAAGCCATCATACTGTGGACAGGCTACATATTGTTGTCAATAGTCTCCAGCCCAGGCACCAGGCATATGTGAAGGAAGAAGCTTCCAGATGGCTCCAGCCCTTGCCATTCGAGTCTTCCTAATTGAAGGCCCAGATATCCAGGAGCCATCCCACCATACCGTCTCTAAATTCCTGACCTGTGGGACATACGAACAGAAGAAAAAAATGGTGATTGTTTTATGTCATTAAGTTTGGGATAATTTGGTACACAACAATGTGTAACTGAAACAGAAGTGTATAAAGGAATAAGAAGAAGGCCAAGAGTATGAAACATTGTTCAGCTGGTATGTACAGAGGCAGCACCATGGAATTCCAGTGATCAGTCTGAAGAGACAGGAGGCTGGTAGCCTTGGGGCAGGGACGGGTGTTGGCAAGGGGGGTTTGTTACAGAGAAACATTGTCTTTTTTGGTCTACACCTGGGCCAGCTCCAGGAGGAGGCCCTCTGGGTAAGATGAGGAAGCTGACACAGGGAACAACCAGCCTGCTCTTTGGATGTGCTTTAGAGGTTCCAGCTTGCTTTCTCAACCACACTCCTCAGGACCATGAACACCAGATGAGAGGGGAGCAATTGTAGTTCTTCAAATGCTCCCATCCCTGGAACCTGAACTCTTTTGGTTGCAAGGGACAGAAATCCAACTCAAGTAGTGCAACCAATATATGAACAATATGACATGTAGCTTGTGATCAAATGCAACGTTAAATTGTACTCAGTAGAGTACTCAGTGCTCACCCAGTAGAGGGTGATGGCATCACACTATCCCTGAGTGGTCCAGGAGTGCAAGGCAACTGTTGAAATGAAGCTGGGTACTGTCTTGACCATCTTCTTATATATACTCCTGGAACATAGTTCTCACATGCTTCAGTGAATAGATACCTTTCTTAGGTGATAGCTTGATATTTTGCTGTGCTGAGGCCAAGCACAATCTCTCCACCATCATGACCTACTAGCTAATATTCTGTCCATTAGTATAGCCATCATAGTATGTATTACCTATTATCACAATCATGTTATACAACAAATAACCACAGAACTTCAGTGACATATAGCAATTAACATTCTGCTCACGAGCCTCTGGGTCAGCTGGGTGGTTTCACCAGGCTTAGAGGGATCATTCACACATCTACACTCAACAGTAGGTTAGCTTAGGAGGCTTGGCTGATCTTGGCTGGGCCGGGCTCTCTCACATATCTGGAGCTTTGCCCTGGCTTTGCTTCCCATATCTCATTCCCCATCAAGCTGGAGCAGGTTTGTTCCCATGGTGACAAAGGAGCAAGAGGTAGAGCAAAAGTAAGCAATGTCTCTTGAGGCCTAGGCTTGAAACAAGCACGCCATCACTTCTACCACATTCTATGGGCCAAGGCAACTCACAAGATCAGCTCATGCCCAAGGGGTGGAGAAATGTCTTCACCTCTCAGCAGGGGGAGCTGCAAAGGCAAACTGCAAAAGGCATGTATTAGGAAGAATTAGAGCCATCTCTGAAATCAATTTACCTTATGACATAATTTTATATGTAAAATTTAGCAACATGCCTAGGACAGGTTTGCAGTACCCTGGAATGCCAAAGTACACAGGTTGAGAATTAGTGGTATAATGGTTGAGAACTGGGAGTATAGGGTCGGACAGCTGGATTCCAATTCCTACTTCACCACTTACTAAATGAGCTTGGGCAATGTTCTTAGCCTTTCTAAGCCTCAGAATCCCCTCCTAAAGAGGCACTAACAGTGTGTAGGGGGATCAACTGCTTCTGGTTTCCCCACATCAGCCAGCACAATTGTAGGTCTACTGTGGGGATTCGATCATTCCTTTTTGATCCTCGCTGATTCAGGAGGCAGAAATTTGGGCAGCCTCTTCTCCGGTGAGAGTATCGTTTTCCAGATTTCGATCTTTTAGTGCTTCCATCGCCATCTTATTCTAATTCTCATCGTGAATAAACATATGACAAAGTGCTCAACTTCATTGATAGTCAAGAACGAGCAAATCAAAACTATCCTGAGACACCAGCACACATTCAGCCACGGCTACAATAAAAAATACTGACATTTCCAAGTGGTGCTGAGGAAGGGGTGTGGTGGCAGCTTACATGCACCATTTTGAAATCGGTTTGGCTGGCGCCATAAAAATCAAATATGCTCTGTTTGCACCAGCAAATGTGCAGAGGTAGAGCAAAAGTAAGCAATGTCTCTTGCTTGGAGATAGGCAAGCATTTAGCCTGAACAAAGCCCTCCTAGCTGACACTCAACAGAATGTGTGGCCATATACACTGAAAGATGCGCTCGGGAATGTTCACGGCAGCATTTCTCATCATAGCCCGACTGGAAACAACCCAAATGTCCGTTTATGGTAAAACAGACCACTTGTAATATAGCCGTTGCTACAGAGTAATGAAAATGAATAAGGTACAGGCAACAAAGAGAAGTAGAACAAAAGAAGCCAGATATAAAAATATATCCCCATGGCCCTGCTCATGTATGCATGTATAAATAGTCCTATTTATGTAAAGTGTAAACACCTAAAACTGTAGTCTTAGAAGTCAGGGTAGTGGTTAATTTTGGGAAGGGTGGAGAGACTGTGGTTGGGGAAGAGCATGAGAGGGGTGTCTGCGGTGCTGGTAATCATCTATTCTTAATCTGGATGCTAGTCACATGCTATGTACTTGATGATAACTCATTGAGCAGTATACAATAATCTGTGTACTTTCTACTCATGTGATACACTTTTGCAATGGACATTTTTAAATAAAATAAATTTAGGGGCCCTGGGTGGCTCAGGTGGTTGAGTGGCCGACTCTTGGTTTCGGCTCTGGTCATGATCTCAGGGTCCTGGGATCCAGCCCCACATCAGGCTCCCTGCTCAGCAGGGAGTCTGCTTGTGGATTCTCTCTCTCCCTCTGCCCCTTGTCGAGCTTGCTCTCGCTCGCTCTCTCTTTCTAAAATAAATAAGTAAATAAATCTTTTTAAAAAATCAAATCAATTTAACATGGCTCATACAATAAGACATGGCTTTAGAGCACTTTCGAGGAGTTATTGTCTAACGAACTGAGATTGGCTGTCTTTGGGATTCCCCAGGGGACAAGAGAGCATCCCTCCGAGAGTGGCCCAAACCTCCAGGAGACTTGGAGTGATGCATAAACAAGGGGCACAGTCTGGCTCCTGATGAGAGAGCCCAATCTGGCAGCAAACTCAGCCTAACAGAAAGCCCAGCCAGGGAATTTCTTTGAGGAGTACAAACAAGGTGGGAGACCCACCCCACCGTGCGGGAGCGGGGTGGCTCACGGGAGCCCCTCCCTCTGCCTGCGTTGGAGATAGGCAAGCATTTAGCCTGAACAAAGCCTTTCCCAACCCCAGTGAAGGAGCTGTTTGTTTCCAAAGGCCTGGTAGAACAACTAACTGTAAGCTAGGGAGAGGAAGTTACACAATGGATGTTGAAATGTAGGCTTGTTGAAAGTTGTCACTCGAGTAATGAATGCCCTATTTCCTGTTTTTTTGCCGAAAGTTAAATGCTGGGCATAATTAGCTAGTAAAAAAGCAAACTTGGCAGCAGAACAAAAATAGCACATTTTGGGAGCCCAGGCCAATTAAAATTGTTTATGCAGGCATTTAGCAATATTTTTCTCCAAACTATTAAGACGGGGGAAATACGCAGCATAAGACTGTAAGGCAAGCTCCTCAGAAGAAAAATGGCCCACACACTGATCCTTTAAACAGCCTGCTGTTCTCGGGGGATTTTATAATAAGAATGAGCATTTCCATCCTCCTGAACTCCTTGGGCCTCCTCAGGATCTTGAGAACAGCATCACTCACCCTCTGCAGCAGGCAGCTGCTGATGAGGTTCTGCAACTTGCTAATGTTAAGATTAGCCAAGCTCCCCTACGTGTTAGAGAGGCCAGCGACTACAGACTTAGCTGCCTGGTGCAGTCATTTAAATCATCTGGCTGATGCCGTAATCAGACTGAGCGGACGAAACATTTTTGTTAATAACTGGACAGTCTGGCTGGTGTCAGGATGAGTTGCCTGAACTCAGGGAAATTGCCTTGGGCAAAGTTTGTCACCATGCCAGTTCCTCCTCTCTGCGTTCTGTCTCCAGCACTTTCTGTCTGTGTCTCTGATGATCTTCCACCTCAAGGACACAGGTTACATCTTCCTTTCCCTCTCCAGCCTCCGTGTCAAAACCTACTTTTAGATCCTTCACTTACACTCAAGTGTAATGGACTGATAACAGCTTCAGAAGCCATCACGGCTTCTCACTGAGAGATGACACTTTGATTATGGAATTTCAGGCATTGAGTTAAGGGATGGGGCGAGAACTTGGCGGGGCAGAGAGCCTTCTCAACGTCCATAAAGTTTCGCCCCAGGGAAATAGGCTATTTTACTCAGCTTACCAGGTTAACCCACTTGGCTGAATGCCTCCATTGGCTGACAGGAGAGAGATCTTTGGAGACCTTCACTTGGCTGTTGATATTGTCCCAGACACCACAGCATAGTCTTAGCCCGGCCGCGCCCCCCACCAGAGTTCTCGATCTCCCCAGCCCTGAGGCATCTCGAGGTGAGCACCACCCACCTGGGAGGCTCACTGTGGAAAGCCTTTTGCCGCCGCTGGATTGGACAGGAGTACTTGAACAGCAGAAGAGCCCTCTCTTGTCTTCCTGCTCACGTTCTGCTCACTTCACATTCATTCATTGGTAAATAGTATTCATGAAATATATATACAGATGCAAAATGATAATTTAGCTTAATATTAAGAGCTCTCCGTGGCTTGATCCCAGTTCCCTGTCTCACCCTTTCTCTGACTAGTCCTTTTCCTGAGTTTGCCAGGACCGTCTTTCTTTCGAGGCCCCATACTGTACTTCCCTACTTCTTTGCTTTGTTCAGACTCTGTTCCCTGCCTGAGCTCCTTTTTCTCCATGTATCCAAATCACTCCCATCCTGTGAGGCTAACTTGAACCCCCCTTCTGACCACTTTGGCCACAACGGTCTACTAGGTGTCTGAGCTCCCATAGCATTTATTCCCTCAGCCTGCATGTAGCCATTAATCAAAAATTGCCTCTGACATATGCTGTAGTCTCTTGAACACTTCCTCTTTGGGTAGAACGTATAGCCCTGAGTTGGCCTCCCTCCCTCCAGCTTATGGACATTGGAGTCAGGAGGGGACCTCTGGTCAGCAGTTTCCGGGTCAGAACTAAATGAAGTTCCTGGCAATGGACCTGCCCCTGGGTCCCCAAAGGAATTTCCTGTCGACACCCCTGCCCTCTGCCTTCCGTTTCCTCTCCTCCAGGCCTCACCTCTGAATCATGACTTTCCCTGCTAGTCCTTCCATTCTCTCTCTCCCCTCCATCCAATAAGGCTTCAGATAAGAACACTTGATGAGATCAGCTCCTGGAGACCATATTCTGCTTCAACAAGGACATGTGGTTCAGTGGCTGTAACTCTTTGCAGTTAGCCAACCAGTGACCTCAGAAGGTCATCAGCCCCTTGTCCATCCATTCATTCATTCAACATGTTCTAAGTGCATAATGTGTGCCATGCCCTGTGCTGGGCCCCAAGGACAGAGCAATGAACCGATCCCAGCCCCTGCTCTCCTTCTTCAAGCAGCTGGCCATCTAGAAGGAGATCCACGCAAGTTAACAAGCTGTGACAGGACACAGTCTGTATGATGGGAAAGGTTTAAGGTAGCCCATGCGGATGAAATTCTGTTCTGTTGAACAATATCTGTTGAGAAGCAGGATCCACAAAACCGTTGTGTTTTGTTTTTTTTTTTTAAGATTTTTATTTATTTATTTGACAGAGAGAGACACAGCGAGAGAGGGAACACAGGCAGGGGGAGTGGGAGAGGGAGAAGCAGGCTTCCCAGTGAGCAGGGAGCCCGATGCGGGTCTCGATCCCAGGACCCTGGGATCATGACCTGAGCTGAAGGCAGACGCTTAACGACTGAGCCACCCAGGCACCCCAAAACTCTTTGTTCTGTAGACCTTTCCAGAGACTGTAGTTCCTTTACGGTGCACCCAAGTCTTCAAAAATCTCCGACTTTTTCCCATTGCCTGTTAAACTTTAAAAAGAGCTGGTCACATCACTTAGCAGGATTCTTCATGTATTGCAAGATAATAATTGGATCATGCTTCTAGCATTGTGCCAGGTGCTTTAACTTTGCCTAGTGTGTAAAATGATGTTGGAAAGTAATAATTCAGGCACTAACGGTCCTAGCTGTCCTACTGAACATGTGCTGGCACCAGGAGCTTTTCACAGACCTCGTGGAAGGATCTGAAGCCCAGAGGGAGCTTTCTACCATACCCCAAGCCATTAGCACATCTTTGGGCCTACGTCCCCCAGATGTCTGTTCACCTGGTGAACTTCCCTTACCGTCTTCTGGTGTCATCCCTCTCCGTTGGGAGGGACGGACCAGCCAGTTGCCCCACCCTCCTTTGGCCAAAACCTCGTGCCTCATACCCGACTCCACCGACATTCTCTCCCTTAAACTTGAATCTTCAGATGCATCCCTGATGCTCATGTCGCCTCACTGCTGAGTTCTGAAGTAACTTCCCCCTAGGCCCTACTCTGCTTACGTTCGCACAGTTGATTACCGTGGCTTGCCAGCCAAGAACCATAACCCAAACTGTCGTTCGTTGCAACCTGGTACAGTCTTCCCATTCCTTTGTTCCGGAGCCAACAAGCTGATGCTGTCTGGAATTTGCAAATTCGGCTCAGCACTCTGTGGAAGGAGGAGAGGCTCAGACGCCAGGGCCATGGACCGTGGGACATTAGAGAAAGGAACTGTCTGACAAACAGCAAACGTGCCAAATGAATGCTTTCAGAGAAACGAGGGTTGCGTGAACACTATTGATTGTGGGCCCACTAATGGTTCAGGCTGCAAGGCTGGGCGTGACAGCTCAGCCTCACTCAGTGCCGTGATATACCGCCAAGTCAGGCCTATTTTCCGGTGTCAGCAGGGAAATGGGAGACTATTAAGGACACACCTTATCAGGAACTGAGCTCAGTGTCACTGGGGAGACGGTGGCAATTAGCATGATGGAAGCCATGAAGCAGCCCCAGCTCCGGGCCAGGTGCGGAAGAAATTAGTAGGAAACCTCTTAGCTGACAGGTCAGCTTTGGCCCCAACAGGGAGAGAGCCCTGAGCAAATGCTGATGCTCCCTGTTCTCTGGCTGGAAAGATCTCCACCCCCTCTAGTTACCTTTGGGTCTGCTCTCTGCACACACATTTGCTGGGGGGCGTCTATCTAGTCTCCCTGCCCCAATTACAGAAGCAATAATGACCCGTCTCCTTTGAATGGTGCTCTCACGTTTAGTATGTCAGGCAGGCAGTAGAGTCAAGGGTCCAAGTTTTGGAGGCTGGAGTGTCTGGGACAAATGGGTGAGTAAGTCAGCCACTATCTTTCTCTCTGGGGCCCTCCAGCTGGAGGGAGTGAGCGTGTGAGGGGCCTTCTTTTGAAGAAATTCCCACACGAGTGTCATCGCTTCTCTGCCCTCCCATTCCAAACACACACAAGGTCAAGGAAATGGATATGGCCCGTAAGCTAGGAGACCCATTCCCTGATCTACTTGAGTTTGCTGTGTGGCCTCAGAAAAATCCACTTGTCTCTCTGAGCTTTGGTTTTCTCTACTATAAAATGAGGCCACTACTAGATGATCTCTGAGTTAATCCAGGACCTCCAAGAAGCAGACACCAAGGGGGGTTGAACATACTAGGATGTTATGAGGAAAAATGCCTGTGAGAGAAAATGTGGAGGAAGCTGAGAAGGGCTGGGGGAGCCCTCCGACCAGGATGCTAGTCTGACTCTGAATCAAGAAATGGGAGGAGGATGCTTTAGTGGAAGCATCTCAGACTAGCCCTAAATCTAAGGAACATTCAGCAAGGCCATCGGGGAGTCGTTGGGCCAAAGACGGCTGTCAGAGGAGTCCAGTGTCTCCCAGGGACAGGTCTGCCTTAGCATCTGTGCTGTTCTCTGTCCTCTGGGAGCAGCCAGTGGGGAGTGAGTGTGGCCTCGCAGTAAACACAGGGATGGATTTCAGAGCAAGCAGCTGTGGCCTCCTGTGGTGGGAAGTCTACAAGGCACATTCTTTTGGCCACAGGAAAGCACCCCGTATGCTCTGCTGCCCGGTGGTCTAAGAACCCTAGAGATAGGCCAGCAGACCCAGACCCACGTCGCCCCGAGGGGGTCTGGCTGGGCACTGTGTATAGCACCTGCTCTCGGGCACTCCCTGATGGCAAAGTTGGCAGGATGTTTGTGTTCATGTGACACGCTGGGATCAAATGCT
Organism: Mirounga leonina; assembly: GCF_011800145.1. Taxonomy (NCBI): domain Eukaryota; kingdom Metazoa; phylum Chordata; class Mammalia; order Carnivora; family Phocidae; genus Mirounga; species Mirounga leonina. The sequence goes on from NW_023270418.1 coordinate 13,219,422, forward strand.
TCCTGTCTCTCCTATTTTTGGCCTTGCTTTGGTCCTCAGAGAAGGGAAGTAGGGGCTCCAGTTTCACCACTGTCATCTTTGTTTGAAGTGAAGCCAGACAATAGAGGCCCTACCCTGATTACGTTTGTCCTGCCTTTCCTGGATGCCCCCCAGCCTGGACCCTCCGTGCACAAGGCCACATGGCCACACGTGGGAAGCTGTATGCCTTTGAGCTTTGGGTGGGTCTGGGCTCAGAAAAACCTAGATCTGAGTTTCTGTTCCCCGTCTTCCTGGCTGCGTAACCCTGAGCAAATGGCCACCTCGGTGAGCCCTGACACTCTCATCGATAAAAGGAGGGAAATCATACCTACGTCTTAGGGTCATTGTGAGAATTCAATAAGACAAGGCACATAAAGCCTTTAGCCCAGTGTGACACCTAGTACATGTTCAACAAATGACACTTACTAGTGGCATCACCTCCTAAACACCTGCTGTCCGTATCGTCATGATTGCCCTCAATATTATCCTCTGATGAGAGATAATAAGGTCTCAGAAATGTCTCCTGTGCTCAAGAAGCATTCAGACAAGGACAAGAACACGTAGAAAGCCACACTGAGATTAGCGGCTAAGTTGTGGGGCTGGCTCGGGAAGTTCGTCACAGTCGGGGCTGTCTCGTTCATTCCGTGACTTCTACGGGACTTCCCTCTCGTGTCTGCGCTCCTGGTTTCCTGAGCTCCCAGGCAATGTCTTAGGCCCAGCACACCGTGATGTGCAGAGATGGTGATCCTGGCCTGCGGAGTATACATTCCAGTCACTGAAAGAACCGGAAAGAAGAGTGCAGGGTGCAGGTCGGGGTGATGACAGACAGAGCAGGAGGAAGAGGGTGGGCTGGCGAGGCCGGGTGATGAAGGGCCTTGTAAACCCTATTAAGGAATTGGACTTGATCCTGAGGGCAACGGCTGGTGCCCTTGATGGGTTTCAAGTAGGAGAGCGATGTAATCAGATTTGTCTGATGGCTTCAGAGCAATTTACCCAAGTTAACCCCCTTCCCCGGGGAAAACCTGTGCCCTGGAGAGGAAGATATAAAGAGAAAGGATTGGAATTGCACCCACCCCTTAAGAGCACTGCCCACGCAAACTTTCCCTGACCTGTCCTCGGTCTGACAAAGGCCCCGAGGCCGGCTGGAGAGGAGCCTTGTTGATTACTCACAATTCCCTTCCCGAGAGGACAGGCGCTGATGTGTTTTCTCTTGATAACACTGGCTCCTTTCGAGCAATAGGACTTCCTGTCTGATCGGAGAGCAATTACTGTACCTCCAAAGAGAAAACGCTTTAAACAAAGCCAGTTTTAGCCCTCCATGATAATGGAGACGTTTGCTCGCTGATCTACCATTAGCCCTGAGTTTAAGGAAGAATGGGCACTTAGGACTCCCAGTGACCAGAATGATGTCTCCAGATCTGTTTGGTAAAAGATTCCAGGGGCCAAAGGGAAAGGGGATTTTTCCCCAGGGAATCTTCCCCCCACCCCTCATGCCAGCCTGGGCCTGGAGCTCCTGGCTTTCCTGCTCCCCACCCCTCAGCAGGGGCCAGAGGCCTATGAAGAACAAGTTGCTTTGATCAACTCAGGGCAGGTCCAAGCTGCTCTGGTCAAGCTCGGTGGCCCTTGGTCTGTTTACATCAGTGGATCATGAGGAAATCTGCATGAAGACAAATTGTTACCCAACAGCCATCAGTAAAAACTGCCTTTTTTCCATACCTTGGGAGAACGTGAAAACTAAAAAGTTCACCCCTAGATGGGCACTCCTACCAGAGATCATCGGTTGTTTTCACTTTCTTTCCAGTATCAGCTGGAATATCCCTCACTCTTTGATTGCCACTTTAAGACCGAGAGAAAGATAAGTGGATAATAGTAATTAGTTAACACTTGCTTAGCACGTGCACTGTGCCAGACCCCACTCTAAGTACCGTATGTATACTTGTGCAGGGCAATTCTCCCAAAGATCCTATGACACAGATAGTGGTTGTTTTGTTTTGTTTTGTTTTAAGTAGGCTCCATGCCCCGCACGGGCCCGATGTGGGGCTTGATCTCATGACCCTGAGATCATGACCCTGAGATCAAGACCTGAGCTGAGATCAAGTCTGAGCCACCCAGGCGCCCCAACACAGGTACTATTATTATTCCCATTTTTATTTATTTATTTTTTTTTAAAGATTTTATTTATTTATTTGACAGAGAGAGACACAGCGAGAGAGGGAACACAAGCAGGGGGAGTGGGAGAGGGAGAAGCAGGCTTCCCGCGGAGCAGGGAGCCCGATGCGGGGCCCGATCCCAGGACCCTGGGATCATGACCTGAGCCGAAGGCAGACGCTCAACCGACCGAGCCACCCAGGCGCCCCTATTCCCATTTTTAAATGAGATAACTAGAGCATATTCCAGAACCCATGGATATATTATGGTATGGCAAGGGTGGAGATTAAGTGTATAGTTGGAATTAAGGTTGCTGACCAACTGACCTTGAGATGGGGAGAGTATCCTGGATTATCCAGTTGGGCCCAATGTGATCACAAGGTCCTTTACAAGTGAGAGTCAGGGTCAAGTTTGAAGATGCAACCCTGCTGGCTTTGAAGGTGGAGGAAGAGGACCACAAGCCAAGGGATTCAGGGGACCTCTGGGTTCTCTCCCAGAGCCTTCCAGAAGGAATGCAGCCCTCTACCATTGATGTTAGACCCTTGAGACCCATTTCAGGCTTCTGAGTTCCAGAATGGGAAGATAATAAATTGGTAGTGTTTTAAGCCATTAAGTTTGTGGTCATTTGTAACAGCAACCACAGGAAATGAACACACGGTATTGAGTGTACAGTAGTAAACACAATAAACACGGGCTTTAAGAGCTGGCTGGATATTGCCAATGTTTGCGGACTCCGGGTTCGGTCAGCAGTTCCTAAAGCACATTAGGCAGTGGGAGCTCTGCCCTTTCTGGAGCCCAGGGCCCTGCTGGTGGTGCTCCGTGCTTTCCTTGCCCTATTTAACTTAACTCCTTTGGCTTAACAGAAAATAGTAAGTATTTTCTAGTGTTTGGGACCATACTAAGTGTTTTGTATATATACCTAATTTCACCCTGACTACAGACTCTGAGAGATATTTGTATCCCCATTTACCAGATGAAGAAAGTGAGACTCTGAGAGGATAAGTGACTCTCCTAAGGGCACACACGACAAGTAAGTGGCAAGTGTGAGCCCCAGGCATCTGACTCTAAACCCCTCCACACTGTCAGCTGAACAGCTTCCGTTCCACCGCGTGTGGCAGCCCACGCGGGCCGGGCGTGGCAGCTCCACCCCACCGCCCCCCCCCCCATTCACATCTGAGGGCAGTGGCAGGGCCCCGAGCATGGGTTCCAGTAAGAGGGTGGAGTCCCCCCTGTTCGGGCAAACACTGTTCCTACCCATGAGCACAGAAGGGTGTTTTTCAGACAGAAGCCTGGCGGAGGCTGAGATAAGCGTGATTCAGGACAGCTCATGAGGAGCTGTTCTGGATAAAAACGCTTGGCAGAACGAGCGGACTGGGGCAGCTCTGCGTGGTACTGGAGACTGCATGCCAAGCGCAGGGTGAGCGAGGGGTGCTGTTTCTCCGGGAGCTCTGGGTCCAGAAATGGCCCCTGAGGAAGCTGGGACTCAGATCTACTCTACTCCAGGCCTTCACGTCTAGCCAGCCTCATGCCTCCCCAGAGAGGGCTGTGTTCCCATCACGCGAGGGCAACTTGATCTGGCCCTCGGCAGATTGTTTAACCCTCACGACGATCATGTGGGGTCCATTCTCTTATCACCACTTTACAAATGGGGAAACTGAGGCTCAGGAAGGGGACTTCCCAAGGCCACACAGCCAGTAAACAGAGAGCCTGGTGTCCCCTGTTCCAAAGCACGTGCTGGCGCCGAAGTCGGGGACGCGCTGACGACTGAGATCATTAATGAGGTTGCCTGATTCGTTACCTAAAAAGGAGATGGGGGAGGGAGGGGTGATCTCTGGCTGCTCCCGTTTCTCAGGTGGTCCTGGCTCTGAGCCGCGCCTGCTCACCTGCCCAGGAACCGGCCGTGGAGACGGCAAGGCTCCGGCCAGCAAAGGGTGTGTGTCTGTGGGGCGAGCTGCACTATCACAGTGAAGCGGAGCGGGGAGGAAGTGACTCAGTCATCAAAGGCCTGGTCTTCCTCGGGGAACTGTCCCTAATCACAATTATCCCGCTACAATAATACCATTTCAGAGAGACTGTGAGCCGGGGCACTGTGTAGCCATGTAAACTGCTTCCTGTATCTGCCAAACCCAACAGCATTGGGCAATTAATAGAATCCAGCTAGGCCTCCGGCTCTGATAAGGCCAGAGCAGCGCTGCCACTGGCCTTGTTGTTCTAGTGACGAATAGCCCGCACGCCACAAAGTCATTCCATTCCCTCCCGGGGACGTGCGGGGCCACGGTGGCCTGGGGCCCCCAGGAGGCCGGGGACAGCCATGCACCACCTTCTGCTCCATTTGACTTTTCATGGAGATAAAAATGACTTTCATTCTCCGGCTAAACAAAAAGTCATGACTCTTCAGGTCACCCCAGGACCCTCGTCGGGGAATTGATGATTTGGGATTGAGCAGGACCCCTGCAGCGTAGAACAAGGACCCACAGACAAGAAAGCAGTTCATGAGGTGGCTCAAGAGAAGAAGGAATTAGAGAAAGTTAATACAGTGTAACCTCTAGATCATCCCAGGCTCTAGGATTTTAAGAGCCACCTCAGATCCTTATAATAAACTGCTTTGCAGGGCATAGAGAAGGGCTTTAGAAAATGGCCTAGCCCCACAGAGATTCTCTGTGGCTCTTGGGCTACTGTTGGGAAGCAACACTTCACAGGGCCAGGGCCTTCCCGAATCCCGGGGTGAAAGTGGTTTGACATGATGGTGACCCATGGGCCACGGCCTAGATTTTGCTGCCCAGAGCTCCAGGTCCAATGGGGTGCAAGCATATTAAAACATCGGAATGCAAACTGGTGCAGCCACTATGGAAAGCAGTATGGGAGTTCTTCAAAGAACTAAAAATAGCAATTCCACTCTGGGTATTTATCCAAAGGAAATAGAAACAATAACTTGAAAATATATGTACCCCTGTGTTCATTGCAGCATTGTTTACAATAGCCAAGATATGGAAGCAACCCAGGTGTCCACTGAGGAATGGATGGATAGAGATGTTTTATTATTTATTTATTTTGTTTATTTATTTTTTTAGAAAGAGAGAGAGCTGGGGAGGGGCAGAGGGAGATGGAGAGGGAGACAATCTCAAGCAGACTCTGCTGAGCACAGACCACCAAGTGGGGCTCAATCTCATGACCCTGAGATCATGACCTGAGTCAAAATCAAGAGTAGGATGCTTAACCGACTGAGCCACCCAGGCACCCTGAGATGTTATTTATATATATTATATATACATATATTTTATATATATGTAATGGAATACTATTTGGCCATAAAAAAAGAAGGAAATCTTGCCATTTATGACAACATGGATAGACCCTGAAGGCGTTATGCTAAGTACAATAAGTCAGACAGAGAAAGACAAATACTGTATGAGTTCACTTATATGTGGAATCTAAAAACAAACAAACAAACTCAAGTTCATAGATGCAAGAACAGATTGGTGGTTGCCAGAGGCAGGGAGTGGGGGTGGGCAAAATGGGTGAAGGTGGTCAAAGGTACAAACTTTCAGTTATAAAATAAGTAAGGGGATGTAATGTACAGCATTGTGACTATAGTAAATGCTACTGTATTGTATATTTGAAAATTGCTAAGAGTAGATCTTGAAAGTTCTCATCACAAAAAAAAAATTTGTGGGGCACCTAGTTGGTTCAGTCAGTAGAGCATGTGACTCTTGATCTCGGGGTCATGAGTTCAAGCCCCATGTTGGGTATAGAGCTTACTTAATTAAAGATAAATAAATAAATAAATAAAATAAACCAAGAAAAAATCTGTAATTATATGTGACGATAGATGTTAACTAGGCTTACCATGGTCATTTCACAATATATACAAATATCAAATCATTATGTTGTAGACCTGAAACTAATATAATGTTATTATTACACTGTATTATGATATGTTAACTAATCTAATATTAACTAATATAATGTTAACTAATATGATGTTATTATTATATTGTATTATAATATGTTAACTAATCTAATATTAACTAATAAATGTTAACCAATATGATGTTAACTAGTATAATGTCAATTACATCTCAGTTAAAAGGAAAAAACACTGCTCTTCCCACTTTCCTATTTTCTTTCTGGTGACCAGCACCCTCATTTCTTGTCAGTGGGTAGGGCGCACTCATCTTCTTACCAAGGATCAAATGTCTGCATTCTCTGGGGTAAAAGCTGACTAATAAGTTTGACTCGTTTGGGACGCTTAAGCCAAATTCCCAAGAAGTCACGGCTGGTTGAGTCAAAGGTGTGATTCTGACTCTCTTCTCAAGGGGAATGACTCTATAGCTTGCTCAGTTTCCTCCTCCCAAGAATAATGCAAATGAAGGCAAAGGGATTTTTGCCCTGAGCTAGGCCAGATGAACCTTTGGGGAGGAGGGAGTGAGGCCAGAGGATGTGGGTGTTTTAAAATTGGCTCTCATTTTGCGGGAAGACTCTCTCCCAAGGTGACTTGCAAATTGTACTCAAATGTAGTAATTTCCCCCAGTTTGGGTGTTTGGTGTTGTTAGTTGCTGTTCTGTGGGGGCCCATTCTGATGTACTTTCTTGGGAGAAATTTCTTTTAATGGTCTAAGAGTGTTTATGCTCTAATAGGAGGGGGGGAGGGTGGGGGGAGGGAGGGGGGAGGCAGATGGGCACAGGGCGCTGTAACACAATGCATAATAGTTTGGTGGTTAGGATTTGAGTCCCAGCTCTATACTTCCTAGCTGTGCAATGGGGCAAATGATTTTAACTTCTCTCAGTCTCAGTCTCCTGGTGTAATTATAGGACTTAATGCCCAAGATTGTTGTGAGGATTAAGTGGCCATGCCTACAAAGTAGTTAGTTCAGTCCTTGGTGCATGTAAGTGCTCGATACCCACATATTGAGCTTCTAATGGCTTTTAATTGTTTTGTTATATTAGATTATCTCTCTCCCCTACTAGCAGCATCCAGATCTTTCTCACGAACAGCGGGCCCATGAAACATCCCTCACTAGATGTTAGAATGCAATCTATGACCACACCCAGGCCAGTCTTGAACACCTCCTGGAAACAGAAGACTCACTGCTTAACTAGGGTGGCTCATTTCATTTTCAGAAAGTTCTGGTTGATGGATACTTCTTCCTGTCATTGAGTCAAAGTTTGTCTCTCTGGGGCCATCATTTGGTTCTTGCTGTGCTCTCCAGAACCGTCGGAAATTTAAGTCCAGTCTCTGTGGTTTTCTATGTGGAAACGCTTCAAACATTTGAAGAGCTGGCACACCGCTTCTGAGACATCTCCCCCCAGAAAGCTTGAGTCCTTCACAAGGCTGGCTACTCTCATTGGAACCTCCTCCCCTCCCTGACCCACCGACCCACGTATCACTTTCTCTCTAGTAGAAGGGTGAGTTCAAAGAAACCAGAAGACTCATTCAGTTAGCTGGAAACACATTGCAAGTTTCACTTTTTTTGGTATGGAGGTGAATTTCCATGTCAATGGCACTGAAACAGCTGGAGGTGGTTGATAAATGGGAGCTGGTTCTAGATATCAAGTGCGCCCCAATGTCCAGTGGCTGGTGGAGCATTTCCTTCACCGGAAGTACTGGAGGTAGCTTGAATGGAAAGATGAGAGGGCCCCTCGGAGGTAGAGCTTATGGCTCAGCCTCCCCAAGGCCAGGCAGCAGGTGGGGCCAGATAACCGCTAGATAATGGCCTCAAGAAGCCACAGGAAGGCCAGCACTAATCTCTCAGACCCTGTTGTGTGAGCATCTGGAATCTGGGCAAGGGATGCTCCAGCCTTTGAACTTCCCACTCGCTCCTCTACATATGACAGCTGCTTCAGAAGATAATATTCTGTCTCTGTCACATCTAGTTCAAAGGGGATAGCTAATCTTGACTTTCAGTTGCTACCTAATGAAGATTTTAATCCAGATCCCTTGGCCCAGTGACATGCCGCACAATAATTACTACAACACATATTTGAGCCTCAAGTTACTTTGTCTGGTGTTTTGCCCTGTCCTTCACTCTCGCACTAATACCACACTCATGACTTCTGACACCAGATGTGTGGGTTTATGCCCACACCAACTAATTCTTTCACACCAGCCAGGTGTCCTACAATTCAGTTCAGTTCTGACACTACCTACCAAAGCTACAAGTTAAGGGCTCAGTCCCACAAGACTGTCCCCATTTCAGACATCAGTGGCAAATCCCAGGGTGCCCTCAGTATTTATGACTGACTTATAAGTTGGGGTTCCCCAGCCCTCTCTTTGGGTTTGATAATTTGCAAGACCGGCTTATAGAACTCTGGAAAATACCTATTTATGTTTACTGGTTTATTATATAAAAGAGAATATGATTAGGACACAGATGAATAGCTCAATGAAGGACGAGGTTGGGAAGGGTCCTGGGTACAGAGCTTCTGTCACTGTGGAGTTGGGGTGTGTCACCCTTCCTGCACATGGATGTGTTCACCATCCTGAAAGCTCTTTGAACCCGTATTTTCAGGATTTTTATGGAGGCTTCAACACATTGGCATGATCAATCATTCATTCAATCTTCAGCCCCTCTCCCCTCCCGGAGGATGGGAGATGGGGCTGAAAGTTCTAAGCTTCTAATCATGGCTTGGTCTTTCTAGTGACCAGTTCCCATCCAGGAGCCCATCAAGAGTCACCTTATTAGGGCGCCTGGGTGGCTCAGTCAGTTGAGCGACTGCCTTCGGCTCAGGTCATGATCCTGGAGTCCCAGGATCGAGTCCCACATCGGGCTCCCTGCTCGGCGGGGAGTCTGCTTCTCCCTCTGACCCTCCCCCCTCTCATGTGCTCTCTCTCTCTCATTCTCTCTGTCAAATAATAAATAAAATCTTAAAAAAAAAAAAAGAGTCACCTTATTAGAACAAAAGACATTCCTATCATTCCAGAAACTCCTAGGGACTTAGGAGCTCTGTGTCAGGAACTGGGATCAAAAAACAAGTATTAGAACAAAAGATGCTCCTAGTATTCTTATCATTTAGGAAATTACAAGGGTTTTAGGAGCTTTGTATTGGAACCAGAATCAGAGGCCAATGCACATATTTTCTATGATTTCACACACATCCTGGGCTCTTAGAAAGCGATTATTCATTCATTTTTCCATCCATCCATTCATTCAACAACTTGTTTCTGAGTCCCAATCTCGTGCCAGGCACTGTGGTGCACATGGAACTATAATGGTGAGCAGGACTGCGGGCATCTGGATGGTCAGTCAGTTACATGTCTGACTTCAGCTCAGGTCATGACCTCAGGGTCCTGGGATGGAGCTTGGTAGTGGGCTCCCCACTCAGCAGGGAATCTCCTTGTCTCTCTCCCTTCTGCCCCTCCCCCTGCTCATGCTCTCTCTCTCTCAAATAAATAAATAAAATCTTAAAAAAAAATAGTGAGCAAGACAAGCCAGATTCATCCTGGATAGAACTTAAGATCCAAGTGGCAGAGAAAGATATTAATTATATAATCATTCACATGCCACAGAACAACAAACCATTTGAAAGATTATAATGAAAAGAAGCAAAATTCTTTTTTAAAAAATATTTAATTAATTTATTTATTTAGAGAGAGAGTGCGGGAGAAGGGGAGGGGCAGAAGGAGAGGGAGAGAGAGAATCGCAAGCGGAATCCATACTCAGTGCAGAGCCCCATTCAGGCCTCAATCTCACAACCCTGACTGAGATCATGACCTGAGCCAAAATCAAGAGCTGGGCGCCCAACCAACTGAGCCACCCAGGTGCCCCAAGAAGCAAAGTTTTGAAGAAGCTATTCACAAAGGATCTAATCTCGGTCTGTGGAAATCAGAGAAGGCCTGAGAGAGTCCCCAAGGAGACAGTGGATATCCAGGTTAATAGTGCTATAACCCTCCACACTTCCCAGAGGCCTCACATGGTCCTCAACACATAGTAGGTGCTTAATAAATATTTGTCGATGCAGGAATGTATATATGAACTGACCATGTTTTTTCTTTATTTATTTAACCAAGTTGTTCTTGATTAAAGTGATAGCCTGAATGGAGTTTTGTATCTGGGCAGTTCTCTAGAGATGATGTAATGCTTTCACATGCATAACTTCATGATCCTCAAGCACCCTTGAGTAGTGGGAAGGATGGGTATTATTTTCTGTGTTTCATGGGCAAGAGAGCTGACAGGGAGGAAGTCTGGTGGGTAAAGCATGCTCTTGAGTCCTACAGTCCTGGCATAAACTCCACCTCTTAGCAGCTGTGGGAGGCCTGTGAGCAAACATGGAGTACAACATCTTTGCCATATTTATCCCCAGGCCTGGTGCGCTCCCGAATTAAAGTTCACACTGGAGGGCTCCAGAGTGATGACTGTTTAGGGCTTTCTTAGGGGCTTGTGAGAACAGTGGCCCATATGAATACATTCTGAACCAGGGTCGGCTTCCCAGGAAGAAAGATGTGGTTCTTCAACCTTGGCAGAAACCTCTCTAAACTCAACAATTCAACCAATATTTATTCTGTGCTTACTAATTAAAGGCACTGCACTGGTGTAAATATGCTTTCATATCTTAGTAAGAGGAGCCACCTTCCAGAAATTTCTGTTTCAATAAAATTAATAACCACAGCTACCAAGTATGGAACCCTCAGTGTATGCTAGCCAATGTGCTAAGCACTTAACGTGTATTGAATCCTCACGACTCTGCGTCATTGGGAGTAGTACTACTTTACCCCCACGGTGATGGTTAACTTCTGTGTCAGCTTGACTGGGCCATGGGATGCCCAGACATTTGGTCAAACACTAATCGGGTATATCTGTGAGGGTGTTTTGGGTAAGATTAACATTTGAATTAGACTGAGTAAAGCAGATGGCTCTCCTGAATGTGGGTGGGCCTCATCTAATTGGCCAAAGGCCTGGTTAGACCAAAAAGGTTGACCTTCCCATTAGTAACAAGGAACTCCTTCTGTCTGACTGCCTTCAAGCTGGGACACTGATACTTTTCCAGCCTTTGGACTAGAACTACACCCTCTCTGGGGTCTCCCCAACTTGCTGAATGCACATCTTGGGATTTGTCAGCCTCCGTAACCATGTGAGCCAATTCCTAATAATATATCGCCTTTATATATACATATCTATAAATATATGTATATATATACACACACACATAGGAGGTCACATATACATATATACATACATTTATATACACACACACACACACACACATATACATAGCCGTATTGATTCTGTTTGTCTGGAGAACCCTGACTAATACATCCCCTTTACAGATAAGGAAAATGACACCCTAGCCCTTCCCCTTACTAATTCCCAAACTCAGCCCATCATCTTCCCTCCTAACCCCACACCCCTGGGATCTGAAATGAAGCATCCCTTTGTCCTCCCTAGATTTCCTTTATCTCCTAGGTCTGAAGAGTCCCTGTCTTTGAACTCTATATGGAGTCCCCTCCCTTTCTTCATGCCTGCTGCTGATACCCACTGCCAGATCCTCAACTTCTTCCGTCTGGGGGGGTGGGGGGTGGGGGAGGAGTGATATGGCCTGAGGGGTTTCCAGAGCTACAAACCCTCCTGACAGCAGACAGTCAAGATCTTCCCCCAAACTCAGCTCTTCTCCCTGGCCAGGCCCTTTTAGTCATCAGTGGCTTTAGGCACGAGGCCTAGGGCCTATATAGCTTTTGGGGGTTTCCAGGATAATGTTTTCAGCCTAAAATATGTTTTAATGGATAACCAAATGTGAAAAAAAGAATTGCAATTAATAAGTGTTCCGAAAGTTAATCTGTTAAATTTTGGTGCCTATAAAAATTTCATCTCAATTGAAAATAACTTTTAAGTTAGTTTCTTATAACTTTGCATGAATTTCTGAATATGCATACTGATTGCTGAGTTATCACGGCCAATTGTAAAATAAATGTGCTAAAAGATAAACTGAGGCAGATTAAAAATTTTTGGCTCATTTGAGCAAAAATCAGTTCAAATCAGGCAGCTCCCGAAGTGGTTAAGAGTGCTCCTCCAGGGGCGCCTGGGTGGCTCAGTTGGTTAAGCGACTGCCTTCGGCTCAGGTCATGATCCTGGAGTCCCGGGATCGAGTCCCGCATCGGGCTCCCTGCTCGGTGGGGAGCCTGCTTCTCCCTCTGACCCTCCCCCCTCTCATGTGCTCTCTGTCTCTCTCATTCTCTCTGTCTCAAATAAATAAATAAATAAAATCTTAAAAAAAAAAAAAAAAGAGTGCTCCTCCAGCAGGAGCTCAGGGCAAGACTTTATAGGAAAGATGAGGAAGCAAAGCAATTATTTGACTGACCGTAGCTTAAATGATTGCCTTATTGGGAAGGCCTCGTTGGCTACTTCTGATTGGTTGTCCTTAGATTTCAATTTTATAATGTTGAGGCATTTACAGGCTTAGGTTGCAGTTTGCTTACACAGGTGCTAAAGCATTAGAACAAGTCAGTCTAATGGCCTCCTGGTTTAATTAATTTAACAAATGTACTTGTAACGGAATAATTTCAGAAGTGACCATTATCAAAACCTTGTCTGCTTCTTCTCCAGCAAAAGGATGTATGTTTAGTGTGGGATGGCTACGCCTGGATCCTATCATGTTCCTCTTTATCTCAAGATTTCCCTCCTTCAATTCCTACAGTCATTACCCCTCCCCACCCTGGACCCCCTGCTCTTTTGTACTCAACTCTGGTATTCAAAGCTATCCATAACCCAGTCCATCCTGAACCTGAGCTTGCTTGCTTGCTTGCTTGCTTTCTTCTTACCTTTCTTTCTTTCATTCATCCATTCACTCATTCAATAAATTCAATTGAATCATGTTTATTCAATTGAATCAATGTTTATCATTGATATTTTAAGTTAAGCATGGTTCTAAGGGGGATACAGCATTAAGCAAGACAAACAAGGCCCCTGCTCTCCAGAAATTTACACTAGACAAGCAGAGGTAGGGTGTAGCTGGTGGACTGGAGATAACCAGTAAGCAAATAAACAAATAGATAACAATAAGCCATCAGCTCTTTTTAAAGAAAAATAAGGGGCGCCTGGGTGGCTCAGATGGTTAAGCGTCTGCCTTCGGCTCAGGTCATGATCCCAGGGTCCCGGGATCGAGTCCCGCATCAGGCTCCCTGCTCTGTGGGGAGCCTGCTTCTCCCTCTGCCTCTCTCTCTCTCTCTCTCTCTCTCTCTGTCATGAATAAGTAAATAAAATTAAAAAAAAAAAAAGAAAAAAAGAAAAATAAGTGAAGGTAAAGAACTTGAGGGCAGGTGTTCTTTTTAGATAGGGTGGCTAGAGAAGTCCTCTCAAGAGGCCACATTAAAACAGAGACATGAATTAAGTCAGGGAGCCAGCCAGGAAAAGGTCTGACAGGAGTGTTCCAGTCTGAGGAACAGCCAGTGCAAAGGCCCTGAGGTAGGCATGGCCTTGGTGTGTTGGAGAAAAGGCAAGGAAGTCAGTGCAGCTGCAGCAAAGTGAACAAAGGGAGAATGTTAAGAGTTAAGGTTAAAGAGATGGGGTGGAGTGGGCAGGATATGAAGGACTTGGTCAAGACAACTCCTCTGCTTTCCAGTATGTTCCTTCAGATGCTTAATTTGCAAATGCTGCTATTGTGTGGGAGGCACTTAATGGCTGACTGGTTCATTGAGCAGTTGCAGCTGTGTGCAGAACACCACGGGGCATCATGGATCTGCCAACACCTCCCTCAGACAGACATCTCTGTGGGCAGGGACAGACAAGCACAAATTGCCCCACAACTAGCCACTCTCTGCCAGTTCCAGCAAACACCTTCTTGGCCCCCCTTGGCTTTGCTGCTTGAAGAGTCCCACTTGCTGCCCACCAGTTTCCTCCGAAATGCCCTTTGCCCCATCCTCGTCAGCCACACAGCAGTGAGCTTAATGCACTTCACCTTGACTTGTACTGAGGTGAACAGACCAAACTTGACGTCTGCCTTCCTCTTGGTAACATCCTCAGTATTTGTGATTCTGAAATCATGGAGTTAGTAGGAAGTAACTGAATCCAGTACGTTTCAGAATCCTCCTCATTGAGAAGTCTGCAGTGCATTAGAAATATTTTCCCCATGAATGGAACTTGTTTGGCTTTTGTTGAAAAGAGTTAGGGGTTTGGGGGACTATGGTTAAACTTTGCCAGGAAATTTCTATTGAGAACCTCTCAGAGGCACTGGGAGAGCTTCGAACAAGACACACCACATCCTTTTGGAAGGAACTTCTATGGGGGAGAAGGAGAGGGATGGAGAGAACAGCCAACAAACAAGTAAACAATAAATGATGAAGGTACATTTGGAGAGTGATCAACAACACAGGGGAAACATGACAAGGTGAGAGAGAGTGGCTGGAGATTGGGGGGTGGGGGGTGTGGCCAGTACCTTGGACTGGGTGGCCCAGGGCGTCCTCGGAGAAGACCTGAATGAAAACAGGGAGCCGGGCATGAATTTCTGGCAGACATAACAGAAAGTGCAAAGGCACTGAGGTAGGAATGGCCTAGCCTTTGGTGGAACAAAGGAGAGTGGATGCCTCGGGCCAGGCTGTATAAAGTCCAGTGGGCCTTGGTAAGAGGCTTGGATTTTAGGTGCCATAGGGAAGCACGGGAGGAGTTTTAAGCAAGGGAATGATTTGCTTAGTGTTTAAAACTGTGGCTGGCAGGTGAAAGGGCCATCAACACTCAGCCTTATGTCTGCACAGTGCTTTTCCATTTACAAAGGCCTTCCTTGTTGGTGATCTCGTTACCATCACGACACTGAATGAGATGAACAGAACACATCCTGTTTCATGGGTGAAAAACCGAGGCTCAGAATGGTTTCAGTGACTAAGGCCAGGTAAAATAACTAGAAGGTGACAAGACTCGGTTGAAAGTACCTCCTGCTTCTTGGGAGACATTCCGTGGGTCTGGGTTGAAAGGAAATTAACCAGCAACTCCAGTTCTATCCATCTGCATCCTTACCGTGGCCAACAAACAGCACAGTCACATCTCCTTTGCTCCCTTAGGGTGTGGCTTCCCTCACCTGGGATTCATCCCCAACTCCCTTTGCCTTCCACCTACCACTCAGCCCCTTCTCAACAGTTCCAGCCAGAGGAGCGTTCTCCCCTTCCAACCGCGCACCAGAATGTGGAGGAGGGCGCTCAATTACAGGTACATCTGGACGTCCTTGTATTTATCTCATCACCATACTCTGCAGACACCCATCCCCCCAAACTCTGTTAGTACCCACAAACGCACACCTGGTTCCTGTGATAGAGCAAAGCATGGAGGACGGGCTCGATATAAAACAAAATTCTCCCAACTGAATCAGAGTTATTATATCCCAATTGCTTTCTATGTGCCAGGCATGGAATTATTGGTATTTTCCCAAAATTATCGAATTCTAATAGCAACCGTCTTTGAGAGAGGTACTATTATTATCATTTTATACATGAAGAAACTGAGGCTCAGACATGTCTGTAAGGAGCAAATGACTTCAGCCCCTATGCTCTTAATCTCTACTATACTTCCTTCCTACTGGATACAGATCTCTGCTTGTTCAGCCTTGATATTTGACCCTTAGGTGCGAAAAGTAAGAGTCTAAAAACCAATCAAAATGTCTTCTTCAGCAAACACATAGAAGAGCCTTGCAAAACTCCCTGAGATGAATCACCGACCCATTAGTCCACCTGTCCATCCAGGTGTCATAGCCACCATCTTTCCCTCTGGTGTATGCCAAGTGTTTGAGGAAAGGATATGTACAGCCTACAGATTGGTGGGTGGGGTAGAGGAAGAATGTGAACAAGAGGTCTGGCTTGCTTAATTCTGCCCTTCTCTTCCCTGAATTAACTCCTTTGCACCTCTGGAAGAGACAGAAGAGTTTCAGGTAGGCTATAAAAACAGACTCTCGGCTACCTTCTCTCCTTGTCATCCCTGCACCTCGTCACCCATCGCCGGTCCTGAAAAAGCAGCTGTGAACCGGGTCGGGCTGGGCTTCTGCCCCACTGGCCACCTTCAGGAGGCAAAGTATCTTTCAGTGACTTGCAATCTGCCGCTCATCTGGATCAGGCATGCCCAGTAAAGCAGAAATAACTACAACCGCGGTGCAGTGGTCTGGACGTTGAAGGTGCGCACGAGTGTTTTCTTTCTGTACTACACCTTGACCAGTTCCTTAACCTCTGGGCCTTGGACTCTGCCTTTGCCTGATAGGACAGGATTTTCCTTTTCCTTCACCTTCTTCCTCTTCTCCAGTGCAAAGCCTCTAGTATGGAAGAGTTGTTTAGTGAGACAAAAAGATTGAGACTTTAAGCTAATAACATATCAAAATAAGACAATGATCATAGAGGTGGGCAATCTTAGCAAGAGACAGGTTTGTTAGTCCTGCGGTTACTCCACCCTAGATTTACACAGGTCAAACAGAGGCCACCAACTAAAATGCCCAGAAGGACCAGGCTGATCATATAAATGAGCAAAATCAGAGAGAGCAATATCTACACAACAAGGCCTGGGGGTCCTTAATGAGCTAAAATAAAGCACACAGACTTGCCTAAAGGGGCAGGCATGACTCAGCTCAGAGCTGTTGTGGCCACATGGGAACACAGATTCAGGGCTGAGAGATCATTCCACTTTCTGGTTTTTAAGCCAAATCTTATTTTTAAGCATTACCTACTACGTCAACTTGTTAAAAACAGTGTGGGTCAATAAAACATGCTGTGTTGAGGGGAAATACTTGCCTCCTTGAGGATTCCTCATGAGAAGAGACATCTATGGGAGTGACACCTGGCCTCTCCCACTCTTCATTCATTCCTCTCCAGATGGGGAACAGTAACTTACCTGATGGATGGGTTTGGAGGAAGGAACTGGATGTTCATAACCCAAGACCTTCCTCTTGCTTTCCCTTGGGAGCTACCCACCCACAGTGTTCCGCCCCGATGAAGGGCAGCCCACCTCAATCGAGCATAGCTAGTTCTCCAACTCCGGGACTCCTACCTCCATAAGCCGTATTCTCCAACATCCACTTTCTCAATAAGGTGATACATGACCTCCATCAGCTTCTCTTTGGTCTTCCTTCTCAGTCAGATCACCAGCTTAGGCAGAGAGGAGAAGCCCTATTTATTGGGTCAACACTAGACTCCAAGAGTCAGCTCTGGTCCCAAGTTATATGTTTGCTCCCTCTAACTACAAACCAAAATTTCTGGATGTGGGATTAGGGCCCACTATATCCCACCAGGGCAAGGGCAGGATCCAGGCTTAGGACCTTGAGAGTCTTCTGGTGATCCTCCTGGACGGCGCTCGGAGAGATGGGAGATGGGGGGTGGGGGGTAGGTGGCGAGAAGATGGAGTGGATTGTGGGAAGTAAGAAAAGAGGGAGGGGAGATCCAGAAAGAGGGCCGCCCAGATACCCGTCAGAGGAGGACAGTATGTGGACTGCAAGGTGACTTGGTGGGATAATGCAAGAATGTTTTGCACCATCTTCTGAACATAATTTGCATTCAGGATCACTTAATAGTAAGGTTATTTGCTTTTAGGGAATGGTCTGTACTTATGCACCCTTCCTGGGGGGTAACACAAAAATAATAACATCTCCCATTCCTCTTTCACAAGGTTGAAAGGATCAAATGAGTTATCTCTGGGAAAGCTGACCACAAGAACTTGTTATCTGTATCATAAACAATATAATTTAAGATGCCAAGAAGAGTCGGGCGCCTGGGTGGCTCAGTTGGTTAAGATGCCAAGAAGAGTCAAACTTATCAATTCTGAAACTTACTTTCCAAAACCCCAGAGAACTAAAATCAGATGTTCTTTTCTTGAGGATGATATAACACGAGAAACTAATACCTAGAAAAAAATGTTAAGTAGCAAAATAAACCATTTTGAGGCTCATTCATTGAACACTTATTGAGCATTTACTATATGCCTGTCACTGGTCTGAGAACTGGGCGTGTAAAATTGAATATGTACTCTGAACAAAGAGAGTTTATAGTGGTGGCAATTTCCGGCAATTCAGTGTGCTGTGTTTTTGTTTTGTCTTATTTTAACTGAAAGTACATTTTAAAAGAATGTTTGGGAATTATAGCTCTACAATAAAATATGTTTTGTTTCACTTCCTTTAGCTGTTACTTTATGACAGCACTGACCTTCTGACCAGAAGCAAGATTCTGGCCTTTCTAAATATCCCATATTGGCTGGGCTTAATGGGTTTTCAAAATAAATGGATTGGATTTTTCAACCTGTCAAAATACAGAGCACGAGGGCTCTTTTGAACTTGAGAGGCCTGCTCTGAGCAGAGATTCAGAGTCCACCGTTTGAGCAGGGGAGCTAGGAGCCAGTTTATCAGCAACCTGTTATTTTTGATGGAAGCAGAGGTGACCGGGACAAAGAAATGAGCTCAGGGAGGTCAGACTAACTTAAACATGATGTCACCTGGGGCAATCAAGGCATCAGCTGTCTTACACTTTCTCAGAAGGGAATTTTAGAGGATTTTAACCCAGGCATAAACCTAAGCCTCACCTGACAGCTCCAGCAAGACCATCCCTGGGAGGGGCCAGAGTGGAGTTGGCACCACCGGGAAGCTGATCACAGGCGCCGTCGTGAGGGGTTAGCTATAAAATGCTGGGCTGTGTTATCATTAGTAATAGAAGCACGGAAAAATGCTCTGATGTTAGACCAGCTTGGATTTGTACCCCAGCTCTACCAGTTTCTAGCTGTGGCCTTGAGCAAGGTGTCAGTTTCCCCATTTGTGAAATGAGGCTGAGAACAGTACCAAGTTCACAGGACTGTCAAGATGGTCAAACCCAACAACTAGTAGAATAATTCCTCCAGTAGTCTTCATAAGGGTGGGTGGGGTTGGTGGGCAAGAACAAGAAAGGAAGGGAGGGAGAGAGGAGGCGGGATCAGTAACCCCACCTGGCCCCAACCAACAGCTCATCCAAGACCGTTGCAGAGTGGTTTTGGGGATCGTGGGACATGTATCAGAAGAGGACATGGGAGAGTCTAGCTCACACTGTGTGATGTAGGGGTACAGGAACCCACTGGGATAATCCCACATTTCCATTTTGCTGGCTTCAGGTCCTAGCAGATTATTAAAGGGACATCAAGAGCTGTCCCTGGTGTTGGGAATTACAAGATAGAAGGGTTTCCCAGCCAGGATGTGAAATAAATCGTGGAAAGAACGCCCAAGGACAAAGGGAAGCGCCTATCAGCACTAGGCCAGTAAACAACCTGGGAGCTACAATGGCATGAACCAGAGAGGGTTGATGTTGCCAGTTTATATGCTTCTGTCTAACCGTCACTATAAATTGTGAGCCAGGGAGCAGTGTTGGTAGATTATTGAACCAGAAAGGGATAGTCCTCAGTGTTTCTAAGTTTTTCTTATTTTTCTTCTTGATTATCGCCTTGACCTTCCCCACCAACATTGTTATCATTATAACTGATCTTTTTTAAAAAATTTTTTTATTCTTATATTATCCCCATACATTACATCATTAGTTTTAGATGTAGTGTTCCATGATTCATTGTTTGTGCATAACACCCAGTGCTCCATGCAGAATGTGCCCTCCTCAATACCCATCACCAGGCTAACCCATCCTCCCACCCCCCTCCCCTCTAGAACCCTCAGTTTGTTTTTCAGGGTCTATCATCTCTCATGGTTCATCTACCCCTCTGATTCCCCCCCCTTCATTCTTCCCCTCCTGCTACCTTCTTCTTCTTCTTCTTTTTTTTTTTTTCTTAACATATATTGCATTATTTGTTTCAGAGGTACAGATCTGAGATTCAACAGTCTTGCACAATTCACAGCGCTTACCAGAGCACATACCCTCCCCAGTGTCTATCACCCGGTCACTCCATCCCTCCCACCCCACCCCCCACTCCAGCAACCCTCAGTTTGTTTCCTGCGATTAAGAATTCCTCCTATCAGTGAGGTCATATGATACATGTCTTTCTCTGTAGAACTGATCATTTTTATCATCATTCCTTACCCATGCACAGTCTCTCACCATTTGCCAAGAACTTCTGCATCCCCTATGATAGTTTGATCATCACAGTAACTCTTTGAAGTGGACAAGGCAATATTAGCATCCCCATTTTCCCAATGTGTAAACCAAGGCTTGGAGAAGGTAAACCACCAGCCCTAAGTCACACTCAAGTTCAGGTCTCTTGTAAGTACTGTTCATTTACAACGCTACAACTTTACTCTAGAATGATATCAAAATATTTAACGACTGATAAAGCATGGGTACTGACTAGTCAGTCATACACAGTGGATGGGTCTTAGAGATCTTCAGGCCGCTGCTCTAAATACCACACCTTTGTATCTTTTGGTCCAGCCTTCTCTGCCATTTCACCTTAAGCTCTGTCCCCAAGTAAGACTGAAAGATGAGGCATTTAGAGGTGAGATGGTGGGGTTATTAAGATAAAGCAAAAGCTTTCAGTCTTGTCTTCCTTGACCATCTTGAGACAAGGGAGTAGGGGAAGTAGTTGGGGGTGAAGCATGGCTATTACATGGGTTTGTGGGTTGTAGGGAGACACCACTCCTCAGAGCGGGAAGTTTGGGTTCAGGCCAAATCTTTACAGCGTCCTGTGGCTTTGGACGGAAGAAAAAGGCAGGGGGAAAGAAAAGAAGAAAAAGGCAGGAATTAGAAGTCAGGTGGAAACAGGATTGGAGTGGGAGCCAGTGGGGAATCCAATGAGGAGCCCCCCTGGGAAATCGAAGGGTCTTCCTCTCGATTCTCCTGGAGCGAGGCATGCAGACGTAGTGGCCTGCCCCATACACGGAGCGGGGTAGACCACAGGCAGCCCGCGTCTTCATCAGAACTAAAGGAAATGTGCACAATCTGAACTCAAAAAATGAATAGAAGATAAATCAGGTTTTCACTTTCTCAGAAGCTATGCTCCCCATTTTCCATTCAAGAATGTTACTCATTCTATTTTTATACTTAGTTTATCAACTCTTCTTATGTACTATTCTTTTATTTCAGAAATAATAGACATTCACGGTGAGAAAAAAAATAATACAGATAAAGGCAAAAAAAAGAAAATTTAAATCCCCTCTGATTTCTCTATCCAGAAGTAACATAGCTGAATGTGCTGATTCACATACTTCCAGACCTTGTCCCATGAATAAAACTCTCATGGTCAGGATGATGATTTACAAATACATAGTTACTTGATGCCTAATGTTTTCTCTACCTATCAGTCTTGAAGTTTAGGGACATTATCTTTGTTTGAAAATATAGACAATACAGACAATACCAGGAATCTGAAAATATTTTACTGCATGGGTATCTTGTTGATATCATAAAATCAGAGGCAGAATATTTATTAGAAATATCCAAGCACAGGGCTAAGAAACAAATCGCCTGTGCCTGAGCAGCATTCTGTGTTTTCAAAGTGGCCATGTAGAACAGAAAGCCCACTGGAACCATATATCACCACTACATAAACAATAATAACAATTCTTGATTCATATCTTCATATTTTCTGCCTTGTTCTTGCAGAAAAGTTGGTAAAGGCTGATTAGACTCTTACACCTACTTTTTTTAGAAGATGAAAGATAGGAGAATATATTACCACAATGAAAGGTGGGGGGGAGCCCAAAGGAAAATCTGTTTTTTAAAAATCTGGGACTTGTCAGCATGATACACAGCTCTGAAGATTAGAGCAAAGCAAAACAAATGTGTGAGTTATTTCTTGGATCAAAAGTTTCAATCATCTTTTGGGCTCACTTCTTAGGTATTTGGATATCCGTAAATGATAAACAAGATGGCAAACAAATAAAAAAAAAAAATCCAGAATGTGAGGCTTTCAGGTGAAATGGTCTTTAACCATGTTCCTGGCTAAGGTCTTCATCAAAAGAATTTCTATCAGCAGGAGGAGCAGAGCTTAACATTAAGATGAAGGTGTGTTCCTTTTTTATGATTATAATCCTGCTGGAATGATATGAAGCAGAAATGTGTGCAGAGATATGTCACCAAACAAAGGATCCCAGTTCCTCCATTTATTTTTTTTTATTTTTTATTTTTTTCCAGTTCCTCCATTTAAACAGGGAGTCATCTATAAGAAATTATTCTGCAGCATTTTTGACAACATAGGTTATTACTTCTCATAGAATTTCTACACAAAAGGTGCTTGGTTAATTACATTTTGAATGCGGTAGGGTTGTAACAGTTTCAGAATACACTAATTTGGAATTTTGGGATACTTTAATCACAGCGTACCCGAGTGTTAGTGGGTTTTAAAAAGTGCAGCTCAGTGTGCATGGAGATTTACTTGCCCAGAATTCAACCATCTGCTCCTTGAGTTAGAAAAGAAATCCTATTCTTACAGAGCCTACCTCTTCATTGAGGGGGAAAGTCTTACTCATTTGAAAACACAGGAAAAGACCAGGAGAGCTCAATGTTGAGCTGCTATTGAGAAAGCTTCAGAAAAGAAAAACAAAATTGTTGTGAGCTAGAAAGCTAAATCTCAGCACGGATTCTTATATGCTAACAACAGTAAGAAGAGAAAGAGCAGTTAGAAAGCCAAAACCAAAACAAAACAAAACAAAAAAGCGGAAATGGCTCTTCTACACCATAAGATCATATTCCATGAAAACAAGATATAAAAGAAAATCCAGGCAAAAGGTGAGGAAAGAGGGAGGTCATAGAACTGGCAAAAGTGGAAGGGAAGCTGGGAATGGAAGAAATATTTATAATGCCCCCTTTCTCTTCATTTCTTAAAGCAAACACTTATGGAGCACCCGTTCTGTGCCAGGCACTGTACTGGGTGCTGGGGATAAAGGGGAGTAAGACCGAGTGGTCCTGTTCCCCCTGGGACTTCAGTGAGGGGGAGGCAATAGCCAAGTAAGCAGATAAACAAAGCAAATACAGCCTTTGTTAGTTACTGCGAGGGAAACAAATATAGAAATAAGGGGTGGGTGGAGGAAACTACAGTAGTAGAGTGGTCAGCAAAGGTCTTCCTGAAAAAGGCACTTTGCTAAGGTGGAAAGAATGGCAGGAGCCACTAGAAATTCTGCTTCCAGTGTAGGGAACAGCCGTGCAGAAACACCCAGCCCAAAGGAGTTTGCATGACTAAGAACTGTGAGAAGGCAGCCAAGGCTCCAGAAAACTGGGGCCAGAGAGGGTCTGGGGGCCGGGGGCATGGAGATGAAGATGAAAACTTTGCAGCGAGGAACTTGGATTGTGTTCTAAGAGCAGTGGGAAGCCAGTAAAGAATTTTAAGCAGGGGAGTCACAGAGTCTGGTTTGTTTTTGAAAGATCACCCTGGCTCTGCCTCACCCCATACACAATAATTAACTCAAAATGGATCATGGACCTAAGTGTAAGAGCTAAAACTATAAGACATTTAGAAGAAAACATGAGTAAATCTTTCTGACCTTGGATTGGGCAATGGTTTCTTAGCTATGATACCCAAGCACAAGCAAGCAAAGTAAATAGATAAATTGGAGTTCTCAGATTTAAAAACTTTAATTTCAGGGCGCCTGGGTGGCTCAGTCGTTAAGCATCTGCCTTCGGCTCAGGTCATGATCTCAGGGTCCTGGGATCGAGTCCCACATCGGGCTCCCTGCTCCGCGGGAGGCCTGCTTCTCCCTTTCCCACTCCCCCTGCTTGTGTTCCTGCTCTCGCTATGTCTCTCTCTGTCAAATAAATAAATAAAATCTTAAAAAATAAATAAATAAATAAATTAATTAATTAATTAAATAAAAAATAAAAACTTTAATTTCAGAGGACACCATCATGAAAGTGAAAATATAACTCACAGAATGGAAAATAATATTTGCAAATCATATATCTGATAAGGGACTTGGATCCAGAATATATATAAAAAAAACTCTTACCACTCAATATGAAAAAGACAAATAATCCAATTTTTTAAAAATGGCAAAAGACATGAATAGAATTTCTCCAAAGAAGACGTACAGGTGGCCAATAAGCACATGAAAAGATGTTCTACATCACTAATCACTAGGGAAATGCAAATCAAAATCACAATGACATATCACTTCACACCCAGTAGGATGGCTATTTTAAAAACAAAACTAAAAACAAGAACAAGAACAGCAATAGCAAAACAGAAAGGAGAATAGTTGTTACCAGGGACTGAAAGGAGAAAGTAATGGGCTAGGGTTTCAGTTTGGGAAGATAAAAAACATTCTTGAGATGGGTGGTGGTGATGGTTGCACAGCAGTGTGAATGTACTTCAGGCCACGGAACTGTAATAATTTAAGATGGTAACTTTTATGTATAATGTCTACTTTACCCCAATAAGGAAGAGTCAAAAGGGGAAGGGACAAAGGATTTGAATACACATTTTCCCAAAGAAGATATGTACATGGCCAATAGATGCATGAAAAGATGCTCAGCATCTCTGGTCCTTAGGGAAATGCAAAGCAAAACCACAATGAGATACCAGTTCACACCACCAGGATGACTATATTCAAAAAAGCAGACAATGGCAAGTGTTGACAAAAATGGGGAGAAATTGGCACCCTCGTACATTGACGGTGGGACTATAAAATGCTGCAGCCACTTTGAAAAACAGTTTGGCAGCCCCTCAAACATGCCAAACACAGAGTTACCATGTGACTCAGCAAGTCCAGTCCTAGGTCTGCACCCAAGAAAATTAGAAACATAAGTCAACACCAAAAATGTACGTAAATGTGCATGGGAACATTTGTGTGATAGCCAGAGTGGAAACAACTCAAACGTCCATCCACTGATGAATGGATAAACAAAATATGATCTAGCCATCCAATATGATGTGATTCTGCCACAAGAGAGAGAAAATACTGCTACACACTACAACATGGATGAACCCTAAAACTATGCTAAGACAAAGGGGCCAGAAACAAAAGACCACATATGGTTTGATTCCATCAATACAAAATGTCCGAGTAGGTAAATCCATAGAGATGAAAAGTAGATACATGGTTGCCAGGGGTTGGGGAGGAGGGAGTAGGAGGAGACTGTTAATGGACCCCACGTTTCTTTTTGGGGCGATTAATATGCTCACAAATTAGATAGTGGGGATGGTCGCACAACTCCATGAAGACACTGAAGCCCACTGAATTGTAGGCTTTATTTTTTTTTTAAGTTTCTGTGTTTATTTAAGTAATCTCTACACCCAACATGGGGCTCAAACTCACGATCCCAAGATCAAGAGTTGTGTGCTCAACTGACTGAGCCAGGCAGGCGCCCCCGAATTGTGTCCTTTAAATTTTATGGTATGTGACTTATATCTCAATAAGTTTGTTATAAAAAACAACCAACAAGGGGCGCCTGGGTGGCTCAGTCGTTAAGCGTCTGCCTTCAGTCTGACTTCAGCTCAGGTCATGATCCTGGGGTCCTGGGATTGAGCCCTGCATCGGGCTCTCTGCCAAGTGGGAGCCTGCTTCTCCCTCTCCCACTCCCCCTGCTTGTGTTCCCTCTCTCGCTGTGTCTCTCTCTGTCAAATAAATAAATAAAATCTTAAAAAAAAAAAACCAACCGACAACAACAAAAGAGATCACCCTGGCTGCTCTACGGAGAAAATAGAGCAAGGATCCTTGAAGGAGAGAAGTGGAAGCAGGTGACCCTTTAAGAAGCTAATGGAGCCATCAAAGCAGCAGAGAACAGTGAATTTCATGGGTGGGGAGGAGGCATGGGTTTTGGCTTCGGTAAAGGGGTTATCAGGTGGTGCCATTTACCACCCATCTGAGAGAGAATTGGGTTTGGGTCCGAAAGGGAAAACCTGCACTAAACCATAACCCTAGCCCAGTGAGGTAGGTACAGTTATCCCTATTTATAACTGAATAAATGAGGTTCAACAAAGTTAAAATAAATACCTTAATAATCATGAGTGCTATGGTTACATCAGCCTGACTCTGACGCCCATGCTCTTTACTGCATGCTATATGATGAGAGCTTTTATTTTTTTTTAATTGTATTTATTTATTTGTCAGAGAGAGGGAGGGCACAAGCAGGGGGAGCAGAAGAGGGAGAGGGAGAAGCAGGCTCCCTGCTGAGCAGGGAGCCCGATGCGGGGCTTGATTGCAGGACCCTGGGATCATGACCTGAGCCAAAGGCAGATGCTCAACCAACTAAGCCATCCAGGTGTCCTGAGGAGAGATTTTAAAAAGAAAAAAAGGGGAGGGCCCCTGGGTGGCTCAGTTGGTTAGGCGACTGGCTTCGGCTCAGGTCATGATCCTGGAGTCCCGGGATCGAGTCCCACATCAGGCTCCCTGCTCAGCAGGGAGTCTGCTTCTCCCTCTGACCCTCCTCCCTCTCATGCTCTCTGTCTCTCATTCTCTCTCTCGCAAATAAATAAAAATCTTAAAAAAAAAATTTTAAAGAAAGGGGAGAAGAGAGAGAAATTGGGGGGCACTACTAGAAGGAGGTGAAGAGGGAGGGGTCAGTCAGCCCATATGGAACATTTTTGCCACCTGGTTTTGGTCTAATACCTTTTACACGCTGTCACTAAAAACCAAAGAACCCCAAAGATGTCACCCTCAGCTCCCAGTCAGTAGCCAGAGGCTGTGAATTCTTCTCAAATTTGCTTACAGCTCTGTCCATGTAGAGTGCTGCAGCTTCCTTAGGTCGGTGCCCCCCATCTCTTGCAGGAGGCGGTGACATGCCCTCCTAACTGTGGCCCTGTGGTCCTCCCCCCACACCATCCCTGCCCCAGCAGTTGGTGCCGGCGTGTGCACACACATGCACACACATGCACACACACTGATCCCTCCTAATCCCTTTCCCGTCGCTGGAGTGCTCTTCCTGAAATGCAAACCTGCCCATTTCATCATTTGCCTTAAAAGCCTTCAGGGATTCTCAGTTGTGCTCAGGGTCAAGTTCAAGCTCCTTTACACAGCTTACAAGGCCCTCCACTATCTTGACTCTTTGTACCTCTTCAGCTTTTCCTTACTCTTCCCCCCACGCCCCTGTCCAGCATCACACACCCTTACCCTATGCACCGGCCACACTAAACTATTTTCTGTCCCCTAATGTACCATGCTCTTGCTGACCTCAGGCCTTTGCATGTGCTGTTCTGGCTGGAAGAGCCATCCCCGACATTGCATAGCTAACTCCTACATATCCTTCTGTCTTCCACTGCCCTCCAAGTCAGGGCTAGGTTCCCTTTGAGACAACCTATGGCACTCTGCACAGCCCCCATCAGCACAGTGGAATTAAGGGGTGGCCAGCTGAGCAACCACCTGGAGCAGCAATCTATAAGAGAGAATAAAAATCATAGGAAAAAGGGCGCCTTGGGTGGCTCAGTCGGTTAAGCGACTGCCTTTGGCTCAGGTCATGATCCTGGAGTCCCGGGATCGAGTCCCGCATCGAGTCCCGCATCGGGCTCCCTGCTCGGCAGGGAGTCTGCTTCTCCCTCTGACCCTCCCCCGTCTCATGTGCTCTCTCTCATTCTCTCTCTCAAATAAATAAATAAAATCTTTAAAAAAAAATCATAGGAAATGTAATAAAATCAGACAAATTCTCTCTCCCAGAATCCTCTCAGGGGGACTTACCAGAATATTCTTTCCAATCACATAGCGCTATTAGGCCCATCCTGTACAAAGGAAAAGCAGATTGATTGATTGATTGCTAGATGATAGATGGATAGGATAGTTAGAGAAACATTTTACATGTATCCATCCTTGGTCAGCATCTTCCTGTTTCGGTCTAGCAGAGCACTCAGACACAGGACCAGGGTTGGATTTCCAGTTCTGCTTCTTCTAGCGGCAGGACCTACCTCTTAGGTGTGTTGGGGGATCAAAAGAAATCATGAAGGAAATTATCTGGCATATTACCAGTCCCAATTTGTGCTCAGTAAATGCTAGTGAAAGTGATTGGCTAATTGGTTCATCACAGTTCTTTAAAACCTGGGTCCTACACCCAGTGCACGAGGCCGCGCCTCTGCATCGCGTCAGCTACACACCTGGCAGAGTGACTTCTGGGTCTCAATCGTCACTCCCTCCCGGCTCCGTTCCTCATGCACACCTGCCTCAATTTTATTAAGCTTTTCTTGGCCCCAGCTTCAGGCTCTCAGGTTGACAAACCCACATCGCCACCTGGAGGACAGCGTGAGAATCTGGGGAAGAAAACAATCTCAAGGCACCAGAGAAACTAACTCAGCTGTCTCGTGCTGGTGCTAACGAGGCCAAGTTCACAGGTTCATCCCCAAAGGGGCCAATTAGCTTTACACACAGCGGCACTTCAGAGCACAGCCGCAGCCTCTAACCTTGGCCCCTGGTTCACACGCGTGTTGGTTAGAAAGTGGATTCATCAGACCAATCCCGTTTTCCATAATTTCGTAAAAACCCATTTGTAAGGCCGTGTGGAAATAGTCAAAGATGAACAAGACCTGCTCCCTACTTTTAAGGAATCCTCTCCTGCAGGAGTGTTTCCCCAGATGATTCCTGAGACATCAGTGGGAGTTATGAGGATAGATGGCTCCACAGGATTAAATTAGTTTGGGAAACACTGATCATATCCAAGTCAGGCAGGTTCTCCATGGAAGAGCTTCTCAGAGCTGCTAACGTGCTAATATGCACTGTTAATCTTCCAAAAAGGAAATGTGTGTGCAGTGTTTCCCAGATTTGGATGGCCATAAGACATCCCCCCCCCCCACCCCCCGGTTTATAAAAAAGAAGAATAGTAATGAATCTGCCCGCCCCGGGTATGGCTGCCTCCACTGGAACATCTATTTTAAGAAGCAACTCATCTATGGGGAAAAGTTCACAGTCTATTGCTGGGTTTAAAAAAAAAAAGCAGAGTATAGAACAGTATCCCATTTTGAAAAGATAGAACAAAGACGTCCATACACTCGGGAGGAAAAAATAATTGAAAGACATCAACCAAAATGTTAACATTGATGATCTTTCTGTTGGAGTGGCTGTTGTCTTTCTGTGTTTTTTTTGTTTTTCAAGTTTTTTGTATTGAATATACATGTAAATTTTTTCAAGCATTTATTTATTTTAGAGAGAGAGAGAGAGTGGGGGAGGGACAGATGGAGAGGGAGAGAGAGTCTCAAGCAGGCCCCATGCTGAGTGCCGAGCCCAAGGAGGGGCTGGATCCCACCACCCTGACCCCGAGATCACGACCCGAGCTGAAACCAGGAGTGGGACGCTCAACCACTACGCCCCTGCATGTCAATTTTAAAATAAAAACCACAAAGCATATGCTCTAGGACAGTATGCCATCTTCCTGAGACTATTATTACAGAACCCTAGCAAAAGCTCACACTTCGTGAAAGATTACCTTGTTTAAATTTCAAATAGGTCATATGAGATGAGGTACTATTTTTTGTCCCAATTTAAAGATGGAATATTAAAGAAAGAGAAACAAACCCTCCTGAACCAGAATTTGAACCCATTACGTTCCTATTTGCTGTCTATCCTGCTCCCCAAGAAACACACACACACAGGCAAACACACACCATGAAAGAGAGAGATGACACTATTCCTCTCGGGAGAGGGACTCGCTGAGACAACAGTCCTGTCGTTTGCTACATGGCTACTAGCTGCTATTTATTAAATGCTCACTGGTGCTAAGGATTATTCTGAGTGCTTCCATATATATAAACATGTAAACTGAAGAGCAGCTGGGCTCTCCAGGCCCTTTAAGATCTGCCCTTCTGCAGTATTGCTTGGGCCATACTCTCTCTTCTTTCTCACTGGCCACTAGAAACCCCGGAAAACCATTTATCGGATAAAGCGATTCCGCCTCTCTAGCCACCAGAGCCATATTCAGCCACGTCCCACCGTTCATGGTTAACATGCTCGGTTAAACAGACTTTCTACCCAAACGTGTTCCGGTGCTCTCTCTCTGTCTCTGTGTCTCTCTCTGTCTCTCTCTTTTCCTTCTCTGGGGAGGGGCCCCAATGAAAAATCTATTTCCTCACTGGTATGAAGCATGCCTACCTCCCTTAAAAGGCAGAAGTCTCTCTAGTCGGTTGGGCTTTTAAATACTCTCTTTTTGTCCATTACATGTACATTACCGAAGTAGTTTCTTTCATTAATTCCATTTTACAGATGAGGAACCTGAGGTCAGGTGATTTGCCCAAGTAGCAATGCAAGGACATGCTGGACCACTATTTGAGCCAGGCCTGTCCAGCAACCCCTGTCACCAAGACTTAGAGGAAAACGGGCCCACTTTGAGCTGCAGGACACAGAAGCTTCCCTGAAGACGTGGTTCTTACACTATGAAAAACATGTCAGGCTGACTCAGTTTCTCTAGTGCAAGTGACAACAAGCTGGCTAGAACAGACCGGATTGAAACAAACACACGGTTCGTCACCATCAGGTCAAGAAATCTGCTCCTGAAAACCTGTCATACATGATTTAACTGCTTCCCTCACTGACAACAGTAACCCTCTGATAGGAAACCCCTCCTTCTTTGTTCCCCGCTCCCACCCCTGTTGCCTTCTGAGCCAGGCAATCACCCACATTCGAAAATCACTCCATTATGCCTAATTTTTTTTAAATTATGGGAGATCTTTTCCTTTGTGCAACTCAGGTCTGGAGGAAGATGATTATTAGACTCTTTCCCTCCCTGGATGGCATCTTTTACCACAGTCCCAGGTCCCAGGCTTCTGCAAAGTTGAATGACTCAGTTCTTTTGTCTTTCCCTTGCCTTCCAGGTGAGCTAGCAGCTGAATTTTCCCGCCAACTGGGCCTTAAAGGACAAGCAAGGCTCAGGGCAGAAGGCATCACAAAGCAATCTCGGACAATGTGGGTTCTTCATTACGTCTGCAAAATGCCACTAGCACCTTTGACCGAACGTTAATACCACACAACGTTGACGTCTTGTGATATAGCTGGAGTTTGAGAAATGGGGCTAAGAGTTGATTGGGGTCCAAAAAATAAATCTTTTCTATTGCCACAAAGCAGTTACAGTTGCACAACTGAAATACCAGCCCTTTGGAAAAGCTATCAAACCCACTCATGCAGGTGGGTAATATCATCCAGAGCACTTCCTGGATGCCTGGTGTTCAAAGCTCTGTGCAGAGCGAGTTGAGCAGACACAATCTATCATGTGAGACATTTCCAAGGCAGGATATATGTTTCTGATGCTGGCAGGGAAACCGGTTCGATGAATGCCAAAGTACCCCTCACAGAGGCCAGCATGGTATGTATATATAAACTAACTAATGTTTACTGGGTCCCCTTCCATTTGCCAGGTCCATGCTATGCATCTCACATAATCTTCAGAGCAACCTTTGCAAGAGGGGCTATTGTTACCGCCTGTTCTACAGATGAGGATACACAGGATCCTAGATGGTAAGTAACCAGCCAAGATGATACAGCTGGTAAATGGGGGAGCAGGATTCAAATCCAAGACCCCCCAACACCATGGTTCACACCCTTAATCACTGCACCCTACCTGTACGATTCGTGTCTAAGAGTGGCTCCAGCATGGATTTCAGGGTGTTGAGTTGGCTAGTCTTGGATTCACATTCTCGCTTTATCACTCAATTGGACCAAGTAAACAACCTCTCTAAATTTTAGTCTCCTCGTCCCCAGAAAGGTAGCTACATTAATGCTTAGCTTTCACGGTTGTAAAGAAAGACTTTTGTAACCATACTGCATCCAAAGACCTGCATGGATCAGTCCCAGGGCCAGAATCCTTTTGCACAACAGGAAGAGTAAACAGAACAGGAACAAAAATTCTCCTATGTCAGTAACTGTTCTGTTGCATTTACAAAACCTCTACCCATGGTAGACATGCAGTACGTAGTGGCTATTTTAATTCTTATTTTTATATACTTTCAAGTTATATCCTTAAATAACTAATTAGTTTATCTATTGGAAATGCTACTTAAATCAATCTAGTTCTCTACCCCACCCTCTGCATTTTCAAAGACTCTGAGTTGTTTCTCCTCATTTGTACTAAAACAGAATGAGATGTGTAGCAGGAGCCCCATCTTGGCCTTAAGCTACATTCCCTCAAAATTTTAGATTGGCTTGTACATATTTGGAAACCTGAATGAATAAATCCCCAGGACCAAGATGCTACTAGTGAAGAAGTCAAGAGGTGGTGCCTGCTACTGGCCTGGTTTAAGTACAAGGACA
Source organism: Mirounga leonina (assembly GCF_011800145.1). Taxonomy (NCBI): domain Eukaryota; kingdom Metazoa; phylum Chordata; class Mammalia; order Carnivora; family Phocidae; genus Mirounga; species Mirounga leonina. The sequence continues at coordinate 13,251,590 of NW_023270418.1, forward strand.
ACCTCAGGGCTGGAGAGGGAGTAGATCTGTGACACAGAGACTGGCCCAGCTCATGGGAATTTCTATCCGATTTGACTCGGCAGTCCCTACTTCTTCCTTGATCCAAGACTTTTCCTCTATAAGACTCTTGTCTTGCTATAATGTATTTGTTTGTTTGTTTATTTATTTATTTGAGAGAGAGAGAGCATGGGGGGGGGTGGGGAAAGGCAGAGGGAGACAGAGACAAGCAGACTCCCCTCTGAGCAAGGAGCCCAACTCGGGATTCAATCCCAGGACCCTGGGATCATGACCCAAGCTGAAGGCAGACACTTAACCCTGACTGACCCACCCAGGCGTTCCTGGCTATAATTTAACCCTCACATGGCAGCCAGAGGGGTCTTTCTAAAATGTAAATCAGATCCCACCAACTTCCCTGCCCTATTTAAAACGTCCAATGGCTTCCCATTGCATGGTTAAAATCCAAACTCTATCACGGCTTACCAGATCTTACATGATGTTGCCCTTGACTACCTCTCTAAACCCATTTCTTTCCACCTGTCACTTCATTCACGACACTGAAGCTACAATGGCCTTCTTCTGTCATTCCTGCCTCAGGGCATTTGCCACCTTAGCTAAAACAGCCTCCCCAGAAACTCTTATTACACTACCCTATGCTATCCATCTTTATAGTACTTACCAGCTCAGGAAATTAGCGTATTGGAACATAAGCTCCCAGTATCGGGAATGGGAGCTGGTAAATAGTAGTGCTCAGTGTCCCCTGCACTCATCCTCCCCACAGCCTCCAACCCCTCTTCTACACCTTGGATTTCAGGACAGCCCTGCCCACCTTGGCTTGGTAATCTGTTTGGATTTCATCGTCTGGCTCCCTGACCTCAGCCCATTTGGCTCTTTTGATTCCATTTGACTCTTTGTTCTGCAGAGTCCTTGGATTTTATTTTATTTTATTTTTAAGACTGTATTTATTTACTTGACAGAGAGACACAGCGAGAGAGGGAACACAAGCAGGGGGAGTGGGAGAGGGAGAAGCAGGCTTCTCGCGGAGCAGGGAGCCCAACACGGGGCTCAATCCCAGGACCCTGGGGATCATGACCCGAGCTGAAGGCAGACGCTTCACCCTGAGCCACCCAGGCTCCCTGAGTCCTTGGATTTTAGCATCACTCAGAGTTTTGCTTGAGAAACACTTCCTCTGCCATCCTATGCTGGCCCCAAGCCCATTTCCCAATGCAGAGAGTTCTGTCTGCTAGCTCACGTGGGAGCAGCCGTCTACACTGGCTCTCAGGACCATATAGGAAGTCTTCGCCTGAAGAAGCCCGTTTTGACCACTGGACCTTGAAGCACTTAAAGGAAAAACAGAAACACACCCTACTCCAAGGGAGGCAAGATCCCTTCTCAGTGGTTTTCTACACACCAGGGAGCCAAACCACTGGGAAATCCAGAAAATTGGACTGTCAGGATGTGACTGAAGCTTGCTTGACCAGAGCAATTGTATGGCCCTGGAACAATGCTTCCATCTCACCCTGGGGGCGTCCAGCTGAGACAGCCTATCACACATGGCATCACACAATGATTCCCTGCTACACAGGGAATTTTATTATCATGACACAGAAAGTCACAATAATAAAAACCATCACTTCTACTATTATTTACTAAACTCCATAATCAATACTAAGTGTCAGGTACTTTATGTTCATGGTCCCACTTAATTTTCACAATAAAATTAAGGTAGATGACCATTTAACAGATAAGAAAATCAAGGCTCAGAGACAGGTGAAGTAATCTGCTCAAGGTCATATAACAAATGAGTGGGACTCCAAAGTGAATTTCTGACTCCAAAGCTCATGCTCTCAATCCTTACACTCTATAAGTATTCAATTATGGGTCTTTTTACACACACACACACACACACACACATTATATACTCCTTAAGAGCTAGAATTTATTTCCTGTTCATCATTCACATAGCACAGGGACTGATCCTTAGTGAATGGTCAGCATGTTTTGCAAATGCATTCCTAATACTATTGCATTAGTGTTATAACTTATATATACTATAATTAATAGATTAATAAAAATATCCATTGCCATAACACTGTTGTCTTTCCTACTCCCTGGCCATTTGGACTACTTTCAACTTTCAGTTTTACTGTGCAATACAGTAATTTGCTCTCATTGGAACAAGGAATGAGAAGTAGAAGATGTACCTAATGAAGGAAAAATAACACCACATCTTTCATGAGACTATTCGGGGGGGGGGGGGCGGAATCCAATAAAGTAATATACTAATTACACAACAACAGAGAACAAGTCTGGGATTATGATAATAAAAGTACTAGTCTTTCCAGTAATCTTAAATACCACAACTTTCACTAGAAAAGCTTTTGTGTTTAGAATATTGTAAAATACACAGCTATGTTCCTGTTTAGGCAAGATTCAAATTTTTTTCAAAAGTAAATATCAGTCTACAAAACAGAAGTGTCAAAATTCTATAATTTAGAGGGAAAAAAACCACGTGACTGTCTTTTAGCCCACTGAATTTGGTTAATAATGTGCCAGAAGTATTAAAATATATATACAGCACTTTCGGTCTGTGGTTCATTATTAATTTTGTTTCCTGAGTGCTTTCGCTGAACAACCCTCAAGTACCCTCTAGTGGATGAGATGAAGAATGGTTTGGGGCCAGAGGTACCATTTGTCATCTGTTTGTGTATTAAACGCCTAAAAGTAATCATAACTTGTGCTTCTGGGGCTACCTGAAGGATATAGGAATCATGATTATTTTAAAAGAAATACTTCATATATTTAAGTCATCCCTAATGGCAGATTTGACTTTTAGATTTATTAGTACTAATAGTTTTTTGGTCTGCTGGCTTTTTGTATTTTAAATAACTGTTGCTTTTCCTACTCTCTTTTGAAACATGAGTAAAAAATTAATAGAATGGGTTTAATCATCTTAAATAGGCCATTAAATATCTTTCCAAAGAACCCATAGGTAAGTTAAAGAAAATTATTAATTTTTACACAAATGCAAAGAAATTTAAAAGGCACAGTATAACCCAGCAATATTTTCTGCTTTAAGGAGACCTCAAAATGACATAGGCAGAGAAGATCAACATTTTCCAAAATGTGGTCCTGTGAGATACTAGTTCCCTGATGCGTTGATTGGGGGGGGGGAGGGTTTGTCTTTTAGCCAAGAGACATTTCAGAAGATTAACTGACTCCCCTTGGTTTTTTCCATACTCCGCTCATAAATTTCTGATAATTTGCCTTTCTGTGCTATTTGCTCATGGGAAGGGAATGCAGCGGGCCATGTGACACAAGCTTATCAGCCTGCTTTACAGCTCAGCTTATCATTGTGAACTTAAATGTCGGCATTCGTATTTACGTAGAAATACCTACACATGTACTCCTGAATACTGTAGTTAGTTATTTGCTGGCCAGTTAGTGAGTGTGATCATAGCAAACTTACCAAACTCTTAACGCTGTGGGGGGCAAGGGAGGGGTAAGAAGGGATTTCGCTTTCAAAGCTATACTTTCCTTAATATTTAAAATTTTTACAACAGGCATGTTTAACTTTTAAAATCAGTTATCTATGTGCACACACACACATATTATTATCATATTCAATTGTAGAATTGGAGAGATAAAAACATTTTCCTAGCAATGGCCCCAAACGCACTTCTGGAGCTCCACATGCTCAGACTAATCCCATCTCTCCTAAGTACAGCCCACCCTCCTATCCTCCTCCTCGTTGTCTCCAAAAATCCGGTGGGTTTGCTTATACCCAAAAGGCAAGACCTGGCTAGATGCTCTTGCCTGGCTCCTGGCGCTGCAGCTTAGAGCGCCCCCTTGAGGCGTAAGGCTCCACAGCGCTACTCAGTTCTGATGGTTTTCAGAAGATGCAACCCAGCAAGGTGTTTCAGAAGATGCAACCCACCAGTCCCTTGAGACTGTCTTGTCACTGCTGGTGTTGTTCCTCCCCGAAACCTTCAAGCTCTTTGTAGAAATAGTTTCTCTCACTGAAAAATATAAAGGTCATCTTCACCAGACTCTAAACTTCTTGCTCTGTCTCAATCCCTCTCCCTCTCCCTCTTCTCCTCCCCCAACACCTTCTCTATCTTTCTCTGTGCTCACGTGTACACGCACACACACACACACCAGCGGCGTCCAGTATTGTAAGTACACCCCCTCCCCGTTACCACTGCACTCTCTGGGTGCTGACAAAATCAGGTTTCTGCATCAGTAGAATGAAGACCAGACCTCAGGTCGAGATGAATTCACTAGAATAAGTACTGTCCCAAGGGGCTCTGCCTGGGAGCTGGGCAAGCTGCCCTTGGGACACCCTCTCTGTCTCATTTTCCACTTTCTTCCAAGTGAAACAAGGACCTAATCTCCAGGACGTAATGATAAGTCAATGTTTATCGAACACTTAACATATGCCAGGAAATGCTCTCCGTGTTTTATTTTTATTATGATCTCACTGAATCTTCACCACAATGCTCTTAAGTAGTACTATTCTTCTCCCCATGTTATAGATGAGAACACTGAAGTGCGGAGAGCTTCAATAACTGGTCCAGAGTGATGCTACATGACTGCGCAGCCTCTTGCAAGAAAGGCACATGACACTTGCGTGGTGTGATTCTGTTGAAACCATTTAATCAAGGGCTCTTCAGTCTGCATCTGGGATGAGCTAACCTCAGGCTCCGTGCACTGGGGATGCATGTGCTTCCTGGATGGCCGGAGTGCCAGAGGCTGTTGATGTTATAGGTAAACAGAGTGCAGCATCCAGGACTATCAGTTTTCCTTTCAGGTTTCTTTGGAGGAATATATTATTTTATGGTAAGACCTTAAGGAATATAACGCAGAATTTTTGTATTTTTAGGATAAAAGGCAAAAAGATAAAATAAAACTACAAGCACCTTTCCAGGGAGGGGCTGCTACATGGATCCTCTAGGGTTATGCCTGTCCCGCTTTACCGAGCAGGGGTATCAGCTGTGGGCAGGGCTGTCTCCATGGGTTTGAGACCTGCTTAGTCTCACCCGCACTTGGCTGAATGCTCTGCAGCCCCTATCTTGAAACTCTTACTAATTTTTAAACTAAGGGCTTCGCATTTTCATTTTGCATCGGGCCCTGCAAATTATCTGGCTGGTACTGCCCGAGGATCTTGGGCAGATCTACAACACAGATCCTGATTTGGCCTGTCTGAGGCGAGGCTGAAGTTCTGCGGATCTAACTTCCAGGCAGTGCTCGCTGTTGGTCCAAGGACCACACTTTAAGTGGCAAGACCCAGCCTTTCACTCTATTCCACAGTTTGTAATATTTAACTGGGAAAGTTCGAGAAGCAGTGGGGAAGGGACAGTGAATCCTAGTAGTCAAAAACATACTAGTTAAAAGCATGGGTCTTTACTGCCACTTACTCTGCACAATCCCACGAATCACTTATCCTCCTTAGGGTTTACTTTTCCCATCAGCAAAATGGGAATGATACCACCTTAGAGGGTAGTTGTGAAGATTAAATGTGTGAAACATCTCACATTCAGAATGTTCAATAAAGATCACTACCTCAGGGTGCCTGGGTGGCTCATTTGGTTACTCTTGGTTTTGGTTAAGGTCATGATCTCAGGGTCGTGAGATTGAGCGCTGTGACAGCCTCCACACTCAGTGCGGGGTCTGCTTCAGATTCTTTCTCCCTCTCCCCCCAACTAAATAAATAAAATCTTAAGAGAGAGAGAGAGAGATCACTAACTTAATGCTGTAAATGGTAACTAAGCGTAAGACCACGATGGAAAACAAAACATGTAGGATGTCTCTTTCTTCAATATTAACAAGCTCTCCCACTTTCCATCTCTCCTCCTTGCATCCAGGCAAATACTCTTGGAGGAAGTAATTCTGTTAAGGAAATTTATAAATATTGCTTATTCTTCATGGGAACCTACTTTGCTGACACCATGGGAAATGCTATCAGTAACAAGACTATAAATACTCTTATCAGTTTACTAGAGCTGCCATAATAAAGTGCCACATACTGCATGGCTTAAACAACAGAAATTCTTTTTCTCACAGTTCTGGAGGCCAAAAGTCCAAGATCAAGGTGTCGGCAGGGTTGGTTTCTTCTGAGGCCTCCCTCCTTGGCTTGTAGGTGGTCTTTATCTTCCTTTGTCTTCACATGGTCTTCCTTCTGTGACTGTCTGTGTCCCAACTTCCTCTTCTTATAAGGACACCAGTCATATTGGATTATGGCCTCCTTTTACCCTAATCACCTCTTTAAAATCTCTATCTGCAAATACAGTCACATTCTGAAATACTGGGCTTAGGACTTCAACATGTGGATTGTGGGGGGGCGGGGAGAGACAAAACTGAGCCCACAACAGATACAGAGGACAAAACCAAACAGAAGCAACATGTGTCAGTGGAACCAAATGAAACCCATTCTTGACTTCAGCATTCATTGCAATGTACCCTTTCTTCGTAGGTGAATATTATGCACTGAGGATGACGAAGTCTTCCCTGGCTGGAGGGCAGGGGCTTTCGAGTCCCACAGAGCTGGCTTGGGATCTCTGCTCTGTTAATGACCACCCGAAACCTGGGCAAGTTTCTTCATGTTGCCTTCGAGTTCTTTCCTATAAAATGAGGATCACAATAATGACCACCTTATAGGGTTTTTGTGAAGATGGAATGAGGTAACCGATGTGTAGCAGGTCTTTTCTTTCTTATTCAGCAAAAGAATCTGGTAGCAGTTTGGCATGGATTACTTTTGAAGGAGTCTTTAGAGTCTTCCCTACCTAAGGAAATGTCAGGGAGGCCTCCTGTTTGAGTGAAGGCCCCCTCCTTGTAGGCAGTGCTCTGGGGAGTGTTAGGGGCCAGTTTGCAGAGTGAGCCCAGGGATCTTCTGGGAGAGAGAAGACTGATTCCTTTCTCTGTTCCCAGACCTTCTCTCTGAGAGTTGGAGCCGGGGAGATATATGGAGGTGAATGTGGGCCACCCAGAAAAGGGCCCAGAAAGAGGAGAGTCAAGGGTTCCAACTGAGTCAAGAGATGTGGGACTTGTGGCCTGCCTTGGCAATAAACCCAGAAAGGAGAGTATCAGATGGGGATTCTGGGTCCTTTAAGTGTTAGTGCTATAATCAGTTCTGCCTGCCCCTCCACACCGGTGTATTTTAAGAATGATAACCCTAGGGGCGCCTGGGTGGCTCAGTCGGTTAAGCATCTGCCTTCAGCTCAGGTCGTGATCCCAGGGTCCTGGGATCCAGTCCCAGATCGGGCTCCCTGCTCAGTGGGGAGCCTGCTTCTCCCTCTGCCTGCCACTTCCCCTGCTTGTGCACGCGTGCTCTGTCAAATGAATACGTAAAATCTTAAAAAAAAAAAAAAAAAAGAATGATAACCCTACAAATTCAGTTATATTAGGAATGACAAGGGCCTCTCAACTGAGCATAACCCAGAGGCATCCCATTTCCTTAGAAAACTGCTAATGAGAAACAGGGTTGGTGGGCTGAGACTCCTGCCCCTGCAGCATCTCAAGCAAGGATTGGGCTACATGTCAGCTCTGGGGCTACCATCTTGCAATATTGTTGAGAAGCTGGGTCCCATCCTCACCATCCCGGAGTAGCCTGGGCTTCTGGTGGATGTGGCTCCATGGGGGAATAAAATGAGAATTGCGAGTGATTTGGCTCTGAGCCCCCTTCAGGGAGTGCTGTCCTGGAGGTGTACAGCCTGTCCTCAAAGAGTCCCTCCACTCCCTCTGCAGGAGATTCCACTCCAGCTACTGGGGCTACTAGAGGAGCAGAGAACTGGAGTCCAACCCCCGTGCCTTGGCCGCCATGACCGGCTTCTGAGGCACCCAGTGCCCTTCACTGCAGTCAATCCATTGAAATAGGACCAAACCCACTTAAACTTCTTGCCACAGGACACATGTCAGGGCTCCTGGTCACCTAAAAGAGAGGCAGGTGGAGCCCTGGGGACAGGTGATAGGACTGCTGAACTTCCGGCTCTTACCAGCAGGTGGGGCGTCAAGCAGCGGCAATCTGGGAACCGAGACCATTGTACCCAGGAGGGAACCCTCTGGCACGTAGTGCAGTCTCTAACATACAGGAACTACCCTAAAGAAAAGAAGTTATGGGTGCCTGGGTGGCTCAGTCGTTGAGCGTCTGCCTTCGGCTCAGGTCATGATCCCAGGGTCCTGGGATCGAGCCCCGCATCGGGCTCCCTGCTCAGTGGGAAGCCTGCTTCTCCCCCTCCCACTCCCCCTGCTTGTGTTCCTGCTCTCGCTATCTCTCTCTCTGTCAAATAAATAAATAAAATCTTTTTTAAAAAATAAAAGAAGTTATTATTATGGGGATGGTAATCACTCACATCATCCCACCATTCTGTTTTCACCAGATGGAAAGAAGAGAAGGAATGTCTCCCTACTAGCGGAAGAATGAAACTCTAGGCAGGAATAGAACTTTTCCTCCACCTTAAAGGATTTAGGAGAGGGTATGAAGAGGCTTTAAGGACCCTCCCTTTCCTTTTCGCCTATGCTTCTACCCTTACTCCTTAAGACTCAGTCGCCTAGGGTGCCTGGGTGGCTCAGATGGTTAAGCGTCTGCCTTTGGCTCAGGTCATGATCTCAGGGTCCTGGGATCGAGTCCCGCATCGGGCTCCTTGCTCAGCGGGGAGCCTGCCTCTCTCTCTCTCTGTCTCTTATGAATAAATAAATAAAATCTTTAAAAAAAAAAAAAAAGACTCAGTCGCCTACTCTAGCTAGAACCATAGCAACCCAGCTGGTGGGAAATTACGGAAACTCCTACTCATTCAGATTCAGGTGAGTCCTCACCTTATTTGTGAAGCCTCCGTCCATCCTTACTTCAGCCTCGGAGGAGACCAGCCCCCTGCTACCACGACACGGCTGTCCGGTGCACCACTGTATGAGAACCCTTATTGCGTGGTTTCAGGAATCGGCTTCCTTGCTTGTCTCTATCACAACACCATGATCTTCTCGGGCATATCGGCGCCCCCAGCCCTTTGGATTAGTGCCTGGCACATAGGAGCAGCTCAGTGCCTTGCCACTCATGAATGCCAGAGATTTAAGGGAGCTGAGGGTAGGAGACTGCACTGATGTGGCCCCAGAGGAGGTGGGAGGCAGGTTGTCCCAGGAGTGGCACCGAGCCGGGGTGGTCGAAGGGACACTAGCAACACAGCCGGGAGGAGACGGAAATCAAGTCCTCAGCCAGCATGCAGGCTGCCGAGGGGAGCGACAGGAGCTAAGAAACTAGAGAAAAGCAATGGGAATGAAAACCAGAGTAGAGGTGGAGGGATGCAACGGGGAGGGAGAATTGAAATCCGATCAGTGTGCAGCCCTTGCAACAGGTCAGGACAAGAGGTTCAAGACTGAGACTTGGTGGGAGGGGGCTCAAGTCCTATCCTTAGGAGGACTGCATAGTGTGGGGTGTGGGGGGCTTGCAGGCCTGCACAGTTGAAACAGAGGAAAACATCTGTGCTGAATTCCTCTCCATTGGTTCAGGGAGGTGGGAAAAGAATCAATCCAGAGTGTATACTTCGTAATCACACTTTTAACCTTTAACCTGCTCAATTACAGACATCATCTCATTTAAAAGCACTATGAACTGATAGCCAAGCAGTGCTGGGTTTAAACCCCAAGTCTCCCACTTATTAGCTACATGAAAAGGAAAACTTAAAAGAAATCTATGTCAAGGGCTTAGCACAGGACCCAACAGGGGGAGACATTTAATATTAATTTTGTCCTTGGTCTGGTTCTCACTTTCCAGCGACAGCCAGGGATGTGTTTCTCAATTGCTTCCTTCTGAATCCATTTCAACGGCCCCAAATCTTCTCATGATTTTTTTTTCAGAGAAGGCGTGAGTGTTCAATATGATTGCACAATCCCAAATTAGTACAGGCATCTCATTTCGGGGTCCGCAAAAGCCCACGTGGGGGACTTGTGAGCTTTTGAACTATATTCTTCTTTCCCTCATCTGTTACCTGCTGGCTGCAATCTGTGCCATTTTATTTTCCTGTTCTTTCACTTTTGAGTGATGAGGCAATAATCATTGCTGCACGAGCATTTCCTCAGCCGGGCTATTCTGCCTGCCTTTCGCCCTCAAATATACTCTTTGTTCCCCAACTGAAAACTAGACTGTCTTTCATGAACACAGATGACCCTGTGACACTCTTCACCTTGCCCAGGCTTTGTTAGTTTTCTTACAATAGCACGGGGTTGTAAGCCCTCCACCCACTGTTTCACTTGGGATCTCAGCCTTATTAGTAAGAAACATGATTGGAGGACCGAAGCACGAGCCTGGAAATTTGTGCAATTACAATTCCAACCTTTGCCATAAAACTGTCACGTATCAAAGGATGGATGGGTGGACATAGAGACGGAAATTTCAAGTAAGAAATCTCAAGGATGGCTCTCTTTGTATGATAACCATCTCACACGCAGGAGGAGGGAGTGGCCTCCTCTATATTACGTCGTTAATCTACTCTTAGCACATCCCCTGTCATTGATCACTCCTTTAGAGTAATAATGAGATTCTGTAAACACACTGCAGAACACAAGGTGCTTACAGAGCCAACTTGCAATTTAGGGCCAAAACGAAGGGCAAAACACCCATGTTATCCATTTCCCTGTTGAGAGATATTTGGACAGACCCAATAACACTTTTGTGCCTTAAAGCTGGTCACAGAAAAATGAGCCATACAGTAACATGGTCAGGATATCCCAACTAATTCAAGTCTACAGAGGTTTCATTCCCCAATGATGGTGGAAATGGATTTTGCCACTTGTGAAATGTGTGGCCCTAGACAAGTCACTGAGCCTCAGTTTTCTGGTCTATAAATTAGGAAAAATAATAATAATTAAGGAGAGAGGACAGTTTGCCAGAAAAGATAGACCAATGATACTACATAACAAATGCTTGGAAGATAGGTGGTTGCAGTTGAAACATTTTAAGGTGCTTATATTTGTTTCAAAGGAAGATAAAGCTATTGATTACCCCTATACTTTGTTAAGATTGTTACACCTTTTGTTGAGTTGCCAGTATAAGAATGAAAACAGAATATGTAGCTTTCAAATGAGTAGAAGAGAAAAGGGTCGGAGGGGAGGAGCAGACAGGAGAGAATTCAGTCAACTCAGTGGAAGGCAGGAACCGAATAAAAAGAAATAAAGAATTTTTTTTTTTAAAGATTGTATTTATTTATTTCGAGAGAGAGAGAGAGCGAGCATGGAGAGGGGCAGAGAGACAAGCAGACTCCATGCTAAGCACAAACTCAATGCGGTGCTCGACTCCACAACCCTGAGATCATGACCTGAGCTGAAACCAAGAGTCAGATGCTTAACCAACTGAGGCACTCACGTGCCCCAACAAAGAATGATTTTTTTAAGAAGTCAAAAATAAGAGAGTAGAAATAACCCAGTATAGATCAATAATAATAATAGATAAAAAAGGATTAAATTTACCAATTGGAAGGCAGAGATACTCAGATTTTAAAGAAGGAAAAACACAGCTCTCTTGAGAGAGATCCCATTTTAAACGAATGAAAACCACGTGATTAAATAAGCTAAACTAACTTTCAGACAAAAGCAAACTGAAAAAAACCTGATGTAGCTACCTTGCTGTTACACAAAATTGACTTTAAAGAAATAATCATTAGAAAGAGAGGTTATTATGGAATAATAAAATGAGTAACTTACCGGACAATTATAAACATTCCTGGACTCATGTGTACCTACCAACACAGCTTACAAGTTCTTATAGCAAAAATGGACAGAATTTCAAGAAGAAATTGATAATTCCCAATTATAGTTGGGAAATTTTCATATACTGCTTTTAGTTAACTAATCGATAAAGCAGACAAAAGAAAAGTAGTAAGAATGCTTAAAACATGAACAAATTTAATCAAATGACTTGTATAGAACTCTGTCTCAGTAATTCAAGATTATACATTCTTTTCAACCACACATGGAACATTTACAAAAACTGACCCCAACCTAGATCACAGAGAAGTATCAACAAACAAAAAATAGTTTCTATCATTCAAACTACACTGTCTAAAATACAATGACATTTAAAATCCTTTAGCAAATACCACAATTGCAGACTTCAAGTTATATTACAAAGCTGTAATAATCAAAACAGTTTGGTACTGGCCTAAAAATAGACATATAGATCGGGGCACCTGGCTAGCTCAGTCAGTAGAGCATGTAACTCTTGATCTCAGGGTTGTGAGTTCGAACCCCACATTGGGTGTAGCAATTACTTAAAAATAAAATCTTTAAGGGGCACCTGGATGGCTCAGTCAGTTAAGCGTCTGACTCTAGATCTCGGCTCAAGTTTGGATCTCAGGGTTGTGAGTTCAAGCCCCATGTTGGGCTCCACGCTGGGCGTGGAGTCTATATTGAAAAAACAAAAACATTAAAAATGTAAAAATTAAATCTTAAAAAAAACCCTAGACACATAGATCAATGGAACAGAGTAGAAAATCCAGAACTAAACCCACAATCACATGGTCAATTAATCTTTGACAAAGCAGGAAAGAATGTCCAATGTGGAAAAGAGAGTCTCTTCAACAAGTGGTGTTGGGAAAACTGGACAGTAACATGCAAAAGACTGAAACTGGACCACTTTCTGACACCATACACAAAAATAAACTCAAAATGGATTAAAGACCTAAATGTGAGATCTGAAACCATAAAAATCCTAGAAGAGACCTCAGGCAGTAATGTCTCTGACATCTGCCAAAGTAACATTTTTCTAGATATGTCTCTTGAGGCAAGAGAAATAAGAGCAAAAACAAACTACTGGAACTACATCAAAATAAAAAGCTTCTGCACAGCGAAGAAAACAAACAAAAATCTAAAAGGCAACCTACTGAATGGGAGAAGGTATCTGCAAATGACATATCCAATAAAGGGTTAGTATCCAAAATATATAAAGAACTTATACAACCCAACACCCAAAAATCAATCCAATTTGAAAATGAGCAGAAGGCATGAATAGACATTTCTCTAAAGAAGACACCCAGATGGCCAACAGACACATGCTCAACATCACTTACCATCAGGAAAGACAAATCAAAATTTCAATGAGATATATCACCTCATACCTGTTAGAATGGCTAAAATCAAAAACATAAGAAAACAACAAGTGTTTTTTATATGAACATATATGAATATATGAATATTATTCAGCCATAAAAAAAGAACGAAATCTTGCCATTTGCAATGATATGGATGGAGCTAGAGAATATAATGGTAAGTGAAATAAGTCAGTCAGAGAAAGACAGATACCATATGATTTCGAACAAAACAAAATGAGCAAAAGTAAAAAAGAGAGCGTCAAACCAACAAGAGACAAGCTGATGGTTACCAGAGGGGATGCGGGTTAAATCGGAGATGAGGATTCAGGTGTGCACTTGTCATGATGAGCACCAGGTGATATAAGGAATTGTTAAATCATGGTATTGTACACCTGAAACTAATATAACACTCTATGTTAATTACACTGGAATTAAAATAAAAATAAAATCCTCTAACAAAAGCATAATCAACATCCCATCATACTAATATAGTCAGAAAATTTAAAACACTTTCGGGTGCCTGGGTGGCTCAGTTGGTTAAGCGACTGCCTTGGGCTCAGGTCATGATCCCAGGGTCCTGGGATCGAGTCCCACGTCGGGCTCCCTGCTCAGCAGGGAGTCTGCTTCTCCCTCTGACCCTACCCCCTCTTGGGCTCTCTCTCTCTCACTCTCTCTCTCTCAAATAAATAAATAAAATCTTTAAAAGAAAAAAAATTTAAAACACTTTAAAATAAATACATTGATCAATTAAACTATGGCAGAAATTAAATATTTAAGACAAAAATCACACCCAAAGAACTATACATCAAACAGCTAAAGTAGTTTTTGAAGGGAAATGTATGAAGTAAATGCATATATTAGAAAAAAGATTAGAAATTAATTTATCATGCAACTGAAGCAGTTATGAAAAGAACCAGTTATGAAAAGTTATGAAAAGAACCAAGAGAGCATGCCCAAAAAAGGGAGAAAAAAGAAAGACTAAAAAAATGGCACAGAAATTAACAAAATAGAAAATAAGGAAACAAGAAAGAATAACCACAAAAGCTTTTTTTTGGTGGGAAAGATTAGTATAATAAACAACCTTCTAGTGAGATCTGATGGGGTTTTGGAATATAGGTGAGGTTCAGTGGGGTAAGGTCCGGAGCCGACCACCAAGAAAAGAATTCTTGTGACGTCTTTGGTACAAAATGATGGTTTATTAAAATACGAGGACATAACCCATGGGCAGAAAGAGCTACCACTCTGGGTCTTGAGGAGTGCTGATTATATACTCAGGAATTGGGAGAAGTAAGGAAAAGGGAGTTTTCAAAAGAACTTGCATATGCTAAAGAGGACCTACAAGATAATGGAGGTCTTGCCATTGTCAAGTTAAGGTTGTTTTCCCCTCTAGCAAGGTATTAACATTAAGACAGTTGGGAGATCCCTGGAAGAATGTCACACGTGTCCCACCCAGGAGTGTGGTGGGGGGTAGGTTGCAGGGTGGCAGCTTGTGATTTGTCTTCAGCTAGCCTTCTGCTCCCACATCAAGATTATTAAATAAAAAGAGAGAGAAGACATAAATAAACAATATCAGGAAAGAAAAGGAGTATATATTACAGTATATTTGAAAAATAAGCATAAAACATATCAACTTTACGCCAAGATATATGAAATGTAGAAGAAATGAGCAGGTGTTTTGAAAAGTATAAATTACCAAAAATGAGTCAAGAAGAAATAGAAAACCTCAATGAACTTTATAATAAGGAAATTGGACCATTAATTTAAAAATCAATGAGAAATTACTTTTTAGCAGACAGATTGATAAAAATCTGATACATCTCATTATGCCAAGAGCTGTCATGGATGAAGGGAAAGGGAATTCTCAAACTCAGACGATGGGAGTGTGAATTTTCTACAACCATTTGGGAGAGCAATTGGCAACGTCTTCTAACATTATGGATTTGCGCCTCCCCTATGACCCAGCAATTCCACTTCCAAGAATTTGCTCCAGAAACGTCTGTCCCATGTATACAAGAACAGGTGCACAACTCCGGTCAAAACATAAAGTTACGGAAATTTCTATCGGCAGGAGACTAGATGAGTTATATGCATATGCATAGAGAGACATTATCTAGTAAGTGGAGTGAATAAACTTAGATACATTTCAATGGAGAGAAATCCTAAAAATGTAACTTTGAAAAAGTTATGGAAGAACACATATAGTATATAAAAGTTTTAAGAACACACAAAATAATAATATCCACTGTAGATTCAGATAGATAGATACACCGATTTGGATAATTTTAGAACCTGGATGGGATGATTTGAACTAATTAAATACAGTGGATTCTCGGAGGAAGGAGGGAGGGAAATGGGATCGGAAAGTATCCAATCATATCTGTAACATTGTTATTTAAGGAAAAATACATGTGAATGTGTCAAATCTGGGCACCGCATTCATGGGGGATGTCTCTATGTTATTCTGTGTATGCCTTTTGTATGCTTGAAATGTTTGTACATTAAAAATAAATAGGGAAAATAGTTCCTGCTCTGTCTTCTTCTATAAACATTAGAGGAGATTTTTTCAAGTGTTCTGTAAACAACAAAGCTTGTCCATTGGCCTGACTGTGGCTGTCTCCTGGGTGGCAGAGCCTGAGGCAGAGGTGGGGGCCAAGCCTGGGCCTCTCTCACCGGCATTTCCTACAAGGTCAAGGTGAAGATGGAGCCAAATTCTGGCTAGAGCTCAAGTGACTTGTCGAAATGGGTATAGTCAGAAGTGTAGAGAGCTAGAATCAGGAGCCAAGAAAGGGAACCAAAAGGAAAGAAGGTGTACTGCGAAGATGAAAACGAGAGCCTGAGGATTTAACCAGGCAAAAAGGGAAATGCTGTAAACAAATTCTGGAGAATGAAGACTGAGAAGATGAAGATGAAGATGAAGACTGAGATCCGTAGCAGTGGGTTGTGACGTAAGAAGGAATGTTAGGGTTTGAAGCTGATGGCCAAGAAAGAATTCTTGAGACGTCTTTGGTGCAAAAAGGTGGTTTTATTAAAGCACGGGACAGGACCCGTGGGCAGAAAGAGCTCGGGGGGTGGGGGGTTATGAGGAGTGGCCCATTACGTACTTTCAAGTTGGGAGGGGGTTAGGGATAGCATAAGTCTCCAAGGAATTTTGGAAGCAAGGTTTCCAGGACCTTCAGGGGGCTAGCTGTTGTTGGGAAAAGGTCATTTATTACCATCTAATAAAACCTTAGTCATGAGACCCTTCAGATGTGTATCAGTGAGCCATATGCTTGGGGGATGATTGCCAACACGTATCCTAGGGGGTGTAGAGATAAAGGAAGTTTCCAAAAGAATATTTATATGTTGGGCGCCTGGGTGGCTCAGTTGGTTAAGCGACTGCCTTCGGCTCAGGTCATGATCCTGGAGTCCCTGGATCGAGTCCCGCATCAGGCTCCCTGCTCGGCAGGGAACCTGCTTCTGCCTCTGACCCTCCCCCCTCTCATGTGCTCTCTCTCTCTCATTCTCTCTGTCTCAAATAAATAAATAAAATCTTTAAAAAAAAAAAAAAGAATATTTATATGTTAAAGTAGGCTTAAAGGAGGGGGGGGCGTGGTCAGGCTAGGAGTGCCTTTTGCCCTTAGCAAAATATTAACATCGAAGCAGTTGAGTCCCTAGAGGAATGTCACTCTGCCTGTTTCAAGGACTTGTCAATCGGCTGTAGGAAGTAAAGAAATTTAATAATTTTTCTTCTGCCTTTGTTTCCCGCATCAGGTTCGTAGGTCAGCTCTTTGTGAAGAATGGGGCAGACAAGGTGTAGAGTTGTTTTGTCTGTAAGATGTGCTACCTTGCAGTCTTGTGGGATTGGGTTCACTTGTTCAGGCAGCTTTTCTTGGATGATGCTTCTCGCTCTTGAGACTCAGGCTACATGTCTTGGTTATGTCTGGCTTTGCATCATGGAATAAAACTGGTTGTAGTCACTACAAGTCAGGAGCACTGGCTCTAGGGTCAAGGGGACTGGAGTTTGAATCCTGGTTCTACAACCAGGATTCTGCTCTTGGAAAAGTTGTTGAACTTCTAGATGTCTGCTCTTGGAAAAGTTGTTGAACTTCTCTGAGGCTTCATGTTTCCATCTGTAAGATGGACCTAATGAAGGGCCTTCTCAATAGGAATGTTAAGAAATGAATTAGCTGCGTGGTGCCGGGCACATGAAACATTTAATGAGCATCAACCATTTTCTGTAAATACAGAAAAATTCCAGTGATAATTGCAGCATGCTTCTACAAAAACTGCCAGTCATTTAAAAGCAACAATGCATTTCACCAAATGTAGACCTTTTTCCTATTCCAGAGTAGTGTCAGGAGAGGTGATACTCATTACCCAATGAACGGAAAGAAGGTTGATCCTGTCCGGGGTGTCCCCTTTCGAACAGCACTTGCAGTAATGTGGGATTTCCAGGCAGCAGGGCCCTTGCCCTCTGCTGATGGTCACAACAGATCCCTCAGCCTTGTCAAACCAGTCCGATCAGGACATAGGGTTTCAAACAATCTCTTTTAGTTCCCCCTCCAGCTAGGTCTATAAGCTGAGATGACCAAGGAAGTTGGTTAAAGAAAAAAAAAAATTAAAAAGAAAGGCATTCTGGGGCTGGATATGAGGGTTGCACAAAGTTATGAATGTACCAAATGTTGCTAATGATAAACTTTTAAGTATTTTACCACAATGGAGAGAAAGAACGATGCACGTGTAAACCCGAGATCCACAGGCTAATCCACCAAACAAAAATTGGCCTACAATTCCAGTAAAGTACAGAGGAGACAAGTAATCACTTTGTGAACTGACCGAGGTACATCAATGATGTAAATATATCATGCGTAACAGGCAAAAGTATCCCGTGTTGGACAAGGGACCTTCAGCTTATCAAGGTGAACCACACCCCAGGTTTGCCTGACGTCTAAGAAGCAACTGTGCATGGTTTGAATTCAGCTTTCTGGGAATAAACAAAATGTGGCAGGTCCCAACGGTGCCGCTTTCTTGGTCATAGTCGCATGGTTCTTCATCTATCAAAGTTGTCTGGCATTAAGACTCTCGCAAATCTTAAGAATGGCATAAAACTTACTCACTGTTCTTGTCCCCAGATTAAAGTTAGGCATTTGTTATTTTTGGCTTCATTAGTTTAAAGATGACATAAGAACGTGCTAATTAGAAGGCTTCTGACAATGAAGATCTTTTGCTGTACGTTGCTGGGTTTCCAGGGCAATCTCACTTGCATGGGGACGTCTCTGAGACCTTCACGGACCAGCGCAGGAGGGAAGAATCTGTGGGAGAGGGGTTCCAAGACCGTTTCGGTTTTATGCAACAGTTCTCCGCTGAGGGCGTAGGCTGAGCCCGGCACTTTGCTAAGCTCATCACAAATGTTATCCCAGTTAATTCTCACAACAGTCCTGTGAAGGCGGGTACTATCATCATCCACATCTTTTTTTTTTTTTAAAGATTTTATTTATTTATTCATAAGAGACAGAGAGAGAGAGGCAGAGGGAGAAGCAGGCTCCCCGCTGAGCAGGGAGCCCGATGTGGGACTCGATCCCAGGACCCTGGGATCATGACCTGAGCCGAAGGCAGACGCTTAACCATCTGAGCCACCCAGGCGCCCTATCATCATCCACATCTTAATGGAGATGGATCCAAAGCTTGGAGAGAATGACTTTCTCAAAGTTACAGGACTAGTAAGTGGCAGAGTCGAGACTGGAACTCAGGGTGGTAGGACTCCAGATCTCAAGCTCTTAACCACCAGCCCTCCGGCCTCTCTGTTCCACCTGAGTGGAACACTGAAGTTCACCCGTTTTTCTCCCTCTGTTTTCCTCTGGGCTGACTCTGTTCTCAAGCAGACTTTTTCTACATGGCCGCAGGAATGGCCCCGGCAGCTCTGGGTTTGCGGGATTTCTAGCATCTTTGCTTTTCAGAAGGAGATGAGGTATAATAATGGCCCTGGGGAGGGCTCTGCGGTAAGTTCCCTGCACAGTGCTCACCAACGATGCTCTTTTCTGCATGAGCACACCGCGTCTCCATCAAGAGGTGGAGTCCATTTCTTCTCCTCTTGAATCAGGGGTTTTCTCTCACCATTCCAATGTGACAGATGTGACATTCTGGGACTTCTGAGCCCAGCCTCCAGACGACGACAACAACAACAGACTGTCGTTATTGTGCCATAAGGAAGTCCAGGCTATCCCACCAGAGAAGGTCACGTGAGAAGGCCCTGTGAGATGAGATGCCACACAGGAGATCTGCAGAGGAAAATTGAGGTATCTTAGCTGAAGGTCATCAATCACCATGGCCCCAGACCTTCCAGCTCAGCCTGGCTGCCAGCTGAATGCAGCTGTGTGAATAAGCCCAGCCAACACCACATGGGGCAGAGGAATGCCCAGTCAACCCACAGAATCAGGAGAAATAATAAATCATTGTTTGAAGGTGCCGAGTTTGGGGATGGATGGTTATGTGATAATTACCTTAGTGTAGGTAGCATCCTATGCCCAAGGGCACACAGGCCTCTGATTGGAAAGGTGGGCTTTACCTGTGTCTTCCCTTGAAACCTCAGTGGCTGCCCATAGAAATGCTAGGCAAATGGAAAAAGCCTATGTCTACTTGCTTTGTGTGGGTTTATATTCATGTAGTAGAAAGAGCAAGGACTTTGGGGGCCAAATACTTGGCTCTGCCTCTTTCCAATGAACCCCATGAACAAGCCATCTCGCCTCTCTGTGTGTTTCTACAACCTAGAAATAACCTCAATTTTTCATACAAGTTTCTTTTGTGAAAATGAAGTGAGATTTATTCCACAAACATTTATTGAGCTCTTTCAATAAACCTGACACTACCCATTACATTGTCAGCTCTTAGAGAACAAGCTCTTTGTACTATCACTTTTTCTAAAGGTCCAAAAATATTTATTGAATGGATGCATTGTGACAGATCCTGGTGACACAAAGATGAATGCAGAATTGATTTCTGAAAAGTTCAAAGTTAATGGTAAAGAATGTATACAAAACTACAAAGTGGTATACAAATTGTCACTGTTACATAATCTTGTAAATATAGTGATTCACTAATTCATTAATTAGACTTACCGACTCTCCCACCTCATTCACAAGAGGATTTGCAAAAGCTTTAAAAAAAATCATCAAATACAAAAGGATAAAATATAGATGAGAAAATTAGGGCAAAGGGAAAATAAAGGTTGAAATAGTGATTTATTAATCTATAACTTAATTGCAACATTTATTGTTCTTAAGCTGGTAGTTTCATTTAAGATAAATTATCACTAGTGTCAAGATTTCTAGAAGCAATAAAATCTGTTAAATTAGCCACCTGTAGTTTTGCCTTAAGAAGATCCCCTCGGATTTCACTGTATGTTTCAAATGATTTTAATTGGTAGTAAATGTCTTGGAAAAACTGCCCCTCCCCCGTTTGGGTTAATTTGTTTAGTTCAGTCAAGGAATGTAGCCATATGTACATGGTGATCAAGTGAGAAGCAGTGGAGACTAGTAAGTAAAAATTAGAAAGCAGTTAGTAACTGAAAACCAAGCTTTAGACTCCTGGCTCTATCACTTACTAAATATGTGACCTTGAGCAGGTGACCTTTCTAAACCTCAGTTTCCCTGTCAATAAAATAGGTGAATAACAGTACTTACAACATGAGGTTGTTGTAAGAATTAAATGAGATAATCTGCATAGCATACAGTAAAATTTCATAAATGTTAGTTATATTATTTATCACCATTGTAGCAGAGAGAGGCTGGATTGTGGAAAGGAGAGGGTCTCTGGTTTGTGGGCAGCTGTAATTTTATTGTAAGTCTGAGTGGGTGGGTATTAATTAGGACACTTTGGTAGCAAGTGGAATGGAGTTAATACTGGTAGTTTGAAAATTATCAATGTGCTTTTATATTTAGCTTGTCAGAACACGTGATCTTCCCCCTCGTCTTCCTGAAACATCCTTCTGCCTAGGGAGATTCAAACTGTTACAGAGGAATGCAAAGAGGACGTCCAGCTCCTGGCACTTGAAAATAGGATTTTTCTGCACCACTCTAGCTTTGCAAGTCAGGCTATTAAGGGAGGATTGCGTATCTTCCTTCCTCTATCTCGACTTATCCAGGTCCAGGCTTGTAGAGTTCCCTTTAGGAAGTCCCATAGGAGGAAAGCCTGCCCTTTCTTGACCCCAGAGGTATTGTAGGAGGAAGGATAAAGGAGGCAAATCAAGCATGTCGGTGTGAGTTCCAGTTTTCTCTCTCTCGGCCGCAGCAGGAGACTTTTGCCCTGCTGTCCATTGGGTCTCTGGGAGGGAGACGCCATGATGGCTGCTCTGAAGCCACAACGGGAACAATCGCACACATCCATTAAATTTGGCAGCTCAGCTTGGTCAGGCAGAGGCAGTCTTGAGGTTTAGGCTTTTGGAGCTATTCTCAAGCATTGACGGGCTGCAGTAATCCTGCCATGCTGGAGCAAGGCCACTCACCCCATCCCAGAAGCTGGGGGGACACTGGTGGGGTGGACCACTGGCTGGAGGGCAGACAAAGGATGAGGCAGAGGGTCTGAGGTCCACGCCAGGAGCAGAGAAAGGAGGCCAAGACAGCACAGGGGAGAACGGACCACAGCCTCCACTTTAGCCCTCCGTCAGCCCCCGTCATGTTGCTGAAAGAAGCCTGTTCTGTGTGCCCCGGACAGACCCCTACCACTCTGGGCATCTAGCTCCTCATCTGGAAAATGAAGAGGTAGACAGGATAATCTCGAAAGCTCCCTCTTGTCATGAAATTCTATGATTCTACAATTCAAACTGATGTCAAACTTCCTCCTAATGGATACAATTTGTAATATTAACACAACTTAATTAAAGTCATAGATAAACCTGGTATCCCAGGGAGAGTTGCGACAGAGTTATGAGGCCTCATAGACAAACTACCTCAACAAAAATGTCCTCTGTCATTGTATTCAATAAAAGACTTAACCGAATTAGCCAACTTCTATTTTATGAATTGCAAGAGCAGATATTAAAACTCTATATTCCTTACTACTCAGCCATAAAATGCAACAAACTACTGATCTATGCAACAATACGGATGACTCTCAAAATAATTATGCTGAGCGAAGGAAACCAGCCACAGAAGAGGACATTTTGTAGGATTCCATTTGATTGAACTTTCTGTCTTTGATGACAGAAGACAAATCAGTGGTTGCTTAGGACGGGGGCGGTGCACAGAGCAGATTACAAAAGGGGTATGAGGAAACTCTTGGGGGTAATGGATATGTTCACTATCTTGATTATTGGTCATGGTCTCATGAGTGTCAAAATTTAGGAAACTTGTATGCTTTAAATATGTGCAGTTTGGGGGTGCCTGGGTGGTTCAGTCGTTACGCGTCTGCCTTCGGCTCAGGTCATGATCCCAAGGTCCTGGGATCGAGCCCCGCGTCGGGCTCCCTGCTCGGCGGGAAGCCTGCTTCTCCCTCTCCCACTTCCCCTGCTTGTGTTCCCCCTCTCACTGTGTCTCTCTCTGTCAAATAAATAAATAAAATCTTTAAAAATAAATAAATAAATAAATAAATATGTGCAGTTTGTTGTGGGCCATTTATACTTCAATAAATCTGTTTTTAAAAAGATTAAATTTTACAGAGTAAAAGAAACTATATATTCCTTCATTTATCAACTTCAGTAGGAAATACATGCTGAAATTAAAATGTTAACTCTTAGTTATTATATATGAGGAGAAAAAAGTGAAAGAGTGTATCTGTATATATATGATATATAATATATAATGTGTAATGTGTAGTATGTAATATATATAAATATAAATAAATAAATATATAATACATAAAGTATATGATCAAATAAGGCCTTGCCCTTTAATGGTCACAACACTGAAATCAGATTGACTAGACTAGAAAGTTGTCATCCCACAAAGTAACAAAATGTTAAATCATAAGATGGCATACTTTTCTAAAGTATACGTGGTTTGAGATACCTAAACCTCAAGAATTTAAGTAATAATATTGTCATTTGTTTAGGTTTTGCTCAATCAGCACCTGAGATACTGTTTACTTCCTTTTGGATGCCTTGCCTGCAATGGGAGTATGCGTTCACCAGTGAGCAGTTAATATCTCAGTTATAGCCACCAGATGTAAATAGCAGGTCTTCCACCTTGGGTGTGGCTAAGTGAGAGAAAGCAGCAGAAATGAGCACTCACCTTTAAAAGACCAAATGAAGGGGTGCCTGGGTGGCTCAGTCTTTGGGCGTCTGCCTTTGGCTCAGGTCATGGTCCCGGAGTCCTGGGATCGAGCCCCGCATCGGGCTCCCTGCTCAGCGGGAAGCCTGCTTCTCCCTCTCCCACTCCCCCTGCTTGTGTTCCCTCTCTCGCTGTGTCTCTCTCTGTCAAATAAATAAATAAAATCTTTAAAAAAAAAAAAAAGACCAAATGAAAATTCTTAAAATGGATGCTCATCAGTATTGCTTATGTTCATTTATTTTAATTTTAAAAGCAATTTTAGAAATTAGTATAGAAGTATAACTTGATTCTTTCCTTGCAAATTCCTAGTTGTTA
Organism: Mirounga leonina; assembly: GCF_011800145.1. NCBI lineage: Eukaryota > Metazoa > Chordata > Mammalia > Carnivora > Phocidae > Mirounga > Mirounga leonina. The sequence goes on from NW_023270418.1 coordinate 13,275,216, forward strand.
TAACTTAGTCCTCTTCTTTGGAGAGGAAAGTTTTTTTAAGAGAGGAAGAGGGAGCAGGGGAGGGGCAAAAGGAGAGGGAGAATCCAAAGCAGGCTCTACACCCAGTGTGGAGCCCAACTCACGACCATGGGATCATGACCTGAGCCAAAGTCAAGAGTTGGGTACCTAAACTACTGAGCCACCCAGGCGCCCCGAGGAAAGTTTTTAAGAGGCAAACGCTGCAACTTAAAGAGAGAGCATGAGAAAAGTGTGTCAGAATAGCCAAAAACAGAAATCCCTTGTTCTGGAGAAATCTGTGGATTCGAAAAGATTAGCAGAAGACCAGCTCAATTCACATAATGGCATACCATTCTTAGTAAAACTTCAAACTGCTTTTGTTTTCAGGTGTTAGGCTGGTGGGCAACAGGATTAAGGCCATATCCATTAGACCTTGCTCATGTAAAGTCTAAAGCTGACTTTGGATTCTGAAGTTGACTTTTCTCTTACGGACAGTGAGATTGTCACAGCTGAGATTCAGGGCACATAGTTACTCAACATTCCCAGCTCTATTTCAAATTCACTGAAGGCCCCCTTCGTTCTGGAGTAGTTGAAAACTTAAACTTGTAGGGTCAGTGACTATCCATGTTTCACTGTCATGTCGTTATACTAAGAGCAGTGGAGAATGAGGCCAGAATACCAGCAAGGGAGAAGAGACTGCTGGAATATGGATGAGCTAGAAATACACAGGAGATCGTTCTACTGGGGATCATGGGTAGAACTTCTGGCGGGGAGGTGGAGGGCAGGACAGAGTGTTTGTAGTGAACATTTCCTCTCCTGGTGGTAGCACCTAGGTTTTACTCCCATCACCAGCCATGTGGTTTGGGTGGGATTGATCCCAGCTCCATTTTAGGATGGGCAGTAATTGGCTTAAGCCACCCTGGGCCCCTTAGTCACCATGGTCTTTTCCAAAAGAGGCACAAAGTGCAGTTGAAGGCAACTAGATGCGAGGAGGCGTTGGGACATCTGGGGGGGACAGGTTGCTCTCCCTGCAGTGGGAATATCACTAGAGACTCTCTTCATCTGAAGAGTGCTGATAAGGACTACACGCTTGAGCCACTTGGATTCTGAGCATCCCTTAGGGTCCCTGGACACGTCACCCACTTGTTCAAAATCTACCTTTGCTATAGTCCTCTCAGAGGGCCTTTTTTCTGCAGATGTGTGTAGGCATCCCACCTTGATGGGAGCAGCTTTTATTCTTTTATTATTTCCAGACCATTTGGGCCATGGTGGAAAAATGGCTGCTAACTCTCAATGGGGCGCTTTTTCCCTATAGGCGTTGTGCTGAGTAATTTATGTGTATCATCTAGTTTCTTTTAGTAGGTACTATTCTTATTCTCATCCCTATTTTATGGATGGAAAAGATGAGGGTTGGAGGAGATAAGAAACTTGCCCATGCTCACACAGATGGCAATGTCAGGGCCAGGACTTGAACTCTCTCAGGGCCACACTCAAGGGTAAAGGCTACCGCTAATACTGTTAGCTTTAGTGGGAAAAGCCAAAGAGGCCGGTCTGAAGTCTCTGAGGCATAGAGAAGCTGTAGCTAACATTTCCTCCTCGCCAGGAAAACGAGAGCAGAAAAACAAACATTGCTTAGCAGCACACAGACTTCCGCATCAATTATGTGAAACCCCAGGATCATTTATTTCTGATTAGAAATTTCCCGACGAGCTCTACTTTGGGGAAAAGACCTGAAATTTCCTTTTGCACTGTCAGGGTGTGTGCCTGATATGGGGGTGGGGCAGGACAGGATATGCAAAGGGAGGCTGAGGAGAAACGTGCAGGGTGAGTTTTGAGCAAGACAGCGACTTGGACAATTGTCTGAGGACAAAGGTGAATCTGAGATGTAGTATGAGTTGGGGTCCCAGGAGGCAGACTGGGAGCACCCCAATTCTAAAATGGGCAGATTCCACAGCAGAGAATGGGCAGATCTGGGTGCCCAGATCTCCACCTCATGGTAATGGCTTTGAAATTTTGTATCTCTTGCATCATATGTAAACAAATTGATTCCCTTGACAAACATTTACTGATGTCCTGCTATGTGCCAGGCGCTGTCCTAGGAGCTAAGAGTACAAGGATAAACAAGAGAGAGCCCCCTGTCTTCAGGGAGCTTATAGTTTAGTGAAGAAAATAAATATTTGAGAAAATAAAATACTATATGCTAAGTCCTAAATTGGAGCTATGTGAATAACTCTGACAAAGAAGCTTCAAAAAGATAATATTGGGGCTGAGTCTTGAAGGATAAGTAGGGATTTTTCAAGGACATTACAGGAAGGAAAAATTCTAGGCAGAGGAACTGAGGTTGGCAGGGGTGTAAAGGACTGTGGTCTGCCTGTAGATCAGCATCATTAATTTGTGAGGTTACAGTGTAGGGTGTCTCAAGAAGGATTTGGTGGGGGTGGGGAGCAGTATGGGAGAAGTAAAGCCTCAGGACGATTCAGATGTCAAAAGAGCATTAACATGGAATGGATTTCTCTTTTTTGAGTTGGCTGAGAGGTAAGATAGCAGGACGTACGTAAGTTATGATATGTACAAGGTCTATCAGTCAGGGTATAATCAGGGAAGAGAAATCATATAGTCATTGTAACAGGGTAAGTACAAATAAGGAATTATTAACTACAACAGGGATTTGCAGTAATGAATGATTAACTAGTAAGAAGTAAAGAGAACTCTAAAGAATATAGGAATAGCAGTTCTATTTTCTGTATTATATCTAATAGCAATTACCCCTAAGGTTGAAGGAAGAGCCCTCGTGGCCCCTAAGGTCGGGACCTTATCGGATCTGGTTTTTTAAAGTAGGCTCCACGCCCAGCATGGAGCCCAGTGTGGGGCCTGAACTCATGACCCTGAGATCAAGACCTAAGCTGAGATCCAGAGTTGGATGCTTAACCAACTGAGCCAACCAGGCGCCCAGAGACCTTGTTGGAGAGGGTATGGCCATGGCTCACTGGAGGGCAAGGAAGTCTCTGTGGGGCAGCCCCGGCCCATCTGCCCTCTAGAGTGCACACCATTATAACACTGCCTGAGAGGGGGACCAGGGAAACCTGGCTGCTGGACCTCCGTGCGTCTCAGGGGCAGGGCTCTAGAGAAGCCCGCCAGGCGACAGGAGCCGGGCACTGCGAGAGTGACCTGAGCTGCGGGAGGAACTGGGCTATGCTGCAGGAACCAACAAATACAATCCTGTCCTCCTCTAATGTCTCTCCAGCACCCTCTACTGACAAAGCTCCAGGGTCAGCGGGCAAAGGACGAATACTAAAGGCCCAGACCCATTTTCACAGAACAGGCCAAAAGGTGAAATTGGAGCTGAGAGGCAAGACGTCATCTATAACTGGCACTCAAGGACAGCTGAAAACACTTCGGACATACTCTGAGAAAATTATTTCCAGACTAAATGCTCACTTTCAAAGGGCCGTACCTAATAAAATCTTTCCTAATGATTACACATCTGTCCTGGAAGATTTGTGCCAGCACAGTCCACTTACTAATATAAACTTGCTGTTATTAATATGTTATTTCAACTTGTATTTGTGATTAAAAGTGGTGTCGTGGACCTTATTTTTAAATGGTAGTTAAGAACAGGAGCTTTGGAGGGGACACATCTGGGTGTGGCCATGTTCTTGACTGCCCCGTGCACATAAATATTATCAGATTGCTATAATAATAGCCTCTCAAAGACTGATAGCTGCTATGATCACTTGTAAGAACACTTACAATAATTAACTACATGCTAGACGTAACAATGGCTTTAAAACATTTATTTGTCCAAGATTATATATCAATATTAATTAAATCTTGGAATTTGAAGGAGAGACTGGTTACAGATGTCATGAAGTTATATCAATATGGCAGTTAGAATGCATCCCACTTTTCTCTGTACTTCTGAAATGCCTTCTTTGTGTACCTATTATAGCACTTATTCCATTGTCTCTGGCATCATGGTACGACAGAAGATGGTTTTCACAGTGATTTCTTCATGATGAATACTGTTTAGTCATTTTCCTTTTCCCCCCAGATTTTTATTTTATTTTTATTTTATTTATTTATTTTTAAAGATTTTATTTATTTATTTGACAGAGAGAGACACAGCAAGAGAGGGAACACAAGCAGGGTGAGTGGGAGAGGGAGAAGCAGGCTTCCCGTGGAGCAGGGAGCCCGATGCGGGGCTCGATCCCAGGACTCTGGGATCATGACCAGAGCCGAAGGCAGCCACTTAATGACTAAGCCACCCAGGCGCCCCTCCCCCAAGATTTTAAAAAATTATGTGTTTTGCATAACAGGCACTCAGATAATTGTTAAAATGGAATTTTTATTTTGCCAGCAGTCTTTCCTTATTCTTGCATTGTCTTGAAATTCTTACAAACTCCTTATAAAGCTGTAAAAGGAAAAAAAGTTTTAATAATCTTGTTTTAACAGAAGATTCAGAGACTCTTAGACCTGCCTAAGGTCACAGAGCTAGTTTAAGGACAGGCCCAGGACTAGAACCTCAGTTTCATTTATGTGTTAGTCATTTGTCAAACACTGAGCTAGGTGCTGTGCTGGGCTCTATAGTTCTATGAATTAAGCACAAAATCTTTGCTTTCAAAGAGTTGGCAATATCCTGGGGGTGAGGGGGCAAGTAAAAATAATCCTATGAATACCAAATGATGTGACAAGTGCACCACAGGAAATGTGGTCTGATATTGAGCTGATGTCCAAACTAGCATGATGTCTCAAATACTGAAATATTTTTATGTCGTTGTTTAATAGCCACCTCCCCTGCTACCTTCTCCCAGACATTTCCATGATCTAGAAACTAGAAGATTAATGCATGAGTATCCAGAACTCTGTTCCAGTTGTTGGGATCAGGCTGCTGTTCTGATTAGTCATTCCCAGAGCAAAGTGGGGATTTTATGTATCTTTACATATTTTCAATATCACCCCTGGGAATATGCATGCAGGGTTAGAATTCAATGGGAGTGTAGCTCAGGAGAGGGACCTAATTCAGAACAAAAGTTTAAAAAACATATTCAAGAACTGGAAAAAGACTTTTTTTTAAAATCTGATTATAACATATTCTAGAGAATTTATGAAATCCATATATTATGTAAGATGATATCCCGGGGGTAAACTGAGTGAAGGGTACCAAAGACCTTTCTGTACTATTTTTGCAACTTCCTGTGAATCTTTAATTATTTGAAAATAAAAAGTTGTTTTTTAAACGTGAAGGAAGCTTATCTACCTAGGTTAGTATTAATACAGAGATATTTGATATGCCATTACAAATGGAATTCTGCTTGTGCTTAATTAAAACACCCAAATTTTAGTGAAAAAAAAGATCAAGGCTAAAACAGACCTGAAATATTTCACGTCACCAGTTTGCAGTATAACATAGGCAAATAGTTCGATGGTCAAATATAAAGGACTTGGACTTACGGGAAGTCCCTCCTTCTGAGGATCTCCGTCACAGATGCCCATTCCCCATGATGCCCGTGGCACCTGCTGCAGGGCCCAGCCCTGGAAACGTAGGCTGCCGGGCAGTCCTGGGAAACACTGATTCATAGCTGCTATCGCCACTTCCCTTGGCAATCACTTAGAGAGCTTGGTCAGGAAGGTTCTAGAGTTCACCACTTGCACAACCTGGAAGTATTCGGTCCAAGCAAGGATGCAGTCATTATCCGTAAATTCTCCCAAACTAAAGGCAGACCCCACCACGCAGATGAGGCACGATAGTCCACAGGACTTCCCCTTTACTCTCTGAACAGTCTAACTGAAATTACTAAAATTGTAGAAAGCCATTTCTCCTTCTTCTTCAAAGTGACAGGATGGCTAAAGACAAGCTCAAGTTGCATTACCAGACAGAACACGAAATCTCAATCTATGGCATCAGCATGCAGATATAAGGAGAGCTGCATAGCTTTCTTAGAGATCAGTGCGTGAATGTTTGCCTTATATAAAAATAAAGAAAGAGCCCATTGTGGTAAGTTTCCCAAAACCAAGGAGTCAGCTCCAAAGGCAACCCCAGAAACTAAAACAAATGACAGCTCCCTTGGATGAAATGACTTTAAACGCACATATACGCAGGTGCGTGAGCGCGCGTGCACCCCATGCACACAATTGTGCGCACACACATATTTTAGTCTAAGATTTTTCTTACTTTATATTATATATAATATATATAAAGTATTCTTACTTTATATATATAAATATAAATATATAAGTATATATAAATATACATATATTATAAATTTGAGTTCTTCTGGTACCCCACAAAATAATAAAATAGATCAATATAAACACACAGTTACAAACAAATGAAATTAAATTTTAAGAGTATCTTTTTAACTCTCCTCTCAGTGCATGTAAATCCACATGAATGAACACATATATGTCACTCTCATGCAACCACTAAGTGAGGTGTGTGAAAATCATACTTTAAATAACATGTGGGGGCGCCTGGGTGGCTCAGTCGGTTAAGCGTCTGCCTTCGGCTCAGGTCATGATCCCAGGGTCCTGGGATCGAGTTCTGCTCAGCAGGGAGCCTGCTTCCCCCTCTCCCTCTGCCTGCCGCTCCCCCTACTTGTGCTCTCTCTCTCTGTCAAATGAATAAATAAAATCTTTTTTTTTAAATATTTTATTTATTTATTTGTGAGAGAGAGAATGAGAGAGAGCACATGAGAGGGGGGAGGGTCAGAGGGAGAAGCAGACTCCCTGCCGAGCAGGGAGCCCGATGCGGGACTCGATCTAGGGACTCCAGGATCATGACCTGAGCCAAAGGCAGTCGCTTAACCAACTGAGCCACCCAGGCGCCCTGAATAAATAAAATCTTTAAAAAAATAAATAACGTATGTGAAATTCCCTATCTGCCAAAGTGAGGACATGCTGACGAGAGGAGACACTAGGACGGAAATAAACCACAGGATGTTAGCATTAGAAGGTATGGTAGCTGGTTCTCCAAAGGTGGCCCCGATGAACCACTTTTACCCATAGTGACACATTTGCATAGTCCCCTCCTACAATGAACCTGGACTGACCCTGCTACTTGCTTTAACCAATAGAACACAGTGGAAGCGCCGCCGAACAAAAGCGTTTTGTAACAATCAATTGCTACAGAGAATTTAAAACAAAAAGTATTGGGGCGCCTGGGGGGCTCAGTCAGTTGAGCGTCTGCCTTCGGCTCGGGTTCTGATTCCAGGGTCCTGGGATGGAGCCTTGTGTTGGGTTCCCTGCTCAGGGGGGAGTCTGCTTCTCTCTCTGCCTCCCACCTCCCCAGCTTGTGCTCATGCTCTCTCTCTCAAATAAATAAATAAATAAATAAAATCTTTAAAAAATAATAAAATAAAATTTAAAATGTATTCTATATCTTATTGTCTGTTGTGTCTATTCATCTTTTATAGTGACAAAGTATAAAATACAACCAACACATACATATGTGTGTATTTCTCATACACACGCACACACACTTTTTCCCCAGAAAGCAGGTTGTTGAACATTCACCAGCACTATTGGGCTTGTCTCATCTCAATGTACCTTCCTGGAGTTGTAATCATCTGGAAAAAAACTAAGTCCTCAATCCTTTTACTCTGAAATTCGAAGTTACTAAAATCTGCCAGAGTGGACTTAGGTGACCCTTTGATTCCTGTGATAGGAAATCCCAAGAAATCATTGTGATGAAAGTCCCTGTGAGGATAGAAAAGAGCAGGGAGCTGAGGGCTCGCTTCTGCACCCTGCGAAGGGAAATGAAGGTCCTGAGTCTATGAGAAACCCTGGCCCAACTTCCCGAAAGGCAAGCTTCCAGAGAACGGCCATGTTGGCGACGCTGAGTTGCTGTGGCACAGGGAGTTCGGGGTGATCTTGACGTAGAGCACCTTGGCAAAAAGACCATCAGATATCTCTGTCCCAGGTCTGGCCTGCCAGAGTCTCAGCAGGCAGCGAGACCTAGCCCCTGGGGTGACGGAATTGAGCAGAAACTTCTCGGCACACAACACAGGTTTCAGCTGAGCGAGCAGGCAGCATCCGGGAGCACAGGCAGAAGACTTCAGGCTCCAGCAGGTCAGTCTGACTTTCAGTTTCAGAAGCCAAGCTGTGCTCCTGCCCCAAGTCCCAGGAGGCTTTGGCTCTAAGTAAAGTTTTAGTGTCAGATGAGATTTATTTTGTAGAGAAGTAGCAGAAGCTTAATTTTAAAAAGGAAGAGGGGAGGGCGAAAGGGGAGAGAGAGAAGAAGGGAAAAAACCTTTTGCCTGGTCTTTAAAGACCAGCATTAAGTTGGGTTAAAATGTAGCACCATGGCAAAGGACATGACATTCGTCCTTAGACGGAAGTGGAGTGGGGATGAAAGTTCTCACATAGTCACATCTTGGTAGGTCGCCAAAGGGCAATGTCCCAGTGTACAGGAGAGCTTGCCACGGAAGCGGAGGGGGGGAACTGAAGGTGGAGAGTGTTTCCTAAAGGAAGAACGGATTTTAAAATGTATGGTCTTTTTAAAGAATGTTTTCTTGCCCTCTAAATTTGAGGCCCAACCACAGACAGAGCCTCAGTTACTCAATCACAGCTGTAGATCTTAGCTAAGTCATTTAAACGCCCTGATCTCCGTTCTCTCATATTGGTAAAAAAACACACACCTCACTCGATTATTGCGCAGGTTAAATAAGAATACAGATGAAGTGCTTGGCATACTGTAATAGATGGTCACTAAATAGTAGCCAGAATTGTTTCTACTGAGGCCTTTCAATCAGAATGAGGCTAGCAGTGCTTCATACTAGATTTTTAGATCTAAGAACGTGTTCAGCTTTACTTAGGGTTTCTTTAAATTTTTCTCTGAAATTAGGAATTGCTTCGTTAATGGGTCCTACAGAAAAGTTATTGAGGGTATTTGATGAGAGCAGGTTACCTGGGATTTAGGAAAAACAATTCAGTTTGATATGTAGTCCTATAGAGGTACTATCATTCATCTTTTTTTTTTTTTATCTTACCTAAATTTCAGGCACAGTGTGTAGAAAGAAAGAAACAGCCTCTGAAGGACTGTGCAAAGCAAATTTATGAGAACGTGTATATTTGGGGGAAAAAGTACCCCTGGTGATTCTGATGTGCCCTCATAAATATTTATTTGAATGAATGAATTTCCACTCCCCTAAACCCCGCAGTGGAGAACCTCTGGGAGCCTGTTCAAATTCTGTTGCCAAGCTGTGCTCGCTTGCCCTAATTTCTAGTTAACTTTAGCATGCCCAGAGGGTACATGGCACAACACTTTTAGACCTTCTAAGGACTTAGCAGACAGATATTTCATGTCCTGATAGGTCCCTGGCTCTGCCTGGGCTTGCCCTGCCCTCACCTGAGTTAGAGTACACACAGTATTTATGGGTGGCCCCACTTTGTTCCTACAGCCAATTAAAGGGAAGGGCCCAACGTAAGTCTGGGGTCATCTTGAGAAGAGACGGAAGTAGGATTAATTTTGCTCTTTTCGTGGGGAATAATATGTTAAGTTAGTATAACTTGGGGTCATTAGCCTCTTCTAAGGACCCCATAGAATTCTTTATAACCTCTTCAGGACACTGGTCCCTCAGATTGGGAGTTCCGCCTGCAATCCCCAGAGTTTATTGGGCTCTGACACAAATGCCACTCCTTTCTCCACTGTAGTTCCTGCATTCTGTTCAGACTGAGCTTCTAGATTTTTCCTGACTCACATGCTTATGTTTCTGCCTGAAACATGTGACTTCTCCCTCTCCTAACAGGCTAGTAACAAATGATGGCCAGCAGTGATTCCTGGACATGTGTGATGTTCCCTGGGAACTTCATAAGTGTTAGGAGGGAGAGAAACCTGACAGATACCATAACATCTTCAAATCAACTAAGTTAGGGCCTGGAGCTTGGAGATTCTGGCGTTAAGGTTCAAAACTTTTCCCAGAATTCAAGCCAAGTATCAGTGAGGTTATTCCAAATTTCAGTTCCACAACCCTCCCCAAATGTTTTCGGGAAAACCCTGGAAACAACTTGAGTACCTGCTAGTCAGTTAGGGAAGGTCTTGGAACAACAAGATTAGCAGTGTTGGTGGATTAGGGGCCTTGCTATTGGGATGTTGTGACTTCATTTATGTAACCCAGCTTGTGAAACCCGAGACCTAAGAGCTACGGGCAGGACTGTTGTTCTGATCCAGTGGTCTATGCCTGACAGGCCTTGGGTATTTCAAGCACTATCACTACTTCTTATTGGAGCCAGACACCCGATTATATCACTGCTGAGACTTCACAATCCAAGCCTCAACGATTCCACGATGATGCAGTTTTAGGCCAGCCTCCAATTTTATTGGGCGTAGTATAAATATCCTTCCGTTCGCAAGGTAGCACTGCTTTGTGCTAGGCTCCTGAAAGGGATGCTCCATAAGAAAGATTTCTGGACTCCACGGTATATTCTCCAGGACTAAGCTGACATCATTTGACTTAAGACCAGACCCTCACACCACCCCATGCTGAATATACGGAGGCCACTGTGTCAAGCTGATACCACCTAGAGTGAGGGGAGCCAACCCCTCTGTCCATTAGCCCAGAATCTGACATCCTCCGGGAGGTGGTTGGGACTGATCCGCTCTGCCCTCCCCATTCCTGTTTCCCATGCCACATTGGTCACTGGTTTTTCATTACGTCCGTGGTCTGGAAGTAGGGTCCTTGGATCAGAGCATTCACATCACCTGTAATACAACTTGTAATACAAATTCTCAGGCCCCACCCAGATCTACTCAATCATAAACTCTGGGAGTGGGTCCTAGCAGTCCGTGTTATTACAAGCCCTCCCCCGTGATTCTCATGCACATTAAAGTTTGAGAATGACTGCACTGGAACATCATCCCCATATGCTCCATGTTTCCATGGTCCCCCCTCCCCTCACTGCTTTCCAATGTACCCTCTGGAGCAGCTGCTCTGTGGTCAGCAAATTCCCCTTCATCCTCCTCATCTTCCAGGAATGTTCTCCATACCTCCTTGCATTAACTGAAACCTGTTCTCTTCTAGAGCAGCCCTCTGCGGTGGTGGATATACACCCATATTTATTTACTGAAGGACAGGCCCTTGTCCTTCCTCTCCATCAGTATTTCTAAACCATTACTTCTTCCCTGCCCTCTCGTAAAAACACCTACTCCACTGAGGCTCATGCCCTGTGGTTATACCACCCTCCCCACTTCTCATCATTCAAGTCTTTTGTACCAGGCTCATCCTGGTTCACTTTGAAGTCCATTGTGATGGCTAACGCCTGAAACTCTCAATTTCTTGACCACCTTATCTCCAATGACTTTCTCCTTGGTCCTCTAACATGGACTTGCACAGGACACACAGAACCTGTGCCCCTCTGCTTTCCCACTAAAATCACAAACATAAGCATCCCATTCCTGACCAAAAATTCTTGCGTTACCCTTCTGCTTGACTAGGTTTTCCCGTTATGCTCATTTTCCGACCTCTTCAGGATATCTAATTCTAAACCTTCCCCTTTAACTCTCTTCATCTAGTCACCTCCTTTGTTCCTTTCTCAGCTTTGATCGGATGGCCTATCATTTCAGTCAGTCTTTGGCATACATCTTCATTTACTTTGTCTTTCTGACCTTCTGTCTCTCTCTGGCAAAATCCCATCATGGTTGACATCAACCATCAATAAATCAGATATTGAATTAGCACCAACTGCAAGACAGGTACTTTTATAGGCACTAAAGAATGATGCAAAATGGACAAGTCGGATCATGGCCCTGGCCTTGTGGAGTTTAGGTGGGGAAATTATTTTTAACATGTTGGAGGGTGGATGGGGATAAAAAAACCAGGCATATAGATATTTAATATATATCAGGATCATGATAAGTGCTTCCAGGAAAAATAAGTGCCAAGAAGGGAGACAGAAAGTAATGGGAGTAGGAGGGTGGGGAGGGGAGGGCGGTGCTATTTTAGACACCATGGTCTGAGAAGGCATCAGGAGGAGGTGACTTTTGAACAGAGACCTGAATGAGGTGAGAACCAAGGCATGGGAGGAGACTCCAGAGATCAGCAGGTGCAAAGATCCTGGGGTGGGCATGTGCTTTGCCTGTTAGAGGAAGAGCAAGGTGACAGCATGACTGAAATGCAGAGAGTAGTAGAAGATGAGGTGGGAAAGATGCCCAGAGGACATATCATGAAGGCCTTATAGATCCAAATGAGGACTTGGGAGTTTGTTTGTTCCAAAACTGAAGAGCTTTATACCTTTGACTGAAATGGTCTGACTTTCCTTGGAAAACATCACTCTGGGGACTGTGTAGAAATTATCCTGTGGGGAAGGCATGGATGGAGCTGGATACAGTGAGGGAATTCTGCTATGATCCAACTGGGAGATGAGGGTGTAACCATATACTTTCTTTGTGCTTTTCTCTGAAAGTGTAGTCCCTGAACCAGCATCATGCATATCATCTGGAAACTTCTAATGCAAATTCCAAAGGCCCTACCCCACTCATCTACCTACATTTATTAAGCTTCTGATCCCTTACATATTCCCTCATTGTCAGAAAATAACTCTCACTTCATACTTCACAGTGGGGATGGGGGAAGGAATCCATCATGTAAGAATTCTTCCATTTCTGCCTACCATATCTATAAAATTATTTCCTTCCAGCCTATTCATACTATAGAGGGATCCCTGCTTCTAACCGTGGACTCTCTGTCTTATCTGTATTTATGGTTCATGCCTGCTCAAGTCTCTGCCAACATGTTAAAAATAATTTCCCCACCTCTACCTCCAGCCATCACTCTGTCGCAAAGCTGAACAAAGCTCTTAGAAGATCTGCTACATTCATTCTCTCTATCCTCCAATTCCCCTCCCCTCCCCAAACTACTTGAACCTGGCTTTGGTTCCCACCCTTAAACTGAAAGATCTCTCACCAGGTTCCTAATGATCTCTTGCTGCTAAAACCATAGAAAACATTGAGCCATGTCATACAAGTATGCCTGCTCTTTATGTTAAGTTATTGGAATACTTCTGTACCAGTTTTTATAAAGAGCTACCACCCCAACCCCACCCCAATACATCTTCTCTTTCCCTGTCTTAGACCCTCCTCCTTAGATTCCCATCACCTAGTAACTGAGGGGTTAATGCCATCATGGCAAGTGTCCTCCTTGCCCAACTCCCATATCAAGCTAACAGACATTCTGATTGGTTTGCGTGTTATATTTTTTAGTATAACCCATCTCAGCTAAAATCAGCAAGTTTTCCAGACTCCTTCTTGACTGTTCGGAATCATTTAACACAAATATTTGAAACAGTGTCTTCCTTTGATCTCTGTGATGCCACACTCTTGATTTTCTTCCTGCACTTTTTAGTTTCCTATATTGACTTTCTCCATTGACATAACCTTTAAATGTTGATATTGTTCTAGATCCTCTTCTCTTTAATATCTCAATAGATCTCACTTATTCTCACCTCATGCCTTCAATTACCATCTGTATGTGAATGCATTCTACGTTAAATATTTAACCAAACCTCTCCTCTGAACTCTAGACCTGACTCAAATATCTGCTAAGCATACCATTTGGATGTCTCATAAAAATCTACATATGTTACATAAAATTGCACTTCCTAGCTCCTAGCTCCCCATCTGGTCTTTCTGCAGAGATTGTTCTACCAACCACCCAGATGTACAAATCAGAAAGCTAGGAGTCATCTGTAACTCCTTGCTTTCCCTCAGCACCCCCTCATCTTCCATCAATTATCATGTTCTATTTAGTCTCTTTCCCTTTTTTAAAAGATTTTATTTATTTATTTATTTATTTATTTATTTATTTATTTATTTATTTAGAGAGCGGATATGCACATGAACGGGAGGTGGGGCAGAGGGAGAGGGAGAGAAAGAATTCCAAGCAGACTCCACACTGAGTGTGGAGTCCAGTGTGGGGCTCGATCCCATGACCCTGAGATCACGACCTAAGTTGAAATCAAGAGTCAAACACTCAGCCAACTGGAGCCACCCAGTCCCCCCTTATTTAGTCTTTTTCTAACCTACATGGGATATATATTAAATCCATTCCAATTTGCTTCCATATCCCCTCCAGTCTGTGGTTCAAGCTACCATCACCTCTCACTTCACTGATTATAGTGGTCTCTTGTATTCCTGTATCTATATTTGCCTCCCTTCATTCTATTTTCTCTAAAACAGCCAGAGTGATCTTTTACAAAATTCAAATCTGATTAAACCAATATATCCTGTTTCACTCCCCTGGGGTTCAAAATGAGGTCACGTTCCTTTTAATGTTCAAATCAGACGAGTTAGAGCCTTCAATTTGTCTGCCTGGTATGATAACTTTAGATTCCAAAGGTTCAAATTGTCTTAATAGATGGAACTGGAAAATCTGCTTATATTCTTTTTGACTGCTTGACTGTCCGTAGAACACCAGACTGTACTAGTCTTCTGTCCTTGGGTAGTGCTCATCCATTGCAGTATGATCTGCAGTGACCAGGCACCAATGTCCACCAAATAGCCCAGGGTAATCCTTATCCAGTGAAAGAAAGTGTTTCGATGGTCTAAGCCCAACAGTGTTTCAGTTCTGGAAGTGGGGGCCGGGTGGGGGGGGAGGAAATCTTCCTTTACAAGTGTCATAGTCAGCTATGATGGCTCAATGCCACAGTAGGCCTGGGACCCAAATGTTAGAGCTCGTCCCTTACACAGCTCTTTCAGTTCTTACACATGGACAAGGAGTGATGGTGGGTGTCAGAATCTGCTTACATTTCCCAAGACAGAGCCTTAATACCTTTGCGAATTTGTGCGTGCAGACTGATTTGCTCTTGCCCAGGTCTTAAGGCCCAAATGCAAAGGATCTTACCAAAGGCCGGGGCCCCAACACTAATCCGAATACACCTGAAGCCTAACCAGTTAGGGTGTAGTCTACTTCTTTCTGAGAAAGAAGATCATTTTCAACCCAAATGTCCCTGACACTTTCTAGTTCCTGTCTTTAGTAGGTGGTCTGACCACTAACTCAACACAGGAGAATCCCAGGACCTGCCTTCTCCCTCAATCACATTTAACCAGCCACCAATCCTTGATGATTCTACCTATGAACACCCATAGAATTCAGCTCTGACACTTAGTTCAAGCCCTTATTTGTTCTTTTACCATTTTAATCATTCCTACATATCACCCTGGCTTGACTTCCAATCCTAACCTCCATATTGCATTTGTTGATCTTTCTAAAATATAAATCTGATCCTGCCTCTGTTCTGTTTAAAGCTCTTTAATTAATCCCCATTTATCTATTGCAAGGATGGGATTCTTCATCTGAGATGCATGAAGCGGGAGTCAATGGATGGGCATCAGAGGAATTGTAAATGATATGCAAAATTTTATATGTGCATTTTGCCAATGAGATAGCTCATGGTTTTCATCAGAGCTTCAGGGGAATGTATTTCCATAGAAAGGCTAAGATCTAGAGTTCAAGCTCAAGCTCTTTAGCTGGGATGAAAGGGATTTTCATGACCTGGGCACTGCTTACCTGCTCTCCCTCCTACCATCCCTCTCCACTTAACACTCCAACAGTATAAAACTGCTATGATTCCTAAAACACACCATACAATTTTATGCCTCTGTGTGCTCTTGCGCATCCTGTTCCCTCCGCCTGCAATCCCTCTTTCCTTTATTTGCTCTCGTCTGCTTGTAAAATTTATCTTTCAAAATCCAGCTCTGGCAACGTTTTCAGAGAGCTTTCCCTGGTTCCCTCCTATCAAGAGTTAACTACTCTGACTTAAGAGCCACTTCTCTTTCTTGTACAGGCTTCTGGTTTTGCCCATATTTGTGTCCATAAGAAACTGAAATATTTTAAGGAGACATTTTTATTGAAGTGTAACATACATACAGAAATGTGCTAACTGTTTAAGTGTGCAGCAGCTCAATGATTTTTACGAAGTGAGTACACGGTGTAACTGTCACTCTGATCAAGAAATAGAATATTGTTCTCTCTCTCTAAAAAAAAGGGGGGGGTGGCACCTGGGTGGCTCAGTTCGTTAGGCATTGGACTCTTGATTTCAGCTCAGGTCATGATCTTGGGTCATGGAATTGAGCCCCACGTTGGGCTCCATGCTGGGTGTGGAGTCTGCTTGGGATTCTCTCTCCCTCTCCCTCTGCTCCTCCCCCTCACTCTCTCTCTTTCTCTCTCTCTCTTAAAAAAATATTGTGGGGTGCCTGGGTGGTTCAGTCGGTAGAGCATGCAACACTTGATCTCAGGGTCGTGAGTTTGAGCCCCAGGTTGGGTGTAGGGATTCCTTAGAAAAGAAAAAAAAAAAAAGGGGCGCCTGGGTGGCTCAGTTGGTTAAGCGACTGCCTTCGGCTCAGGTCATGATCCTGGAGTCCTGGGATCGAGTCCCGCATCAGGCTCCCTGCTCAGCAGGGAGTCTGCTTCTCCCTCTGACCCTCCCCCCTCTCATGCTCTCTCTATCTCATTCTCTCTCTCAAATAAATAAATAAAATCTTTAAAAAAAAAAAAACAAACTTAAAAAAAAAAAAGTAGAATGTTGCCAGGACACTCAAAGTCCCTCTTTTTCATCCCAATCATTATCTAGCCTCAAATGCAACCACTGTTCTGATTTCTTGTACTATAAATTAGTTTGCCCTTTAAAAAAATTCCCATACTCTCAGGGTGCCTGGATGGCTCAGTCGGTTAAGCGTCTGTCTTCGGCTCAGGTCATGATCCCAGGGTCCTGGGATCGAGTCCCACATCGGGCTCCCTGCTCAGCAGGAAGCCTGCTTCTCCCTCTCCCACTCCCCCTGCTTGTGCTCTCTCACTCTCCCTTAAGTAAATGAATAAATAAAATCTTTAAAAAAAATATCCATACTCTCCTACCCACCTTCTTTGATTCAACATTCTGTGTATTAGGCTCACTCGTGTTCCTAGTAACACTTAGTTTTCACTGCTGTATGGTATTCTGTTGTATAATTTATTTATCCTTTTTTCCTACTGATAGACATTTGAATTGTTTCCATTTTTAGCTACTAAGAACAGGTTGCTAATGAACATTCTTAGCCCTTTCAGTTATCTTATATATGCATTTCTATTAAGTATATATCTAAAAGTAGAATTTCTGGGTTATGGGCTATGTGATTATTGAGCTTTAGGAGATACTGCCAAATACTGTTCTAAAGTGGTTGGGTCAATTTCTACTCCCATCAACGGTGTTTGAGAGCTCCAGTTGCTGTATGTTCTCGCCATTACTTGGCCATTTCAGTTTTTAAGTTTTAGCCACTTTGGTGATATACTGGTATCCTGAGGTATACACTACACTGAATTTTCTTTCTTTTTTTTTTTTAAGATTTCATTTATTTATTTGACAGAGAGAGACACAGCGAGAGAGGGAACACAAGCAGGGGGAGTGGGAGAGGGAGAAGCAGGCTCCCCGCAGAGCAGGGAGCCCGATGCGGGACTCGATCCCAGGACCCCGGGATCATGACCTGAGCCAAAGGCAGTCGCTTAACCAACTGAGCCACCCAGGCGCCCGAATTTTATTTCTTTATATATCAGTCTAACCTTCCCAACATTGATTTCCTCGAGGCCATTGGACTGTCTTAGGCAGCTTTGTGTACCAGGTACAGTGCCTGGCATGCTCAGGTGCTAAGGAACTGTTTGTTGAGTGAACAGACTGTTGGAGAAGTAAGAAGGGGCTGACAAGTCTTCCTAATGGGAAAATCAAGCTTTTAAGGTAAGGGTCTATTTTTGCCTAACTTTGAGTCAAGTCCTAATCAGCAGACTTGTTGGAGTGTCCATCCACTGCCAGTATTATTCTTCTGGTACTTTCACAAGGACTCATTAACTAGGTACTCCATAGCATTGACTAGGAATGTATATACCAGGGCAGTGACAATTCTAACCATAAAGTTAAAAGACACCTGGAAATATAATTGTATTTCCCTACTTTCTGGCAAAATCACATCTAAGCCACTCAAAGCAGAGAAGAAGCTAATCCTTGTTTACAGATGTTAATCTTCTTCAGTCCATGATTAAAGAAGTTAATCCTTGTTTAAACCTTTCGGGTTTGATGCACACACCACTTCTGAGATAACATTCACTAGGATAGCTTTAATAAAAAAAAACATGGATGATAAGTGTTGGCGAGGATGTGGAGAAATGAGAAACGTCATATACAGCTGGTAGGAGGTAAAAACGGGGTAGCTGCTTTGAAAAACAGTTTGGCTGTTGCTCAAGAACATGAACACAGGGGCGTCTGCCTGGCTCAGCGGGTAGGGCGTGTGACTCTTGATCTTGGGGTCGTGAGTTCAAACCCCACATTGGGGTGGAGATTACTTAAAAAAAATAAAATCTTTAAAACAAACAAACAAAAACGAACATAGAGTTACTACTTGACCCAGACGTTCTACTCTGGGCATATTATCTAGAGAATTGAAAACGTATGTTCACACAAAAACTTGTACACAAATGTTCATGGCAGCATTATTTATAATAACCAAGAAGTGGAAACACCCCAAATGTCCATCAGCTGATGAATGGAATTCATACAATGGCATACTATTCAGTCATAAAAAGGGATGAAATATATGCTCTAACATGAGGGAATCTTGAAAATATTCTGCTAAGTGAAATCAGCCACAGAGGCCACATATCATACAGGGCCATCTATATAAAATGTCCACAATAGGCAAATTCACAGAGACAGAAATTAGGTTAGTGGTAGCTAAAGGCTGGGGGGCAGGGAGGAATAAATGGGGAGTGACTGCTCCTGGGTACATGTTACTTTTGGGGGTGATAAAAACGTACTAAAATTGGATAATGGTAATGCTTGCACTACTCTGCGATTATGCTAAAAACCACTGAATTGTACACTTTAAAAGGATGAATTTTATGGAATGTTAATTGTATCTCAAAAAGCTGTTATATAATACCTTGAACTGTTAAATTTACTTTTTTGTATAATTTGCTTCTTACCTGAACTATTTGCTATAAGCTTGCATTACTCCTGCGATTTCAAGAAAACAAAGGTTTTAAAAATACGGGTGACCCTTGAACAAGGGGTTTGAGCCGTGGGGCGTGTGTGTCCCACTATAAGCAGATTTTTTTCAGTAAATACACAGTACAGTAATGTTAAAGTATTTTCTCTTTTCTTTATGATTTTCTTTTTTTTTTTTTTTAAGATTTTATTTATTTGACAGAGAGAGACACAGCGAGAGAGGGAACACAAGCAGGGGGAGTGGGAGAGGGAGAAGCAGGTTTCCCGCAGAGCAGGGAGCCCGATGTGGGGCTCGATCCCAGGACCCTGGGATCCTGACCTGAGCCGAAGGCAGACGCTTAACGACTGAGCCACCCAGGCGCCCTGTTTATGATTTTCTTAATACCATTTTCTCTTCTCCTAGCTTGCTTTATTGTAAGAATATAGTATATAATACATATAACAGACAAAATATGTGCTAATCAACTATTTACGTTATCAGTAGGGCCTCCTGTCAACATTACGCTATTGGTAGCTAAGCTTTTGGAGGGTCAAAAGTTATAAACGGACTTTTTTTTTTTTTTAAGATTGTATTTATTTATTTGATCTAGAGAGAGCACAAGCAGGAGGAGTGGCAGGCAGAGGGAGAGGGAGAAGCAGGCTCCCGGTTGAGCAAGGAGCCTGATGTGGGGCTTGATCTCAGGACTCTGGGATCATGACCTGAGCCAAAGGCAGATACTTAACCGACTGAGCCACCCAGATGCCCCGATATACACGGATTTTCCATTATGCAGGGGAGGGTGTCAGCATCCCTAACTCTCGCATTGCTCAAGGGTCAACTGTATATTTAATTATGATTTGTATTTTATTCCCGTATTATTACCTCTTCTTTTTCTCTCACTGAATCCCCACATGGTCCTAAAGAACTGGCCTCCACCATCTTCAGGTGAAATGTTAGCATAGCATTCATGAGAAGTGTCATCAGCTCTAACTCCAAAGAATGTCAAGGAATATGATTGTTCCGTAGGACAGGGCCGCCACAGGCATTTGGTTTAGACGAGAAGAACCTAGGCAAAAGTTTGGTGGTTCCTTCCCTGATTGTCCTCTGGAAGCAACGTCTTAATCCAGTGTGACTGGCCCAATCAATGTCCCCTTTTATTTTTGTCTTCTGGTCTCTTGGAGAGGAAAATACGAAGCAAAAAATAGATGCATAAAACATGGTAGCAGAGTATACTACTGTCACCTTTGACTATTTTAAAATTTCGTTTTCCCCTTGGTTTTTTTCCCCTTGCTCCAATGATTTAAAAAAAAAAACTTAAAAAAAAAAATTCCTCTAATCCTGTGCTTCTCAAAATGTGGTTCCCAGCCGAGCAGCACCCACATCACTAGAGGACTTGTCAGAAATGTAAATTATCAGCTGTGGGACCGGCCCCTGCCGGCACTGGCGGTGGGGCCCAGCGAGCTGGGAGCGCGGGGCTTAAGTAGCCCCCCAGGTGAGTGTGAAGCCTGCTGGCCTTTTAGCTCCCTTCCTAACCCTCTTCCTCAACCATCAGCTTTCCAGGCATGATGCACATTAGTAGTAGGCGCTACAGATCTGCTGAGTCACCTTTCTTTCCCTTACCCTACCTTCCCTTAGCCACTCTGCTTGGATTCTTCCCTCAACCTCTTTCAGCATTTTCTCTCCCATCTTGGAATCCGGTTGTTTTTGCCCAAACCAGCAACACGTGTTTCTGTCCTTTCTCACCTAGCTAGCGGATTGTCAACATTCCCTACTTAAGAAGCCCTCACAGCACTTCCCTGGGGAGAAGGAGAAGAGGGTAACCCTGAGAAGAGAAATTTTTGTTTGAACATTTATGGTACTTACTCTGGCAAAACTAAGCATGCTACTTCTGTGGAGCAGAGATTGACAAACTTGAATGAGCAAAGGGGAGTTTGTGGTTTTTAAAATGCATGTTTCTAAGCTTCCGATTCTGGGTTATAGATGCAATGTCTGGGGTGGACTTTAGGAACCTTCTCACGAGTGCCTCAGGTGATTTGGAGGGTGGTGGGCCTTGCCCACTTTGAGAAAAAGCAGGTAAAGCAAGAGTCTTATGGCGGGGCGGGGGGGAGGGGGGTCGGCTTCCAAAACTCTCCCCTTTCCAGAGTCTCCACTCACTGGAAATTTATACAAGAAAAAAAAAAAGTAACACAGGACCTACATCTTTTAGTAACATTTTCCATGTCTTTAATTTAGCAATTGAGTGCTTAGGAGACCTTTAAATCAAGTTCTTAGACTTTCAAAAAGAAAAAAATATTATTAACACCTGAAGGGTAAACTGTTAATGTACGAGCAGTTCTGCTGTTAGGTGGGAAAGTCATTCTTAAAATAATACGTATCCTAAACAACTGTAGAAACAATCCTGAATAAGCTAATTACTTTTGCACTTATATTCTCCTAGCATGTAACTTTGAGATACATAAAGTTTCATCCCTTCTAAAGTTGTCACTTTGGAAGAAATTTTCTCAGACTATTGTTCACAGTGGGCTACAAGTATTAGTGGAAGAAATGAACATATATACTATATATTGCCTGAGAAAGATCATGATTATGCATCAGTTGCCAAGATGCAAGATGATAATCTGTTTATTGTTCAGTGTTACATCCTTGCACATTTTCTTCTTTTTAAATTATTTTTTAAAAGATTTTATTTATTTGACAGAGAGACACAGCGAGAGAGGGAACACAAGCAGGGGGAGTGGGAGAGGGAGAAGCAGGCTTCCCGCTGAGCAGGGAGCCCAATGCGGGGCTCAATCCCAGGACTCTGGGATCAAAACCTGAGCCGAAGGCAGACGCTTAACGACTTAGCCACCCAGGTGCCCCTCTTTTTAAATTATTTTTAAATATTTTATTTATTTGAGAGAGTGAGCGAGCAAGAGAGAGAGCGAGAGAGAGTACAGGAGCAGGGGCAGAGGGAGAGGGAAAAGCAGACTCCCCTGCTGAGTAGGGAGTCTGATGCTGGGCTCACCATGATCTGAGCCAAAGGCAGACGCTTGACCGATTGAGCCACCCAGGTGCCCCCTTGTACATTTTCTTTCTAAATTACTTTTTTCCCCCATCATTGTCATCCCAATATTTTTATTTGTGAAGTACTGGAGCAAATGACTACATTTTTGGCCCCATAAAATAGAGTTGCCCAATTTCAGCATCATCAGTATTTTGGTCTGGATAATTCTGTGTTGCCCAGTGAATTGCAGGATGTTTCAAAGCATTCTTAGCCTCTACCCTCTAGATGTCAGTAGCACCTGCCCCCCCGCCCCCAAGTTGTAACAACTTAAAAATACCTCCAGACCTTGCCAAATGTCCTCGGTGGAGCAAAATTGCCACAGGTTGAGAACCATTGAAATAGAACATTAAGTGAAGAAAATGTACAATTCACATGGTAACTCTATGGAACATTTTAAGGCCTGTGGTCAAAGCATTTTTGCTTTTATGCTGAAAATAGTGTGTAGCTTCTGAGAGTGTTCAATTAGAAACAACAGTATTTTGTGAAATCCAAAAAAAAAAAAACTATTCTGGACATATTGTACCTCTACAAAATATGAAGCATATCTCTAAAAGTGGTATTAACTTAAAATTAAGGTGGACACATGAAAATGTAAGTGGAGGGCGCCTGGGTGGCTCAGTTGGTTAAGCGACTGCCTTCGGCTCAGGTCATGATCCTGGAGTCCTAGGATCGAGTCCCGCATCGGGCTCCCTGCTCGGCGGGGAGTCTGCTTCTCCCTCTGACCTTCCCCCCTCTCTCATGTGCTCTCTCTCATTCTCTCTCTCAAATAAATAAATAAAATCTTTAAAAAAGAAAATGTAAGTGGAAAAGAATGTTATCTCAGTATGTAAGAGGCAGTATTGACCAACAACAATAATAATATCAATATTGTACTGATATGTTAATATAGTAGGCAATATTGACAAAACATTTGTGCCAGGGGGCACCTGGGTGGTTCAGTCGGTTGAGCATCTGACTCCTGGTTTCAGCTCAGGTCATGATCTCAGGGTTGTGGGATCGAGCCCCATGTCGGACTCCTCACTCAGTGTGGAGTCTGCTTCAGATTCTTTCTCCCTCCCCCTCTGCCCCTCCCTGATCTCTCTCTCTCTCTCCCCACCCCTCAAATAAATAAAATCTCTAAAAAAACATTTGTGCCAGGCATATTATTGCTTTGAGAATGCAGAGATGAGAAACAAAACAACTGCCTTCTCTCATAAGGCTCAGAGTCTAGTGGGGACTCAAGGACACATGGACAAATAATTACGACACTGAATTATTTAAATGGGCAGGACTGGAAAAATTTTTATAGCAATGTTTACAGTTCACTTGTAGTAAAATGACTGAAAAACAAACTTAAGAGGCTTTAAAAGCCTTAGCTGTGTGAACAGTGTAGTTCATACCTAGACTAGGTTTCTGTGAATCTGACACAGAGAGTTAATGTAATTCAGATGAAAGTTCCCCTCTTTTCCTTATCATAAATAAACTTGGCATTAGTTTATTGGGTGATTGAAGTCAAAGCAGTCAGACTATTTTGCCAAAATGATCAGGATGAGTAGTTCAATTATTCACTTCACTTGCCTATGAAGACTTCAGAGTGCTGTGATCTAATGAATGAAATGAATGTCAACTTGGAAGATTTGTGTTAAAATATGTTAAGACATATATATATTTTAAAGATCTTATCCATTTAGGGGCACTTGGTTTTAAAGTTATATTCAATATTAACCTATTTTTGGGGTGCCTAGGTGGCTCAGTCGGTTAAGCGGCTGCCTTCAGCTCAGGTCACGATCCAAGGGTCCTGGTATAGAGCCCGGTTCTCCCTCTCCCTCTGCCCTTCCTCCCTGCGCGTGCTCTCTCTCTTTCAAATAAATAAAAGATTTAGAGAGAGGGCACACGCAGGGAGGAGGGGCAGGAGAGTGGGGAGCCCAATGTGGGGCTTGATCCCAGGACCCTGGGATCATGACCTGAGCCAAAGGCAGCCGCCTAACCGACTGAGCCACCCAGGCGCCCCCAAAATATGTTAATATTGAATATAACTTTAAAACTGACATTTTTGGATCGCTTCTCGGCCTTTTGGCTAAGATCAAGTGTAAAACCGACATTTTTGGAAAAAGTGTTTTCCATTTACAGGCATACCTCATTTTATTGTGCTTTGCACATACTGCATTTTTTACAAATTGAAGGTTTGTGGAAACCCGGTGTCAAGCAAACAGCATCTTCTCACTTTGTGTCTGGGTCACATCTTGGCAATTCTCAACAATATTTCAAACTTTTTCATCATTATTATATTTGTTATGGTGATCTGTCATCAATGACTAAGAATCGCTGAAAGCTCAGATGGTTAGCATTTTTTCGCAATATTTTTAAATTAAGGAACATACATTATGTTTTAGACTTATTACTGCACACTTAATAGACTACAGTATAGTGCAAACAAAACTTTTATATGCACTGGGAAACCAAGAAATTCATTTGACTTGCTTTATTGTGGTGGTCTGGAACGGAACCCAGAATATCTCCAAGGCATGCCTGTATAGACATACGCCGCTCTCCCACTGGTTGGCTGGGAAAATACTTTTTCTTGTTCCTTTAGTTATACGATGCCCCCAACCTATTGCATGGCTTTGGATTAGAAAAAAAGGTTAAAAAAAAGAAAACAGTAAAGGATTAAAAATCCACATAAACATAGCTTCAGTCCCCTTTCTGTCAAGTAGAAAATAGACAATTTTGGTTTGCTGAGACCATGGCTTTGAACTGGGGAGGAAGTCAGACTAAAGACACTGATTTGCCTTAAGATGTATTGGTCTTCCTGGACTTGCTGACCTGAGTACACAACTGTGAAAATGTCTGAAAACCAAGGAAATGGGATTGGAATCACGGTATTGTAGGAAGTGAGAGCATGGACAGACATGCATATTCACCAAATATTTCTGGTTCATCTACCTTCCTGCGAGGCATTTGATAGGATAGCATCTCTTTGTTGTGGGATCATGTGACTGTTTCTGGCCAATGGGGTGTGAGCACACAAGTGGCAAGTCTGGGGTATTTGACCAGAGATACTCCCTACTTCTCTTTCCTTATAATAATCAGCAACACATGAAATATGGTTTCTTCAACAGCCTGAATCTACTGACTACTGTGAACATAGCGCTCTGCTGAACCACAGTGGATGCGTATCATTTGTTTTTAGCAGAGAATTGGAAACCTTCTTCCATAAAGTATGAGTATTTTGGGTTTTGTACACCATACTGTCTCCGTCACAACTACTCAACTCTGCTCTGCTGTGGCATGAAAGCAGCCATAGGAAAGATATACATGAATGGATGTGGCTGCACCCGCAAAAAAGCTTTACAAAAACAAACACTTGGCCCTGGGACTATTGTGTGTAGACCCCTGTTTTGTCACAGACCTTTTAGAATTGTTACTGCAGCATAACCTAGCCTATTTTGAACATCTTTTTTTTTTTTTTTTTTAAGATTTTATTTGAGAGAGACATAGTGAGAGCAGGAACACAAGCAGGGGGAGTGGGAGAGGGAGAAGCAGGCTTCCCGCAGAGTGGGGAGCCCAATGTGGGACTCGATCCCAGGACCCTGGGATCACGACCTGAGCTGAAGGCAGACGCTTAACAACGACTGAGCCACCCAGGCGCCCCAAACCTAGCCTATTTTGATATACTGGGGCTGTGAGATGGCCCCCCAAGTGAGAATCTTTGTCACCTGTGTTGTCATCTTTCCTGCTCCCTCTCAACAATCTTTCCCTTTTCCTTGAAGAAAAGCCTAACTGAGCTGTGGGTCTGTATGCTTCTATAACTGTTACTGTATGCTGTGCTCATGAGAGGCACAAGAGGCCTCTCTTTCTCACAAGCCCTCTTTAGCTCAAACCTGAATCCTTCATTAGAGGTCTCCAAATCATTGGTTTCCATACTTTAGAATCCAGGAGGGGGTGTTAAAAACAGAGTGCTGGGCTCCACCTCTGGAGTTTGTCGATCTGGGGAGAATTTATCTAGTAGAATATTTCATGTCTGATCTTAAAGACATTGGTCAAATTCTAAGGCATAAAGCAGTGATTTTTTTTTTTTTCCAAACTTCAATGTGCATGCAAAGCGGCTGAGGATCTTGTTAAAAGGCAGATTAATACAGTAGGTCCAGGGTAGGGCCTGAGGTTTTGATAGTGATGGTGGTCAGGCTGAGCATACTAAGAGATGCAAGGGGTTAAAGGATTCTAATCTTCCTTTCTAGCCTCTAAGTGTAGCACAGTACCAGGGCTTCAGTCTTGAATAACCTTAGGTCAATTTTTACTTCTCTCACACCTTACAATTTGTTAGCAAATCTTGTTGGTTCTATATGCAAAGCATCCAGCCACCTGTCACCACCTTCACTGTAACACACTGATCTTGGCCACCACCATCTCTGGGCCATATTATTTCAACAGCCTCCTTATTGGGCTCCCAGCTTCTCCTCTTGCCCCACTCTCCCTCCTACCTCTCATCCACACACATGGTAAAGTCTTTACCCAGGATGATCACGTCACTTCCCTGCTTAAAATTAAAACTATGTATGCGGTGACTCCCCATTTCCCTCAGCAAAGGCCAAAGTCCTTGTGATGACCTGGCAGGCTTCAAAACACTGGACCTCTTTTTTGTCTTTGACCTCATCTCCTACTCTCTGCTTCAGCCACTGGGGCCTGCTTGCTGTTCTTGAACCCACCGAGCACACTCCCATCTCAGATCCTGAAACTTGGGTGTTCCCTCTACCTGAAAACTCTTTCTCGAAGATAACTGCTTGGCCTCACGCCCTTCAGTTTTGCCTCAAAGTGCCAGTAAGGCTTGTCCTGACCACCTTGTTTGGTTTTTTCTTCTGTACCATTTCACTGACATTTTTCTTTTCCACACTTAAAATGAAATTCCACGAAGATATTTTTGTTTTGTTCACAATCTCTAGCGTTAAAGAGTTCCTAACACATATTAAGGTGCTCAATAAATATGTGAACGAATATATAACATACTTCGCAGCTAACTGGAATATCTTGAGGCTGGAGTCCGCTCTCGTTTCCCTAGACTCCCTAAGGATACACTGTTGCCAGCCAGTGTTACTCATTTTATTCCCTAGGGAATAGTGGGGTTTGGTAGATTCCTCTTCAAAATCCTTCTTCAGAGAATTTAAATTATAAATTGGTCATTTACTGTTGTCATACATTATGCGGCTGAAATCTCTCACTGATTATGTTCCTTTAATACATTTTCTTGCAGCACTTGGCTTATTTTCCGTTCACTGTCCACACCCACCCCGCCCCTAGTTTAATTACAGGACTGGAATAATTCTCTTGGAGCAAAAAAGTATTTTTGTTTTATATTCATTCAACAGTCTCTTAAGAGTATTAGGTAAATTCGAAACAAAAAGACAACAAAGTCTAATTTGTAATACTCGGGCTTATTGGATAAGTGTCATCTTAAGATTGAAGACTATTTTTAACCCGAGTCCAGAGTTACAAGACTTTTAATAAGCCACCCATCTTGCTCATTTCCAACGCGTCCTACAGAGGACGCCTAGGTTACCTACCGGGTGATTGTTTTGTGGGGAAAGCGGCGAACTGTCTTTTTTCAAAAGACCTTTTGGGGTGTGTGAGTTTGCCTGCTCTGCATACAGAAGGAATTCTAGAAGCTGGGATTGCACCACCCACCCCACGCACCCTTTACTTGCAGAAACCTTTGCCCCCCCCCCCCGCAACCCCCCCATTAGGGCTCTTAAGAGGGCAGACGCCAGCTCCGATCCAGCTGCTTGACACCTATTGTCCCCGTTTGGATGTCAAGCGACTTCGCCTGAAGGACCCTAGCCTCGATTTCGCTCCAAACTCTACGCGCCGCTCTTGCAACCCCCCCGGGGCCGTCCGGACCTGCCCAGAGCAGCCGCCCCCCAAGGACTGGAGCTAGGGCAGCGCGGTAAGAGGCCAGGTGGGCCTTTCCCCGCAGGCGTTCGCGCCGGGCAGCCCGAGCGGCCGCGAAGGCCCCCTCCCGCAGCTTCTCCCGCCCCCTCCGCCCCAGAGGGCCGGCTGGCTAAGTCCCTCCCGCTCTCGGCTCTCCGCCTCACTAGCAGCGGCTCTCGGTGCAGCGGGGATAGGGCGAAGCGGCCTGCGCCCACGGAGCGCAAGACACTGCCCGGAACGCACAGCCACCCTTGCCCCCTCAGTCGCCCACTCGGGATCTCCAGCGGCCTCCGCGCGCGCACGGTGAGCGCCACCCGGACCGAGGCGCTGACGGGGAAGAGGGCCGCTGCCCCGAGTGTCCTTTACCTCCGGATCGGCTGGACCTTCTCGAGGGGCTTGCTCCTCAAGTCTCCCCTCCCCCCCACCCCCTCCCCCGGTCATTACCAGTGCCCTTCTCCACCCTTCTCCGCCTCTTAGCCCCGACCTCTCTCCTCCCTCCCTTCCTCGCCAGGCGACGAGTGCCGGCCCACCCCGGCGGGGACCGTTGCACTGGCCGTTGGCGGCCGGCGCTGCGAGGCCCCGCCCCCGGCGCGAGCCTCGGTATCCCGGGGCGGGTAGGCCGACCGGCGGCCCGCGCGGGGGAGGGGCGGGGCGGGGGGCGGCGCGAGGCCGGGCCGGGCGCCCCGCTGGCGGGTCGCGCGCGCGTCCTCGGTCTCTTCCTGCCCTTGCGGCGCGCGCCGGCCCCGTCCCCACCCCCACCCGCTCGCGCAGGCTCCCGCTCGCTGCGCGTTTTGTCCCGCGTCTCTCCCCGTCCGCCGCCTGACTCGCCGCTCTTGTCCTCCTTCCTCCCGCTTTTTCTTTCTTCTCACGGTCTAAAGATGCCCTCGGCCACCAGCCACAGCGGAAGCGGCAGCAAGTCGTCCGGACCGCCACCCCCGTCGGGTTCCTCCGGGAGTGAGGCGGCGGCGGGGGCCGGGGCAGCTGCGCCGGCTTCCCAGCACCCCGCAACCGGCACCGGCGCTGTCCAGACCGAGGCCATGAAGCAGATCCTCGGGGTGATCGACAAGAAACTTCGGAACCTGGAGAAGAAAAAGGTGCCAGGAGTTGGCGGGGACGGGAGGGTTGGATGCTCCGACCCTGACTGCTGTGGCCTGCCCTCTTCCCGTCCCTGGCGCATCCCCTGCACTCACCCCCACCCCCCACGCCCGGCCCGCTCAGTAAACGGAGCTTGGAGCCCAGAAAACGGGCTCCTAGGGGAGGTGCTTGTCACCTGACCCGGACGCGGCGCTCACCCCCTCCCCCCGCTCCGCCCGGGGCGCTTTATTACTCTCCGCCGGCCGTGGGCCAGGTTTTTTGGCCCTTGGGAGTGGGATGCGTGAGGGCGGGGGCCTGTCCTGTCGCGAGACTGGACTGAGTGATGCCCTTCTCTCCGTCACCGAGGCCCGATTTCTTTGACGGAGGGCCAGCGGGGAGAAATGAAAGGGGTCCCGGTGACGGGGCTCAGGCCTCAACCGACCGCCTCGTGGAGTTGGGGCGGCCTGCGTGCGTCCTGTAGCCGTGGGATTGGTCCGCTCCGTTACCATGTACCTGAGGCCTGTTCAGTGTCTCTTCTCCTCTCGGGAGGGAAGCGTGTTTAGGATCTTCACCTAGAATTGCTCCTCTATCAGGCCCCTTTTGAGTGGGTCTTCTATTTGCTGCCCACCCCCCCCGCCCCCCTCTGATGGGCGCCCCCACGTTTCCTTCTTTGTTTCAATTGTCTAGGTGCCCCCCTGAGCCTCACGCTCAGCTCGATCCCGAGAAGATTTTCTGCAGCGGCTCTTTGCCCCTCCGGGACGCTAAAGAGGGACGGGAGGGAGACTGCCACGATTGAGATTCGTTGGGGGGCGTGGGTCCGGGTTAGACCGAGGGGATCGCTAGGTCTCTGGGCACATGGAGAGAGCGTCTAACATGGCGGCGGCTGCGAGGAGAGGGAAGCGCTTTACAGGAGCTGCATTGTGAGCACAAAGCGAAAGCAGAGGGGGAGGGCAGAGACCAGGCAGCCGCCCGGGCTGGCCTTCCTCGCCGCG
This sequence comes from Mirounga leonina, assembly GCF_011800145.1. Taxonomy (NCBI): domain Eukaryota; kingdom Metazoa; phylum Chordata; class Mammalia; order Carnivora; family Phocidae; genus Mirounga; species Mirounga leonina. The sequence goes on from NW_023270418.1 coordinate 13,305,163, forward strand.
CCCCCCCGCGCCGCTCCTCCAAAAAACAGTCAAGCCACACCCACAATTTTTTGGATTCAATAGTTGGCCATTCTAGGTCACACCGTGAGGTTGATCTTCAAGTAGGCATTTTGTTTTATGCTTTCAGTGCAGGACAGTGTACCAACTCTTTTTAGAGCGACACGTGTGTGTGTGTGTATGTATGTATGTATGTATGTATATGTGGGTATGTAGAGAAAGGGTCTCGGTAGAGTGAATAATTCAACCTTCAGTAAGACTGGAGGTGGAAAGGAAGAAGCAAATCAGTAGTACAAAAATGGGGTAATTACATCTGTGACTCTTATGCATACTTTTTGCCTTTTACCTTAATAACTTTGCTTGGATAACTTAGGCTTGTTTGCTTCTAGTAAAACATATTTATTATAACATTCTGAATTTTGACGAAGTCATTTCAGAATGTTTATTTAGCCACCCACCTAACAGTGTTACTTAAGATGTTGAGACTAGCTAAAATTTGGGCAATAACAAATAACTTGAAGAAAATGGTGTAGGCCATAATTATTTTAATTGCTTGTTCTGTGATTTATTTTATATTTTGGGGGGAGTTTTAAAACAAACATTTTTAGATTTGATACTAATCTGTCTCATTTTTCCTATTGGGAATTTTACTTGAATTTCTTAGGTTTTATTTGAAATCGAGAGATGCACTACTTGTGGATGTCTATCTTTTGGTGATACTTTATTTTGATAAACAAGTGTGGTTTATTGTAAATGATAGAAATACTAGATTTATCAGTAGCAGTAAAACAAGTATTTTACTTGTAAGGTAGCTACATTTAAATATGTAATGGAAAAAGCATGCCCAAGGCCAGTATCTTCTGAGTCTGCCATCTGATTTAGTTTTTGCTACTCTATTTGAACTTGAGACTTAGGTATCTTTTTAAAACTTCTTACTACAATAAGCAATCCTATCAATCTGGTTGATGCCTTGAGTGGTTTAATTTTCAAAATTCTTAGGAAATGCCTGTTTTCTTTTAGGATAGGAATCAAAAGATAAATAGCAATGATGTAATATTGGAAATATAGACAATTAAATGTAGATACTTATATTTTCATGACTTAAAAATTTCAAAGTTTTTAGTGTAAAATCAGGCACTGGATTAGCAGCCAATTTAGTTGTGAGGTGACTGAATCTAGTGCCCCAAATGTACTAAGGGAGTTTAGTTTATGAGCTCTTTGAGGACCTGACAGTGACAGGTCACTCATGTGTATGGATTTATATTATATACATTGCCTAACACCGGCCCCTCAGGCCCTCTTACAGAGGAGAAAGTAATGTAACTATTATTACAGAGATTATAGACTAGGCTAGTAAGTACTGAAAAGTTTCTTGTATTGGTGGAGGAAACACTACACAAAGTAACAAAAGTATTTCATATTTTTTTTCCCCCAGTCTTCTCAGTGTTTTGGATGTTAGTGGAAAGGTCAGATTACTAAAGTTTTTTTTATAACTCACAGAATGAGCTACCCACTTGTTAAATAGTTAAGTTGGCAGTACTGGGGTTGTGACTTAATTACTATTGAAATTAAGTTTTACTTTTTGAGAAATTCAAGGCATTTGGGTTTTTCTCTAAACACATCTGGTTTCTAGTTTAAATTGTATTTTTTCTATATCTAGATGATTTACTGTATGAAAGGATTTAACTGTGATTTTTGTAGTGAGTGACATTTCTTATACACCTAAAATAGGATTTACTTTACAAATCAGTTTTGAACCTTTGTAGAAATCCTTATGCAGTAAAGTAAGATGATATTTATAACTGGATTTCTTTTTACTTTAGTCCACGCATAGCAACTTGTATTTGAGCTATATTTCAGACTTGACCTATTCATAAGAGTCTTCTGGACAAAATCTCTTTTTTAATGGATTCTAAAATCAAGTATCCTGACCAAAATTACTACCAGATATGTAGTATTACTTACTTTAAGACTTGGAGAATTGCAATAATTGCACTTCATTTAAAATACAAAGTTATTTGTTAATTTCCTTTTTTTTTTTTTAAAGATTTTATTTATTTATTTGACAGAGAGAGACACAGCGAGAGAACAAACACAAGCAGGGGGAGTGGGAGAGGGAGAAGCAGGCATCCCTCCAAGCAGGGAACCGGGGGGCTTGATCCCAGGACCCTGGGATCATGACCTGAGCAGAAGGCAGACGCTTAAGGACTGAGCCACCCAGGCGGCCCTATTTGTTAATTTTCTAGTAAGTTGAGCCTTGAGAGGAAAGCTAAACATCTGTTCAGTGAGAATGCATGCTTAACATTAATGAAATATGATCCTATTATGTAATGCAACTAAATGGCCTGGTAGTTTTTGAAATTTGAGCTTATAAAGACTGTGTGTTTAGCAAAGAGAAGAAATGCAGGTATAATCAAAAGAATGAAGTGCAAAACTCCATTTATAGATCTTTTAGCTTTTGTAAGTAATAATCAATTGAGTGATTGCCTAGTTTTCTTCATCAAGTTTGTTGGTATAGAACTGGGCTCTAGGCTATGCAAGATGGTACTTTGAAACCAAGCCTTAATTTTAAATGAATAGAGAGCTCATTTATATGGTAAGATGTAATCAGTTTAATGTAGAATAAAGGATGTTTTAATAGATGACATTTAAAATTTTTATGCTTTTTGGAAATATAAAAGGTTTAGACACTAGTGATTTTGGTAGGTGAAAGATTAACCAGGTGTTCTCTTGCAAGACAGCCTGACAGCTTTGTAACCAATATGTGACCAGAAGTGATAGCCAAGGGTACTTACTGTTTTTCATACTACTCCCTAAAGTCTTTGCTCTTTATATCTTTTCAGTTAATATACTGAAAAAGGATGTATCGTTAGAGAAGATAACATTTCTTTTTAGAGCAGTGCAGTGTGCCTCTACATACAATATTCAGTGCAGCTGTTGTACGGAATTTAAGTATTTTGAAATAAAAGCATTCTTAACTATTTTGTAAGTAAAATCTTTCTTGGGGCTAACATCTGAAGTTTTTCTTCTTTTTTTTTTTTTTAAGATTTTATTTATTTATTTGACAGAGAGAGACATAGCGAGAGCAGGAACACAAGCAGGGGGAGTGGGAGAGGGAGAAGCAGGCTTCCCGCAGAGCAGGGAGCCCGATGTGGGACTCGATCCCAGGACCCTGGGATCATGACCTGAGCCGAAGGCAGACACTTAACGACTGAGCCACCCAGGCGCCCTGAAGTTTTTCTTGACAGAGTTAAAAATCTCTGATGTATTCGTTTCTCCCATTGGTTGCATGAAGTATTTCTCTGCAATGCAGAGGGCAAGAGTACTTTGTTTTTGCATTCACCTTGTCACAGAAAAAAAAAAAAGCATTTATAATGCTTCATTTGTTCCTCTCTTCCTGCCTGGGTATGTTGTGTGTGTGTGTGTGTGAGAGAGAGAGAGAGAAGTATTTAAAAATTTGAATTTAAAAAGGAAAAGATGTGAATTTCCTCATGTGATAATACGGGTATCTTTTTCTTGCTTGAAAGTAGAATCCCAAGTATTGTGATGAGGATGAATTGGTTTAACCTGAGCATGTTATTTTACTCCAGATAATTCCCATGAGGCAAATATATCTGTCCGAATACATTTTGTGTGACTTAGAGATTAATTTTACGTAAGTAATGTTTAGTTTACATTTAGGAAGATTAGTACTGTTTCATCTTTTAAAAAAATTAAATACTTTCAGATGTTGAAATTATAACAACATGGTGTTAATTTTATTACTATATTGTTAATAGAATCTAAGATACTTTAATACCTTAAAGTCATCTTAAGATTTGGTCGAATTCATTAATCAGTCTTATAGGGCCTGGTAGAATGCTCATTTCTCAATCTGTATTACAGAAGAGTAAATTGAGATGCTCAGGTAAAATGACCCAGTTTGGAATGAGTGAATTCCAAGGTCTCTTGTATCATGGGGGTAATTAGAATTTGTAATGCTCTGCAACATAAGTAAATTTTCATGTTTAAGCTGATCCTTTAGAACCAAGTGAGGCTTTTTACTTTAAATCTTTTAGGGTTCCTCTGTTTTAAAAAGCTGAAAGCAAAAGGACAAAGCTTTTTATTTCTTCATTGTTAAACCTTTATTAGTATCTTGTTAAATTTGTGTTTGTGCTATTCAGGTAATGGGGTCTTGAGAATAACAGTATAGGTCCCATTGTATCAGGTATCATTGGGACATCTGTATTGTTGTTAACGAAATGAACTTTATTTATTTATTTTTAATTTTTTAAAGATTTTATTTATTTATTTGAGAGAGAGAGCATGAGGGGGGGAGGGTCAGAGGGAGTAGCAGACTCCCCGCCAAGCAGGGAACCTGATGTGGGACTTGATCCCGGGACTCCAGGATCATGACCTGAGCCGAAGGCAGTCACTTAACCAACTGAGCCACTCAGGCGCCCAAAAATGAACTTTTAAAGTTTAAATTCTGCAGTGTCTCTTTATGCGTAGGTAAGCCCTGAAACTACATTTACCCCTCTCGACTCAGGCTTGGTATGTTGTACACCAGATAATTTGGGAAAAGCATTAGCAGTAGGAGGAAGTAGGAGGTGTGTCAACCTTTCCATCTTAATTCTTGTATTCCGAGCTTCTAGGTATTTTTTAGTAATTGGTCTCTTTTTCTGGAGGCAATGAATTGTATGTAAACAGTAGAGAAGGATGAGAGGAGTAGCAGAAAAGACATTCAGCCAGAGTTGGAATTGTAAATTGCTTGACTTTTGTTCATTTATTTCTCCCACTAGCTACACCGGTGCTTTTGTTGGATAGAGTATGAGTGTAATAACATACATGAAAGAGACTATAGGGCAGAGTTAGAATTCATATTTCCTGAGGAAAAGGGAAGGTGTGCTTCTTGGCTATGCTCAGCTAAAGTAGTCTGTTTCCTTTAATGTCCTGTACTATCTACTATCTCTGTACTTGACATTTTGATTCTGTCTTATGTTCTTACTTTTTGTGTTTTTCTAAATAGGTAGTTAAGCTCCTCTGGGGCAGAGATTATGAATGATACCACACTGCCTTACTCATGGTAAATGCTAAATAAATACCTGTTAGTTTGACTAAATCATATAGAAATATTTGTAGTTTCATCAACAAAACCCTGTTAAGATGGATTAATCCATGAGGGAGAAAAATTCTTTTTGTACAGAGCTGTTTACTGCAGTGTTTTTACTGAAATGCAATTTTTCCTGAAGAATTTTTTTTTGATTTATTTAAGTGAGTAGCATTGATGAGTAGGCAACTAGAGCACATTTTAAAATCTTGGTACTATAAGCATGATTTGTAAATAGTCTTAGGAAGGGGGGACATAGATGATTCTTGGTATTTGAACCATTGTAAATTATTAGAAATTTCACTGCATTCCCCTTAATATTGTTATCCAGACGTAGAAGTAATGGAAATATACTTTAATCATTGAATTTTGGTCTCCATTAATTACAGTTCCTATGTTTTTATGTTGAACTCTCAACAGAGTGTATAAAATCATTCAGTTGTACCAACTCATCCTAATGAGTAGTTTGGTTAAAGCAACTAATAATTCAAAAGACATCTATTAAGATTATCAATAATCATTTGTTTTTCAAATGCACAAGCTTTAGACTTCTTAAGAGTATAATGCAAAGTAGGTGATGCTGGAACTCTTCAATATTATACTTTTTTGTTTTCCTACTAGAGTCAGCTGCTTCTATTCATTCAGACTTAACCGCATAATTACAGCCATGGACAAGGAATAAGGATTTTTACAGGATTACCTTTTACTTTTTTTCCCTTTTCAATGGGACAAAAGTCTTATCAAATTAAACTCCTGGTTACTTATTTGCTTGAAAAACTGTCTTACAGTGGGTTCTTAGATAACATCTAATTTAGTATTCTCTTACTCTTAGTGTTTAAGAAACCCTGCATTCTTGACAAGTATTCACTCAGTTTCTGCAATTATCAGTCTTACAGGGCCTGGTAGAATGCTCATTTCTCAGTCTATTTCATTTTTGGACAGCTCTTTAAGATCTTGATGTTAGAGTCACCTCTCAACCCACCCTTCCCCTGCTCCCCACAATATTTAATATTGACTTTATTTTCTGGAACAGCTCAGACTTATACATGAGAAGGCTTCCAGCATTTGAAGAGGTGTTACGGATCATCTATGGATTGTAGTATATGTTCTCTCTACCCTCCTTTTTACAGTTGGAAACTTTTGTTTCTTAATATCTTTCCTGTCTCCTATGAATTTTACTAGTAACTAATTGTCAGCTGAATGCCAGGAGGCAGTCAGCTGCCTACCATTAATGTGGGCAAAGTCAGAATTGATATTTCTAAGTGAAGAACAGGGAATGTAGGGACTGGAGACTTGAAGTAGTATCTAGAAAGGCCACTGAAGATTACAGAAAGTTGAGAAGAAAAGAAATCCTTATCTTTTGGTTTTGCATTTTTCTATAGGTTTTCAATACTGTAGAAATGATTTATTTGGCCTGGAGACACAAAATAACTTATAGATAGGTGCTCTTATTATTTTTGTTATTTTAGGCTTCATTTTTTAATTTTAATTTTTATTTATTTATTTGACAGGGACACAGCGAGAGAAGGAATACAAGAAGGGGGGGTGGGAGAGGGAGAAGCATGCTTCTTGTGGAGCACGGAACCCGACGTGGGGCTCGATCCCAGGACCTTGGGATCACGACCTGAGCCGAAGGCAGACGCTTAATGACTGAGACACCCAGGTGCCCCTAGGCTTCATTTTTAACTTTTCTGTTTCAGTTTGGAGATCTCTTTGAGAAGAGAGGTTACATAGTTTCCTGGGTAGCCAAGCTAGTTTCTTCAGATGCTTGTCCCCTCATAATCTTTCTTGTGACCATAATTGTCTAGTTAAAGAATTTTTGTTTTTTTGGAGTCTCTCTTTTGCTCTTTCTTTTTAATTATGTAATTTTAAAATGTTTTCTTTATTCATTTATGGAATTTGTCAGTTACTAAGAGGGAAGAAGGAAAGCTCAGGAGGATAGCTATTTTGGATATTTATCTTCTGGCACCCTCATAGCACTGTCCTGAATTTTTAGTAAAGTACTGAATTTCAGTAAAGTAACTTTTGTGGTCATGAAAAAATTCTTGAGAAGAATGGAAGATCTAGCTGTATTGCGATTCAGTAACATAATAATACTCTGGAGAGGGGTGCGTGGGTGGCTCAGTTGTTAAGCGTCTGCCTTCGGCTCAGGTCATGATCCTGGGGTCCTGGGATCGCGCTCTGCATCGGGCTCCCTGCTCGACGGGAAGCCTGCTTCTCCTTCTCCCACTCCCCCTGCTTGTGTTCCTGCTCTCACTATCTCTCTGTCAAATAAATAAAATCTTTATTAAAAAAATAGTACTCTGGAGAAAGGAAGGGAGGAAAACAGCAGCAGGGCAAAAATGAAATGTAGCAATGGCTAGAATCCAGAGTGACATAAAGAAGGAACATATTGAGGCACAAATGATTTTGCTGAGATTGATGACCTTAGGCAAGTTATTAACTGTCCTGTCTTTCAGGTTCTAGTTAGGTGAAATATGATTGATAATAGCCCTTGCTGATAGGGTTAGCTACCTGATAGCTTAAATTTGAATGTCTGTCATGTAGTGAATACTGTCAACTATTAAAAGCAACAAACAGGAGATAGGGTGGGACTGGGCAGCACTTCTTGGGATAATTATTTCTTAGGACCAGGTTGTCTTTTTTTTAAGATTTTAGAGTGCATGTGCATAAGCGGAGGGGCAGAGGGAGAGGGAGAAGCAGACTCACCACCGAGTAGGGAGCCTGATGCGGGGCTTGATCCTAGGACCCTGGGATCATGACCTGAGCTGAAGGCACACACCCAGCTGAGCCACCCAGGTGCCCCCACATACTGTCTTTTGACATTAATTGGGTATAGTCACATCTCTCCCTTTAGAGACTGGATAATCTGGAAAATGGCCCGATTTTTATCTTCCTCATATGTGGTGCAATAAATGAATGTTTAATACTTTCAGGATGCTCAGTATTTGAAAAGGAACCCTAAATTGAATTTCAAGATAGAATTTAAGAGGATAGGTTTTTGTTACGAGTATTGTGATAGGCTTTCTGATGAAGATATCTCTTTATGCTAGGAAAACAGCTCCATTTTCCAGAAAAAATACTTAATATTCATTTTATGTGGATGCTATGAGTAATTGACCAGTTTGTTCGTACTAGGTGTTAGATAGTCATGTTCTAGCTTAGGGAAGAAAAAAGCTGTGTTTGTCCGGAGCCCTTTGCTCCTGTGTGTGCCCCTTTGCATTCATTGGAGTTAATGTTGGATCAGTCATTGTGAAAAACAAATTATTTACATGTTGATTTAGTTCATACTGCAAATTTAACCCCAAATGAAGAGTGTTTCTACTTGGACTTTAAGCTGTTTGGGATGTGACAATAGGAATGAAGCCAGTTACGATAGTGTCATTTGTCTTTGAGTTACCTACTCTTGGGACTAGTGCAGATACCATGTCTTTTTTTTTTAAATCTCTGAAAGCTACTTAGGAGTGAGTTGGGATTGCAATCCACCCTCATTTTGAAAGGCAGAAGATTAGACCAATTGAATGTTCTTAAGAGGCTTTCTGTTGCTAGTATGAAATTTGGCACTCACCAGTGAGTTTAATTATAAAGTGCTCTGAACTTCTGGACAGGCATAATTTAATAAAAGTACTGTGAATGGAAGATGGTAACCCTTCAGTGTTCAGATCATAAATGGATCTTATGTAAATGACTAGGTTAAATAGATTTATAAGCTGGTTTAGAAAACCACCATCAATAAGTTTTCTGAGTTTGTTCACAGCTAAACCTTTAAGTAACCAAATTGAGGCTGTCATATAATAATTTTTATGGTCACAATTTGTATCAGTGTTTGATTCAAAATAATTTCTTATTTCTGTATTCTCCTGGATTATTACAAGGGAATTACAATGTATTTGATCTAGGTGAATGGTTCTCAAACTTAACCACACATTAGAATCGTGCATAGGGCTTGATAAAACACAGATTGCTGGGTCCCACCCCCAGAGGCACCTGGGGTGGTGCCTGAGAATTTACATTTTTTCTTTCTTTCTTTTTTTTTTTTTAAGATTTACTTTTTGTAAGTGATCTCTACCCAACGGGGGTTCGAACTCACAACCCCAAGATCAAGTGTTGCTTGATCCACTGACTGAGCCAGGCCATCCAGGCACCTTGAGAATTTACATTTCTTCTTCTTCTTCTTCTTTTTTTTTTTTTTAAAGATTTTACTTTATTTGACAGAGAGAGAGACACAGCGAGAGAGGGAACACAAGCAGGGGGAGTGGGAGAGGGAGAAGCAGGCTTCCCGTGGAACAGGGAGCTCGATGCAGGGCTCGATCCCGGGACCCTGGGATCATGACCCGAGCTGAAGGCAGACGCTTAACGACTGAGCCACCCAGGCGCCCTGAGAATTTACATTTCTAACAAGTTCCTAGCCGATGCTGATATATTGCTGGTTTGGAGACCACACTTTGAAAATCACTGACTTGGAGATCAACACAGGGTCCCTGCTATGTACAGATCTTATTATATGTAATAGGGAACAGAGGTCGTCCTCTTAGTTCAAATGCCATGGTGATAAAGTCTTATACACCCAAGCAGCCAGGAGAGCTTGTATTACACTGATAAAGAAAAAAAAACCAACTAGGGCCCTTTAATGTAGAACAGTTTTCTAATTGTCCCTGCAGTCTTATTAGTAAGTTTCAGTTTCCTCAAATGAGGGCTATTTATTAGGAACTTTGACCAGACTCAGCATCTTGCTTTTTTGAAGATTGGGCCAGGATAAGGGAATAGGATATTTATAACGGTAGTAGAGCAAGTGTTAATGGCTATAAAGGAATAAATGTAAAGCTATAATGAAACTTTTGTTTTATTATGGTTAGAAAAATGTTTTACAAAAGATCTGTAGTTTCCATTCCTGTAGTTAATGACATTTTTTGATTGCATCACTAAAACTGCATTAATTCAGCTCACCAGGTATACGGAAGTGTGATCATCTTTTGAAAATCCCCTGTTAAAGATCCTTGAGATTTTTCAGTTACATCATAATTTTTTAAGATGTTTTTTCTGTCACAGTAAACTGTCATTTCTTGTGTGTCAGTGGCAGTCCTCCCTTTGAAAATTATGGCTCTTAAATTATGGATTGTAAAATTTGAAACCTGTTATAGCACTATAAAAATCAAAAGAAAGAGATGTATGAGTTTTAATGGAAATAGATCTTTGTTTTGGCGGCAAAGTCTTTGCATAGTTTTTGGTGACAGTATTCAGTGAAGGTGTGTACTGTGAAGCTGAGTTTCATATAGCAGCTGCTTTCCCTTTGTTTTGATTTCCCTTTTAACGTTTTTCCAGTTACTCCTGTGTGATAGATTACTCCAAAACTTACTCCATTTTATGATGCACACAGATTCTGCCTGTCAGGGATTCAGACAGGGCACACAGTGGGGTTTGTGTGTCTCTGCTCTGTGATTCTGGGGCCTCAGCTGGAAAGACTAAGGCTTGTTCACTCACATGTCTGATGCCTGGGTTAGAATGACTAACACTAAGATTGCTGATCAGAATTCTTACATAAGACCTCTTCATAGCTTGGCTTCCTCATAGCATGGCAACCTCAGGGTTGTTGGACTTCTTGTAGGATAGCCTGGGGCTCCAAACACGAGTGTTTTTAGTGACTAGCAAACAGGACAGAGATACATTGCTTTTATGATACAGCCTTGGAAGTTTACAGGATTGCTTCCACTGTACTCTGTTGGTAGAAGCCCACTTAATACAGTGGCAGAGGAATTGGACTAGTTCTACAAGGGGCAGTGCCAAGGTCACATGGTAGAAGAGTATGTAGAACTGCAGATGTAGCTGTCTTTGGAAAATGTAATCTGCCATAGAGTTTTGGGTTGGATGAATACTAAATTTGTTATTGTGGAGAAAATTGGAGTTTTTCTACTTTAGGATAGCTTGCCCTGTATAGGATAGTATAGATTCATAGTCAAGGATTATTATAGGTTAAAGTCCTGGCAGTATCCTGAAATCTGTCATTCTTACTGTCTTCTATAGCATGATATTTTAATTTTCTATTTAAACTGTATATGTTGATTGCAGAATATCTAAGTATACAAAACAAAGCAAAAGGAAAAAATTTCTACCTGTAATTCTACTACTCAGGTACTATTCTTAACATTAAAAAAACTTTTCATATATATATTTTTATATATGTACATTTTTTAGGAATTTCATTTAATGTCTATTTTAATTGGCATATATGTTTTAAGTTCTTAAGACATTAAATGATAAAGCTAAGCTAGGTAGGTAAAACTCTACCCTATGAGGGATATATAATATACTCTATTACTTTAGATTTAGCAACAGCTTTGAAAAATGTATAAAAAGGGAAGATAATAAATGCCAGGTATAAACTAACAGTATTTTTTCTTCTACCTAATAGTGAATTCAGAATTTTTACTGTACTAGCACTACATTTTGGGTCCTCTTTTCATTCTCATATCTTCTGTTATCTGTTTATTTCTAAATAGAGGAATCCTGACTATAATAAAGTATTATTATACTCTAAGTCATCATTAAAAGCAAATCTTGTTTGGTTTTTTATTTCTTAAAAGAAAAGTTAGCCTACCCTTTTAAAAAAGAGAATGAACTGCCTTTATTCATCCTCAAAGAGTGTTCAAAGGCAGTTGAGCATATCTTTTGTACCTGGAATTAGGCCTGCCTTCATTTTTCAACCATAGACAAATTTTATACCTTTCCAGCTGGAGGTTGTTGTGTGAAATAATCCACCTAAGAATACAATTGGATACTTTCATCAGCCTTTAATGTTTTAATGTTTATCTTGGTTTTATTTACCTCCAAGATAACTAAGGAATTGTTAGGCTTTTCTTTCTTTTTTTTAAAGATTTCATTTATTTGAGAGAGAGAGAGAGAGAGAGAGAGAGAGAATGAGTGGGGGAGGGGCGGGGGGAGAGGGAGGGGGCAGAGGGGGAGAGGGAGAAGCAGGTTACCCGCTCATCTGGGAGCCCGACATGGGGTGTGATACCAGGACCTCGGGATCATGAACTGAGCCAATGGCAGACGCTTAACCCACTGAGCCATCCAGGTGTCCTGTTACGCTTTTTAATTTTGGGTGGAATGGTTATGCAAGTTGACTAATGTTTCTGGTACAAAGAAAATGGATCGTTTGACCTAAAACTAACTAGTATTGTTTTTAAAACTTGTTTCTTTGACCCTGAATGCATTTTATTAGATTTTGTATTTTGTTTTATGGTTAATTTTATTTTTGCTGAGGGTAAGGAACAATAAATATTCATAATTTATTGTGATTATATTAATTAAATATTTTTCCCCCTTGGGGTGCCTGGGTGGCTTAGTCGGTTAAGTGTCCAGCTCTTGATTTCAGCTCAAGTAATGATCTCAGGGTTGTGAGATTGAGCCCCATGTCAGTCTCCACGCTGGGCATGGAGTCTGCTTAAAATTCTCCCTCTCTCTCCCTCTGCCCCTCCCCCCTTAAAATTTCTCTCCCTTAGTTTAGGTTTCTATTTACTCTCCTCTGACCTTTAAAACAACTCAGTTATTGACTTTTGCATTACCTGGATATCTTTTCTTGGGGTGTTATCAAATAGTAGTAGCCTGGGAAACTGCCAAAGTTTTTATTTTAGTGAAAATAAAGATGACTTAAGCCAGAGGTTAATTTTCTTTTCCCACTGTCATACATTTAATTCCATTTGTGAGAAAATGAAGCAAAGCTGTTGACTAGCACACTATCCATAGGTGATGTGATAGCTGAAGTATTATGTTGTTCAAAAGAAATGGATGAAGTACATCAAAGATAATATGCACTTGGGTCTATTCAGGAAAAATACACTCTTTTTGTATCACTTAGTCACATGAATTCTTTGGCAAGGGGCAAGAGAGGGACAAGAATTCAACACTAAAATGTCTGATATGCTCCTGTATAAGCAGGATTGTAACCATGTTGTGGCCCTCACTCATGTGGATAGGAACCATTTGTGCAGGCCATCTGATGCAGATCTTTTTTGAGAAACCTAAAGAATAAGCAATGTTGTGTTGTGTCATTGGCTTGTAGTACAAAATTTAGTATCATTCAGCAGGGGTGGGAGTATTTACATTCATTTTTTAGCTCACTGTTGATTAACTTACTTCATGCACTAACTTAAACTGAAATCAACTAAAACGTATCTTTAGGGCAAGATTTGAGACAAACTTAGAGGATATATGTGTTTGTATTTCAGCATGGTTAGGCTGATATATACTTTAATGTGGGGCATAATTCTATTTTTTTTTTCTTTTAACATAGGGCAAGCTTGATGATTACCAGGAACGAATGAACAAAGGGGAAAGGCTTAATCAAGATCAGCTGGTAAAGATGCTACATTTTATTAAAGACTATATGTTTGCTGTTTTTAATAAGAAAATTAATTTTTGGTTCTTTGTGTTTTAGTAAAGTTGGGTTTTGTCTTTGTTATTTTAGGATGCCGTATCTAAGTACCAGGAAGTCACAAATAATTTGGAGTTTGCAAAAGAATTACAGAGGAGTTTCATGGCATTAAGTCAGGATGTAAGTAAAAGATTATATGTATGTTTATGAAATAATAAAAATAAGGAAAGCAGAAAATTTTGTTTCTTTGGGTTTTAGTCGTTGCGTTACTGTTGATAAGCTCTCTGCAAGTTGAGGATTGCATTCAGTTACACCTAAAACGCTTTCCAATTCTGTAAAGTTTAATGTAACACCTGAAAGATGCCTGAGAACTGAGGTTTCAGATATGACAAACTTTTTTTTTCAGATATGACAAACTTAATATAGTAGTTACCCTAAAGATCTCATTGTTAAAAAAAAATTAGCTTATGTATATACACACACGTATTTTCCATATATTTCTTGTATATGAACATTTATTTTCCATATATTCCTTTATGCCTAATGACCATCTTACAGTTCTATTAACTATCAGAAAATAGAGTCTTGTTTTTATATTTGGTAATCACTGTCTCCATTAGGGATCTTAAGGAATGTGGCAGACTGGGATACATTGCTCTTGTATCAACTCATGATCCAACAAAGTGGTGTGTTTTTCCCATACATCTTTTGATGTGATAGAAGTCTTTGGGAACAGGACAAAAATACAAGCAAAGTCAAATAATTTGTTGAAAATTGAGGGAGACCAGAAAATTCATATTCTTCTGAATTAGTGTTACCTTATTTGGAGAAAGGTTAACAGCATTAAATACAAAGTTGCCTCAGATTTGGTTAAGTGAATAAACAAAACAATTATGTGATGAGAGACATTGCAGTACAGAGATAAAAAGTTCTGATTCTGGAACCAGACTGTCTGGTTTGAATCCTGATTCTGCCATTTTTATTTAATAGTTGTAGGACTTTGAGTTACTGAACTTGTCTGTCCCTATATCATTCAGGGTTTTCCAGAGAAACAGAACCAGTAGTATCAAAAGAGAGACAGGGAGAGGAGAGAGGCTGTCACAGTGCTTTGGTTTTCTAATCTGTAAAGTGGCGATAATAATGGTCCCTACCTCATCACAGGGTTGTGCTTGGAACAGTATTTGACTCATGGCTAATATATTTCATGCACTTAATATGTTACTTACTAAATTTGATTAAAGTTGGAAAATATTGATGATATCCCTCAAAATGGAATAAAGGAAAACTTAATTTATACCCAAGTAGGGAATTGTTCCACTTCACCTAGGTCAGAGCCTCAGGCTTGATGAATCCTGGCCAATTTCTTTTTCTGATTTCTTTAAAAAAATATGGATCATAGAAGTAGGATTGCTGTACAGTTTAATAATAGAACCAATCTATTTCTCAAGCTACTAACACCATGTAAGTGAAAATACTTACATTCTCCTTTGCTTCTGTTTTAACAGTGATGTTTTCAGGAACTTTTCACGAGGCATTTAAATTTATTGGCAGTCTTTTTATTTAACTCTGATGCTTTATTGCACTTTCCCACAATTTTTAAACACCTTCTTTGTTTTGCATTCAAGAGTTCTTGGGGCTCCTGGGTGGCTCAGTTGGTTAAGCGTCTGCCTTTGGGGTCCCGAGTCCCATTCCTGGCTCAGCGGGAAGCCTGCTTCTCCCTCCCCCACTACTCGTGCTCTCGTGCTCTCTCTCTCTAATTAAAAAAAAAAAAAAAGTTCTTTAACCTAGCTCCAGCCTACCTTTTCGAGTTTTCATATTCTTTCTTACTTGAACTGCTCATTTTATCCAGAGTGGCATTCTTTATCTTCTTTCTTTTGCTTTCTTGACTTAATTTCACATTCCTGTGTCTCTTCCTATAATATTTCCTGCCTCTGGCTACTGGCTGCCTCTCTACCCTAAAACTGCACACACACACCCAGCCCCTGCTCCCCAGTAAGATTGAAAGCTCATCTGTTTTAGGAGTAGATGTCACTTTCTCCTTGAAAGCTTTCTGTACTGCCCTAGCTTAGATTTCATCTCTGTGTTTGTATGTAGTATTCACTTGCTACTTACTGTTAAATATCAATCTGCTACCCTCTCTGCGCCATCATAGATTTGTCTTATTGCAGACTTCATTGTTCTCCTAGGTCTCTCTTCCTCATTTCTCCCTTTATTATACATTTCGTATGTCTTTGTTTTTTTCTGTCTCAGTTTATCCTGCTGAGGCTTGAGAAATGGGAGAAGGTGGGAAGGAAAACACTTTTATGGCTCTTGAAAAGAGTGACCTTTCTTTAAAAGTCTGACCTTTTTTTGACTCCAAGCTGACACTATTATGCACGAGAAAAAGAGAGACGTATTTGAGTTTGGTTGATGCTCTCCCTTTATCTTCCCAGGAAAGTTAAAGACTAGCAGAAGGAAAAGAACAGTGGGGGAAAATATCTGTGTACTTAGCATATATTTCTCTTCTACCTCCACCTTTTTCTCTGCCAGAAGTCAGTTTCTTTTCTTTTTCTTTTCCTTTTATTACTGTTTTTAAGTAGGTTCTACATCCAACATGGGGCTTGAACTCATGACGCTGAGATCAAGAGTCGCATGCTTTACTGACTGAGCCAGCCAGTTACTCCATAGTCACTATTTTCAATATGTTGGGATAATATAGTACTAGCAGTGGATTGTTGGGGGTGAGGAAGGCAGTGGTGGGTTGTAGCATCTCTGTGAGTCGATAGTAGGTATTTAAAGTGAAAAATTTGGACCATTTTTCTATTTTTGGAGATGGATATAGGTAAGATTTTTTTATTGTTACTGTGTTTGGGTTTCTTTCTTTTTTTTTTAAAGATTTTATTTATTTGACAGAGACACAGCGAGAGAGGGAACACAAGCAGGGGGAGTGGGAGAGGGAGAACCAGGCTTCCCGCTGAGCAGGGAGCCTGATGCAGGACTCGATCCCAGAACCCTGGGATCATGACCTGAGCTGAAGGCAGACGCTTAACGACTGAGCCACCCAGGCGCCCCTGGGTTTCTTTTTTAATTGACTCGGGCTTAATTAGAAATTTTAATTTTTATACTTTTTATTAGAAAAATGGCAAAACTAAAGTTAAAGGGATATAATGAACACCCCTGTATCCATACTCAGCTTCTACAGTTTTCATCTCATGGGCAGTCCTATTTCATATATACCCACGCCTACTCCCTTATTCCCTATCAGCTAGGTTACTTTGAAGCAAATCCCAAATATATCCTTTTATTGGTAACATTTCAGTAGTATAATACTTTATAGGGGAAGGTGTGTTCTGAATTTCTAGCAACTGTTTAAAACAGATGATATATTAAATATTAAAGTTTTATTTGTAATTTGGGAATCATTTTGTATATCAAGATCACATACTCATTGAGTAAAGTGTATCTTATTTATATTGGACTTGAAATTGGTTGAACTAAATTAGGAATTTTGTGAATTTCATTTCAGTGTCTTATGCTTACATATTTATGCAGATTCAGAAAACAATAAAGAAGACAGCGCGTCGGGAGCAGCTTATGAGAGAAGAAGCAGAACAAAAACGTTTAAAAACTGTACTTGAGCTCCAGTATGTTTTGGACAAATTGGGAGATGATGAGGTGAGAACTGATCTGAAGCAAGGTTTGAATGGAGTGCCAATATTGTCTGAAGAGGAATTGTCATTGTTGGATGAATTCTACAAATTAGCAGACCCTGAACGGGACATGAGCTTGAGGTATAGTGGTATTTGATAGTAGAAACTTCTAAGTGCTGACTTGACAACTAAAAAGTAATTAATTAGCTTTTTAATTATTATAAGGTTGAATGAGCAGTATGAACATGCTTCCATTCACCTATGGGACTTACTGGAAGGAAAGGAAAAAGCTGTATGTGGAACAACCTGTGAGTATTACAATTTTTTATTTTGTAACTAAGAGTCTTTAAAAACTGGTTTTCTATTTAAAAGTAATGTTAATTGAAGAAATTTCAGAACTGTGTAAATAACATTTATCTACTGTTTACTTTTGGTTTACTTCCTTTTTTTTTCTTTTTGCCATGTGTGTGTGTATGTGTGTGTATGTGTAAGTCAAAAACACCAATCCTAAATCTGTAGAGATGGGAATCCTAACTTAACATGGTTTTGTTTATAACTTACTCTGCTTGAGGTAGACAGATTAACACCAAATAGACTTTTCAGAGTTGTTGGTATTAGATAGGGACTTTTTTTTCCTTACTGGTGAAATTTTGTGAAAAATGCTTACTGTACCTCATATGTTTTACTCATGGTCCTTGCCTTCGTCTTTCTTTAGTTTTTTAGACTTCAGCTAATTTGAGGATGTTAATTTTTTTGTATTTTTTTTTTAAACCTTAACCTCAAATGTGCAGTGCATATTGATTTTAAAGAAAATAAAGGGCCATTTAAGCTTCACTACCTCAGTAAATTAGGAATTTTAGGTTTATTTCCTTAGTAAATAAGGGAATAGGTTCTTTGCTATTTATGAAGTTGATTAGGAAAGTAGATTTTGAACATATTAAGGTAAAAGTATCTGTTTATACAGCTATTTGGTGAAAAATTGGATAAAAAGCTTTAACTGGCAAAACTGTATGATGTAATTTGAGTGTATTTGCTTTAAGGAAATAGGTAAATCAAATATGAGGAACCAGCCTTTTTGTAACTTTTCATGTAAGAAATAATTTTCTTGGTTTGTTAACTTGCCCGATGCAGGGCTGTATTTCTTTGTAAAAAAGAATTTGTATTTCTTCTGTATTTCTTTGTAAAAAAATCATTTTGGCTTCTTAATTTTAGTTCTGCACCAAATATGTACTGAATTTATCATTTGAAGTTCTAATAGAAAGAAATCTACGTGTGTGTATAAACTTGTTAGCTTGAAAAAATAGTTTTAGGTCAAGCCTGATCATTACTGAGGAGTAACAAGGGTTAAATAAGCTTGTAGCTTATTTTGGTGTTACTTTCTACTAGTCTTGTTCACTCATCTTAGGAATGTAAGATCTTTATTGCTAATGAAGAGGTACTAATGAACTCAAATTGGTGTTTTCATGTGCATTTAGTTTTCATGCATAAGTTTTTTAAAACAAATAGTTCTTAGTTACGAGCCTCTGATGCAGGGGAAGGGAAACATGAAATGTTCATTCAAAAAGTTGTTAGTTTTATTGTTAACAGGATTAACTCTATGATATTTTGATACTGTCCTTGAAGTTTTATTTTTCTGTAAAGTGACCTACTGGAGAATACATTCTGCAAACATAGGTACATTCTACGTGTACTATATATAAGGCCAGGAAATTGAGATTAATTCTTGACACATACCTTCACCTGCCCTGCCCCCTTATATCCAAGTGTACCAAATTCTGACAGTTTTGCCTTTTAAATATCTTTTGAATCTATCTACTTCTTTTTCTCTTCCACTTTCCTGCCTCTTTTCTAATGCAGTCTCTTAACTGAATCCACCCTCTGCATCCCTCTTTAAATTCTTTAATGGCTTTCTTTTTTATTTTTTATTTTTTAAAGATTTTATTTATTTATTCGACAGAGAGATAGACAGAAGAGCACAAGCAGAGGGAGAGGCAGAGGGAGAGGGAGAAGCAGGCTCTGCACCGAGCAGGGAACCCGATGCGGGACTCCATCCCAGGACCCTGAGATCATGACCCGAGCCAAAGGCAGACGCTTAACCATCTGAGCCACCCAGGCGCCCTTAATGGCTTTCTTTTAATTATATTTTACATACAGTTGTTTTTAACTTAAAGACCTTGCATGTTCTGGCCCTTACTAGACTCGTCTTTATGTTTTTTCTTACTCCCTATGCCTCAGCCACAGCACATGCTTTCATTTTCTTGTATTTGGCACCCTTTCTCTTTATACAGGGCTTTGTAAATGCTGTTGTCTCTGTCTTGAAACACTTCTCTCCTTTCTACTACTCATCTTCCAGATCGGTGCTCTTGCAGCACTTAACGCACCAGGAAAGCGTCTTGTGTTTCTTCGTGCCTAGGGTCCAATCCATTGTACCTCTGTGTAGTACTTTTCACAGATGTGATTTTACTGTTTTTGTATCTGATAACTCTTCTCTATTGGACTATAAACTTAGGGAGGGCAGATACTGTATCTTTTACAAATCTTGTTGTAGCCCCGTTGCCTTCTGCGTTGCCCAACATATAGATAGGTGTTAAATACATACTAAATGAATTAAATGATAGTTGTCAGCTTTTTGTTTTGAACTAACTTCAAGTGTATAAAGTTTAATACTAATAGCTTCTTGTTATCTGTCATTCCATGATTCCTGTTGTTGGTGGACTTTAATGTTTTTTATATGTATGTTTCAGTAAGAGTTGATAAGGTTTTTTTCTTAGGGCAGTATTTTGTAGCATGTTGAATCTTATTCAAGTCAGGCATCCTGAGATGGCTGACATTATAATTCATATTTAATTTTTAGATAACATTATAATTCATATTTAATTTTTAGATAAAGCTCTAAAGGAAATTGTTGAGCGTGTTTTCCAGTCAAACTACTTTGACAGCACTCACAACCACCAGAATGGGCTATGTGAGGAAGAAGAGGCAGCCTCAGCACCTACAGTTGAAGACCAGGTAGCTGAAGCTGGTAAGTACTTAGGGGGATATGAGCTTTAGTTTATAGTCCTGGCTTTACTTCTTTTGCCACAAGTTCAGGTTATACATTTACTTAGTTACATATGCACATTGAGGTTTTTAATGAAACTTTAAGCAAGACAAAATATTCAAACAATGTGTATTAAAGAGTTATTCCCAGAGGTATTAAATATCAGTCATTTAGGGGCAACTTGGTGGCTCAGTCCGTTGAGGGTCCCACTCTTGATTGTGGCTCAGGTCATGATCTCAGGGTTGTGAGATAGAGCCCTGCATCTGGCTCCATGCTAGGTGTGGAGCCTGTTTAAGATCCTCTCCGTCTCCTGTCCTCCCCTGGATCACTGTTAAAAACTGATAGTTTTTTTTATTGCAGTATTGCTGGGCTGGAGTATAGATGAGGGGAAATGTTGTAGGGCTTTTTAAGTACATTGTGGTTGACATGCCCAGATTTATCGTTGTTTACCATGCCTAGTATGTGAAGTGAATAGCATGAGGGTACACACACGCGTGTGTGTGTGCGTGCGTGTCTGTGTTTTAAATGTTGGGGTGATTATAAATCTGTAATCTTGAACTGTAACTGTCAATGGCAAGGGATCTTTTCCAATTAACTTTAACACCTAGCATAAACTAATAAGTAGGTAAGTACTCACTAGGAGTACTTTTATGATAACTTAAGTTGATAAATAAAATTCTGAGTACCATTGGAAGCATTGTCAGAGCATAAATTTTGTAGTGGTTAAAAAGCACGGATTCTTGAATCAGACTGCCTGGATGGAAAGCTTGGCTTTGACTCTCATTAGCTATGTAACTTTGGGCAAGCAACTGAATTTCTCTGTATCTCAGGTTCTCTATTTAGAAAGTAGTATGTGAAGTATGTATGTATATGGTATCTGGTACATAGTAAGCACTTCATACAGTGTTATAAGGTTGAAACTAGAAGGGAAGATTGCACATTGATGGAATTTATTGTTTGCAGATCAACATAAGGAAGTCTTCTCTCCACCTTTAACTACTTTCACCAACTGATTAAAATAGAGAGTAAGATTTTAATCTGGGTGCTGCTTTATAATATTACTTCTTAAGGCTAGAGAGAGAAGTTTTAACTTAGCTCTTGGCATTTTACCTCATCAGAAATACTCTTGAACCTAATTCATTCTGGAGTAAATGGTAAAGAAAACTCTTTCTAAATACATTATTGTAAGAATGATTAAAATACAGAAACTTACTGCTGACTATAACTTTGTAAATAAATTCCGGCTATTTGATGGTAAACTGCTAACTTATTTGGAGTTTAAACGAATTGCTAATTTTCAAAAGATTTTCTTACTTTTCATTTATATCCTCTCTTAACCTCTTAGAACCTGAGCCAGCAGAAGAATACACCGAACAAAGTGAAGTTGAATCAACAGAGGTATGATTTTTATTTAATGTTAGCTTTCTTTTTCTGCCTTTCAAACAGAACTCTCAAACATTTACTTTGCTTTGCAGTATGTAAATAGACAATTTATGGCAGAAACACAGTTCAGCAGTGGTGAAAAGGAGCAGGTAGATGAGTGGACAGTTGAAACAGTTGAGGTAAGAGTTCTCTCGGTTACACGGTTGCTATCTTTTGTTTTTATTAGTAATTTTTGGATCTCCTAAGAACAAATTAAGATTGTTAGTCTTTTGCATTTTTAGTACATTTATTATCATAACAAACTTATTAAACATAACAAGATCATTATGTTTAAAAGATAATTTATTTATACCTGTGAATGTTTAGTAGAATCTCTGCTGATCCAGCTATAGAAAATATATAAAAAGTTATTTGTGTGTAAGTTAGGGTTATTAAAGTATATGATTTGTGTGTTGATACCAGGTTGCTCTGTAAAAATCTGGGCACCCATATGGATAGCCTTCAGAAAAGGTCCACCTTCCAAGGGATATGTTGGAGTGTCATCTTTTCCTCAATTGACATTACCTTTCTTCAGGTCCTCATGTCTAGTTCAGGTGCCCCCTTCATATTTTTCTTTTCTGACTGCCCCTGGCCATCCTGAATTATTCAGTTTTATAGGTCAGTTATTAGAAGATTTAGTTTTAATTAAGTTACTTTTACTTGAAACTCTTGATGGTGTTGTGTTACCTATAAGATAAAATCAAAATGCCTTGCCAAGTTGGTCCTTGCCATCCTTCCCATCCTCTTTTAGGTTACTTCTTTTATATATCTAAAGTACAGAAAAAATAGCTTTGAATAATAATGCTTTTCTCTTTAATATTGTTATTCCATCAAGAGCATTCTCCAAAGGTGTAATTGTATTAACACCTTTAGCTTTTTATTGATGTACTAAAATGCACTATTGATAGCTTGAGTAAAGAACTTGCCCTGTACTCTAGAAAGTTACCTAGTTTGGATGAAAACAGTGTCCCATGAAGCCCTAGCAAGACAGTATGTATTTGCTGAATTATGCAAAGCAGTTCAGAAATATTAGAGGGGCGTTAAAAGAACAATAGATATAAAAGATCTGTAGAATGGTGATTTATATATGAGGTATGTAAACCTCCTGGGCCTTGACTAAGTAGATTTGGCATATGTTTTTAGGGGAGTGAGGTAATTGGTATATATTGGCATGGATATAGGGGTAGAAATGAATTATTAGCATATTTGTTTTATTGAACATTAGGGATGAAAAGTATATGTTGGCATAGTAGTAAAGTTTGGGAAGTAACAGAGCTTAGTAGTACTTTTTTGCTTTTTATTGGGAGAGAAAAGTATATTATCATACTTAGTAATGTGCCAGTATGGTTTGTTCTTAAGTACTTGGTAGGTAGGGCCTTTCTAAAGGCTATCCAGATGGAATTCTAAGGAATTTTTTGAGCAACCTGATGTAGATGACACATCAGTTGGTCTTCATAACAATTTAGGTAGTGATTATTATCTCATTATTGCTTATAAGAGAAGTAAGGTTATGATTTATCTAGGCTCACCAGGTATGACTTGCCCAGGTTTAAAAGCCAGACAGAATGTAAATTTGATATAATAAAAATTAGTGAGATTTCCCAGAAGAGCAGGGAATTACTAAATAATAATCAGAAATTATTAGAGCTAGGAAAAAGGTAGGTGTAGTGAGCTTTGGCTTTTGTAGCAAGTTAGATAAGGTGATAGGGCTTGATTCTATGGTATTAGCAGAGAGAATGAAATGGTAGGAACTCAAAGTTTGATGATAATAACTAACTTGAGTGCTGACTATGTATCAGGTACTGAGATAAATACAGATTTAATTACTATAGAAGGAATAGCAGTTGAAGCAGAGTACATTCTTTTAGGAAGCAAGCATGGGTAATCTTTGAAAGCAGGTTATAAAGTAAATCTGAAATGCTACATAGTGATCCTGTGGAATTGAGAACACTCTAGAAGTGATAGCACTGAATGTTAAATTTTAAATTTATGATTATAGTCAGTTTGAGTAACTACATTAAAGCCTACTGTTTTGTTTATAGTATAGTGCCATGTATGAATGGAGCTCTTGCATTCTCCCGGTCTGCATCCCTCCCCTCTTTATCCCCTTTAGGTGGTAAATTCACTCCAGCAGCAACCTCAGGCTGCATCTCCTTCAGTACCAGAGCCCCACTCTTTGACTCCAGTGGCTCAGGCAGATCCCCTTGTGAGAAGACAGCGAGTCCAGGACCTTATGGCGCAAATGCAGGGACCCTATAATTTCATACAGGTAGGTGCGGTTGAGTCAAACACTGACTTGAAAGTTTAAGTGTTTACGTCATTTAATTTAATTCCATTATATCCTGACTTGCAGGATTCAATGCTGGATTTTGAAAACCAGACACTTGATCCTGCCATTGTATCTGCACAGCCTATGAATCCGACACAAAACATGGACATGCCTCAGCTGGTTTGTCCTCCGGGTTAGTAATGATCTATTCTTATGTGTGAAATATAGGGCCAGTGCTTTCAGGTTTTGTAAAGCATATGAAAATTATTTCCTTTTAATGTTTGCTTAACTTTTGGATCTTGTGTCTTTTAATTTGATAAGAAATGTTTACTGTTTTTCCCTGTAATATGAATAACTGTAGTTCTGTTGCTTTTTTAAACCTTTTGTCACACACATAGACTTAAGTATGTACAAATATACAGCTTTGATGAGTTTCACAAACTGAACACACCAGCACCCAGAAATGGAATATTACCTGTACCTCAGAAGCCTTTCAGTCACTAGTTACCCTCTCTTCCAGCCCTGTGGGAAACATTTCCTGATTTGTAACATTACAGACCAATTTTGCTTGTTACTATAATTTATATAAATTAAATTTTGCTTGGCTTTTTAAATTTCAAAATTAAGCATAAAAATAATAGAGGGGTCTCTCTCTGAAGGATGCTTGCAGCTTTTTAGGAGAATTTGTGAACATTTTATTATCTAAATAAAAATGAGATGTAACAGTAAAGTGATTAAGGGGATGTTTAAGAGGAAAGGCGAAGATAGGCCAAAAGACAGTTGAAGTTTCAAACTCCTACTAATCTTACACCATTATTAGAAATAGCACTAAATAGAGTTGTTGGTGTTTTGTACTCTGTTACATGGACACTTTTTCTCCGGGACCATTAGTAATTTTGAGTCTTGGTTTTTTTCCCCAGAACATGTCATCATTAAGGGCACAAAAGTGGAACTATATAAAATAACATATTTAATGTCATATAAATCTTCAGTGTCATAAAAGGAGTTGCTGAGAGAAAGCATATTTAATGACACTGTTAATTTGCTAAGGTAGTTAGGATTTCTCCAAAGTAAAGGGAGCTCATATCTCTAACGTTTCTACCAAGAGTTAAAAAACAAATCAGGGTTAGGCCTTCTGGAAAGGAATCAAAGTAATTAGTGTTCATTTTCCATATTCTACCAGAGGAAGACTAACACAGTTTTTATAGTTGGAAAGTTGTGCCAAAATCAACACGTACAGCATTGATATAACCTGTAAGCCATTTAGATACTCAGTTAATGCTGAGTTCGTTAGCCTCTCTGATGAAAATGGGTGATTTCTAAATGACTAACCACAGATTGTATATTTTTGATTCTTTAACCCATGGTTGGGGAAGGGAGTAGAAGACTGCTAAGAGTTGACAATTTGAATATAGGTTTTTTTAAAAGGTGTATTCTTATTTTTTCCTGTGGAAGCATTTAAGATTATATTGAAAGTTGATAATGTTAAAATATTACTGAATATTGTCTATCTTAGGTGTTGAGTAAGGGTAATGCTACTTTGTAGTTACCACATTAAAAGGCTCTTTTTCATGGATAACTGTGGCATTGATTCTTGCCTATTCTGCTCTATACCTCTTTGTTAGTACTTTTTCACTGACGTCTTACTTTACCTTAGCAGAACTCAAAATGAAAGCCGTTGTGAGAGTTGACTAATAATGATTACCAGGAAACCAAAATGCTCACTTGAAAGCTAAAATCCTACCTATACTTTTCCAATTTTTTTCATGATCACTAAAAAGTTTTTTTTAGGATTTGGCTATAGAAATTTTCTCTAAAGAAATTTGATTCCTGGATAACAGTGGGGTTTTTTTGGTCAATTTACAGTTCATTCTGAATCTAGACTTGCTCAACCTAATCAAGTTCCTGTACAACCAGAAGCTACACAGGTAAGAGTGACAGAAATACTGCTGTAGGTTTGTTTTTAATCAGTTCTTGGGTCTCTTTAATTGGCTTTTGAAAGTCAGGTATGAATTTTATCATTGTCTGAGTCTGGAGTGGGTAGCTGTCAGCCTTTATTTCCATGTTACATTTACTTTTAATAACTTAAAAAACACTGTTTTTTGTTAAGTCTCATGTTTATAATAGTTTAATGAAGAAAGATGCCTTTTTATTTTGAATGGAGTAGAATTTGAGAAGACCTATTTAAATGTCATAATTTTAAAATTTAGTGTAGATATTGCCATTTAGAAGCATTTGTTGGGAGACTTCATAACTGGACTTGGGTTTATCTAACTTTCAGCTTTAATATTAGATGTATTTTTTGCAGTTGTTAGGCTTTATAGTCTCTTTAGCAGGTATATCTGTTTCTTAGCCCTGTCTGTCTTAGAGTTTATAACAGAAAGCAGCTTTGATTGCTTTACTTCTGTGTAGGTTCCTTTGGTTTCATCCACAAGTGAGGGGTATACAGCATCTCAACCCTTGTACCAGCCTTCTCATGCTACAGAGCAGCGACCACAAAAGGAACCAATTGACCAGATTCAGGCAAGTTTCTGTTACTAGGTAACATAAACTTGATGAGGCACTTATTCATGAATTGGGCAGAGGTAAATATTGTGTTAATATTGTGATTCTTTTTGGACCTAATGCATGCAATACAGTATTTTGCTTTTATGAAATAGTTGAATTTCTTAACATACTAAGTCTTGGATAGTAGACTTGGTTAAATTCAGTTTACCACTAAAATGCATCTATTCATTTTGTGTTTAGGCAACAATCTCTTTAAATACAGACCAGACTACAGCATCATCATCCCTTCCGGCTGCTTCTCAGCCTCAGGTGTTCCAGGCTGGGACAAGCAAACCATTACATAGTAGTGGAATCAATGTAAATGCAGCTCCATTCCAATCCATGCAAACGGTAAGTAAATTAACTGAACTAACATTAAATGCCTGGTGTGTACTATGATCATACCAGAGTGTCAGCAGAAAAGTCTTCATTTAGCTTTGTGTTTGAGTTTGCATCTATCCAAACTGTGGAATATATTTAATTGCACATAAACTCTAATTTTTTCCTGTTCCCAGAGATAACATTTGACACTTAGGAGTTATGTACTCACATCTTCCTTTTTTATAGTTTCATCCTTTTGGTTTGATTAATAAAAGTAAACATGCAGAGAAGTAGACTACTACGATATCTAAATATAAATCATTATCTAGATTTAACAATTGTCTGCATTTTTCCATATTTGCTTAATCTTACCTTACTGAAGTTTCTCATAGTAAATTTCACATATTATAGTTCATTGTGGTTTTTCAGTAAGCATCTCTAAATTGCAGAATTACTAGAAAGCAATGATAAAAATACTGTAATTAATGGGATATAGCTAAATTGGTGGTCATGGTAAAGTTCATAGAGTTAAATATTAAAATATTAACTTTTGGTTAAAATGTCAATAAAAATAAAATGAATAAAATATTCAACTCAAATTTAAAGTTCATAGAATTAATTTCTGTAAGTGACATTGTATCAGGGGTTTGCATCCTTTAAAAAGCTTTCTTATTTATAGTAGCATTTCTAAGGCTGCTGCTTTGTGTGTCTTTTTATTTTTTTATTTTTTTTAAAAGATTTTATTTATTTATTTGAGAGAGAGAATGAGAGACAGAGAGCACAAGAGGGAAGAGGGTCAGAGGGAGAACCAGACTCCCCTCTGAGCAGGGAGGCTGATGTGGGACTCGATCCCGGAACATGACCTGAGCCGAAGGCAGTCGCTTAACCAACTGAGCCACCCAGGCACCCCTTTGTGTGTCTTTTTAGATTTTGATCCCCTCTTATGCTCTCCTTTAAGTGCTATGTGGTGTGTATGTGTGTATGTAAATAGAGAGAGAGAGAGAGTGTGTATGTGTGTTTGAGACTTCTGTAAGAGAGAGAGAGTGTGTGTGTTTGAGACTTCTGTAATGCATTTACATTTGAGGTAAAACCAGCATTGAGGTCTGCCTTGTTAAAAGTAGGGAAATTATTAGCATAAAGGGATGAAGTAATCATTTACTTTATTTACTTACAGGTGTTCAATATGAATGCCCCAGTTCCTCCTGTTAATGAACCAGAAACTTTGAAACAGCAAAATCAGTACCAGGCCAGTTATAACCAGAGCTTTTCCAGTCAGCCTCACCAAGTAGAACAAACAGACCTTCAGCAAGAACAGCTTCAAACAGGTAGGAAAACCAGCGTCCCTTCCTTGGCTGCTTGCTTTCCAACTGTTACTGATAGTGTTAGGAGAGTTTAGACTTTAGAGTGTTAGTGTCCAAGAATTTTTGTTTTAGTAGTAGACCTTATGGATTTTTCATTAAATCGAGTCCATATTTATTGTATGTGAATTACCTGCACTTTTTTTTGAGGCTTTATGCCAATTTTCTTTTGGTCAGTAAGCATTCATAATATCCCTGTTTCATTCTATGATTTTAGTGGAACTAAACTTGTTACTCAAATTATGATCAACTTTACTTTTAATTGCTAATTAATTGAAGCCAACGAGCATGATACCTGGTAGGTAGTAAGTCAGTTATACAAAGTTAAGAAGCAGTAAGGAATTGGCTTGGTTGTCAGTGTGCTAGTTAGAATAAAATATGCAAAAACCTCATGGTAGCTATATTTGGTAGATTAGGTTGAAACGAAGTCTCTGTTGGCAAGTAAGGTCATTCATAAGTTGGCTAGTTACCACACACATTGCAATAATGTACATAGAGATATCGTAGATTTCTGAACTTTGTAAGGTGTGAAATACCTGCTTTAGGTCTTTGGTTATTTAGATCCCAGGTTGTTTAATTGGAATCCCATAACAAACTAGCAAACCTTTCTAAAATCATACGAGTTAATAGTTTAATTTTACCACACTGATTTAAATAACTATGAAATATTCTAATTGTCCAGTTTCTTGATAGACTTGGATCAACATTATGGATTTTTCAGTACTAAATTCTTACACATTTCCTGTACTATTAAGCACCAGTAATTAGTAGGGAGTTTGAATCAACTATAATCTGATATTTATCCATTATGCTATCTGTGGTCAGCTGGTGAGTGGTAAAACTGGGCTTCATGCTCTCAGGCTCCTTTAATTATTGCCATGTACTCATAAGCATGTCAGCACAATGTCTAAAGGCCCCAAATACACCTGTTCCACAGCAGATTGTACTGTCTAGTCAGGAACAACCTGCAAAAGGGATATGGCAAGAATCTGGCTATTATTTATGGACTTAGAGTTTATGCTGTACAAACACTTCGATAGAAATTGTTTTTTTTTTTTTTTTTTTAAAGGAATTCTGGTTTTGTTTTCAAGATTTTATTTTTATTTATTTTGTGAGAGAGAGAGAAAACAAACATATGAGCCTGGTGGGGGGTGGGGGTGGCGCAGAGGGAGAAGCAGACTCCCCACTGAGCAGGGAAGCCTGATGCAGGGCTCGATCCCAGAACCCTGGGATCATGACCTGAGCAGAAGGCAGACAGACGCTTAACTGACTGAGCCACCCAGGTGCCCTGATTTCTAGTATTTTTAAATGAAGTGCTTTAATTGTACTGCTCTGAGTTTTCTTGCAGTGAGATTTGACCAAGACTAATACAATTCTTACTGATAAAAAGTTGAGTTGAAAATTCACTTTTGACCACTCTCTATATGCATGTGAATCAAATCTCTTCAAATAGAAAATGTTACCTGTAATCATGATAGTTGCCTGTAATTTTAAATTTGGGGAATGTAGTGAAAGGCACTCTGTAGAAAGATCACACAGTGAATGGTGTAATTGGTCCATTAATTACATAGTTCAAAAAGGAGCCATGACTCCTTCTCCTAGGCATACTTGGGCTTTTTCACTCCAAATAGCATTCTAAGAACTGATAAATGTGTTTGGGGTTTCTTCAGGATACAAAATATATCAGGTGAAGTTTTTCAGGTCATACCACCTTTTCTTTCTGCCTAAACATGGAAGATTTGGGCTGCCAAGAGGTTGCTGATTGTTTTTGTTCCTGGGGTATGGGCCTTCCTTTAGTCTCTACCTTCCATACCTTCCAAAGGTAGTGTTTGCATCCCATTTTTCCTGGGAATTACAAACATTGGGATAATAGCAGAAAGGTACCTCAGGATTTAATTTTTGAAGATTTCTAGATTCTAGACTTCTCCCCATTGTGGAAGGAGGAGGGGGTGTGCAAGGTTAGTGTGAACCTTCTAGAATCTTCTCTTTACCTCATCAGGTTGAGTGCCAGTGTGAGTGCTATTTAACTATCTTCTAAATTGGTTGTACTTAAAAGTACTTGAAATGGAATCAGGCATTAAGGGGGGGTATAAGTTGAAGGCCTCTGCTGATTTATCTTTATAATTGACTGAATATTCCACCATATGGTTGTCTAGCTATGGGAGAGTATGGTTTTGTATGTTTCACTAAGTATCAAGGGAAATTTAAAAGGATGAGAAAGCTTTTACCACTAAGGAGCTTTATAGTAAAAAGAAACAAATGATACAAAATGGTAATTGTATTGTTTTAGTATGTAAGATCTTCTGAATTATTGTGGGTCTCTTGTGCTAGTAGGCAGATGCCTCTTAGAAGATGTTTAATAATACAGGTTTTTTCGTTTCATTTGGAAGGATAGATTTTTGTGATCTCACACATTTGTGTGCTTCTAAAGGTTTGGAATTATTGTTGGAGAATTGTATTCTCTTCAGCTTATTAATATATGGGTAGGAGAAAAATAGGGACTTAATGACTTAACTAATGTATAGTTTTCACTATTGTTAATATGAAAATTTAAAGACAATTTGAGGAGGAAGTATAAGACACCCCTTAAACCAGAAAATGTGAGAGAACAGGTTGTAATGTGCTATGTGTATGCGGTGTGTGTGTGTGTGTGTGTATAAATTTTTTCTTTTTATTATAGTGGTTGGCACCTACCATGGTTCCCAGGACCAGCCCCACCAAGTGACTGGTAACCACCAGCAGCCTCCCCAGCAGAACACTGGATTTCCACGTAGCAGTCAGCCCTATTATAACAGTCGTGGTGTGTCTCGTGGTGGTTCCCGTGGTGCTAGAGGCTTGATGAATGGATACAGGGGCCCTGCCAATGGATTCAGAGGTACAAAAAAAAAAAGCAGCAGCAAGTTTATGTTCTTTTTTGATTTATAAAACATATAGAAATATGTCGTAAGGTTTTGGGGAAAGATATGTATCTGCATTAGCCTCTTATGTACGACTTAAACATTCTTAGTATGTTATAGGCAATTATTTTTTTAAAAGATTTTTACTTATTTGAGAGAGTGTGAGGGAGCACAAGCCGGGAGAGGGGCACAGGGAGAGGGAAAAGCAGACTCCCTGCTGAGCAGGGAGCCCGATGTGGGGCTCCATTCCAGGACCCCAAGATGATGACCTCAGCTGAAGGCAGGCGCTTAACTGACTGAGCCACCCAGGTGGTCCTGTTACAGGCATTTAAATTGATAAAATTAGGAATGAATTTTTTTAGGTGTCAAATCCATGTCTTCTGTGTCCTCTAGGTGATAATTGCTTTCCACACATTATCAGACTTTATGGGGATTTTTTTTGTGTGGGGGTGTGTGTGCATGAATGGGTAAAAATGTCCTCTTCCAAGAAAGTTAATACTCAGAAATTTAGGAACAGATTGGATCAGGATAGGAAACTAGAAATTAGTTTAAAGAACTAGCATGGCTTACAATTTTTCAGTTCTTCCTTTGGTCAATAGTAAGAAATAAAAATTCCTTGTGTAGATAAGAAAATTATTTTCTTGTCCTAAATTTTAGGAGGATATGATGGTTACCGCCCTTCATTCTCTAACACTCCAAACAGTGGTTATACACAGTCTCAGTTCAGTGCTCCCCGGGACTACTCTGGCTATCAGCGGGTAGGTAGAAGTTGCTTTAAAATACAAACCTGACCTAAATACACCAATGAAATGGACTGATGTGGTTTTTTGGACTTCAGTAATTAAGTAATTTGGGGCTAATTTTGTACCTTTGTACAAGATACTTCATTATGGAAAATGATGACTTTTGCTTTTCTTAAGAAGTACTCAGCATAGGTGCTCATTTAATAGAGTCTTAAAAACAATGATTTCATGCACTGTTGGTGGGATTGCAAATTGGTGCAGCTAATTTCACACTGTGAAAAACAGTGTGGAGGTTCCTCAAAAAATTAAAAATAGAATTACCATATGACCCAGTAATTCCACTACTGGGTATCTACCCAAATAAAAGGAAAACACTAATTCAAAAAGATATATGCACCCCTGTATTTATCGCAGCATTATTTATAATAGCTAAGATGTGGATGGAAGCAACCCCAGTGTCCATCACTAGATGAATGGATAAAGAAGATGTGGTATATATAATGGAATATTACTCAGCCACACACACACACAAAAAAGAAATCTTGCCATTTGCAGGAACATGGATGGATCTAGAGAGTGTAATGCTAAGAGAAATAAGTCAGAGAAAGACATACCATACGATTTCACTCATATGCAGAATTTAAGAAACAAAACCAAGACTGACAAAAAAACAATCTTAAATGGAGAATAAACTTGGTAGTTGCCAGAGAGGGGAGGTGGATAGGGGGATGGGTGAAATAGATAAAGGAGATTAAGATTAGACTTACCTTGAGCACTAAGAAATATATAGAATTGTTGAGTCATTCTGTTGTACACCTGAAACTAATATAATACTGTGTTAATTACACGTGAATAAAAATAAGTGTGTGTAGGAGAAAAAAAAAGATTTTTAAGAGCAGAGACATCTCATTGAATATTCTTGAGAATAACAAGTATAATTACAGAATAACTTCTAGCTATGATGAAATGTGTAAAAGAATAAGGAATTTTGTGTTCTGTAAGTGTCGGTAAGAATAGATAGATGATGAGTAAGCATTAAAAAGATTACATTTTCTTCAGTACTAACTAGCTTGTCTTTTAGGATGGATATCAGCAGAATTTCAAGCGAGGCTCTGGGCAGAGTGGACCACGGGGAGCCCCACGAGGTAATATTTTGTGGTGGTGATCCTAGCTCCTAAGTGGAGCTTCTGTTCTGGCCTTGGAAGAGCTGTTCCATAGTCTGCATGTAGGTTACATGTTAGGAATACATTTATCATTACCAGACTTGTTGCTAGGGATTAAATGAAATGCTCTGTTTCTAAAACTTCTCTTGAACCCAAATTTAATTTTTTGAATGACTTTCCCTGTTATTATATAAATTGTCTTGAAAACTAGAACATTTCTCCTCCTCAGAAAAAGTGTTTTTCCAACTGCAAATTATTTTTCAGGTCCTAAAACCTGCTAAATGTTTTTAGGAAGTACTTACTGAAACATTTTTGTAAGACATTTTTGGAATGAGATTGAACATTTATATAAATTTATTATTCCTCTTTCATTTTTGAACATGCATATTATATTTTAGGGTCAGAAATCCTTTAATGGCCAGATAAGCCATAGTTACATTTAGAGAACCATTTAGAAGTGATAGAACTAATTGAAATTTCAATGCCTTTGGATCACTAATAGTGATATAAGTGTCAAATTATTTCTGACTTTTAAATAAAACACCCAAAATCCTAACTAATTTATTGAACTATATTTAAAAATTACATGTTTAAAGAATTTCTGCTTTCGTCTATTACCATAGGAAAACTGCTTCCTATTTTTAGGGCAGGAAGCCAACCTGTGTAACAATTAGAGCGGTAGCATTTCATATGATCTGAAATTCTAAATGGTTCTCTGATTTAAGGGAAGTTAAATTGAATAGGTTTCCTCTAGATATTGGCCATAACATGTATAAAATGTATATTAAGGAGGAATTATAAAGTACTTTGATTTCAGTGCTAGTAGAAACTGGCCAGCAAAAAGGTGCATTTTATTTTTAAATTAATGGATCACTTGGGAATTAACTGACTTGAAGTATCAAAGGATATTTGCATGTGAATGTGGGTTATGTTCTTTCTCACCTTGTAGCATATTCTATGAAAGTTGAGTTGACTGGTAGCTAAAAATCTGTTTTAACAGCATGTAAAAAGTTATTTTATCTGTTACAAGTCATTATACAATTTTGAATGTTATGTAGTTTCTTTTTAACAGTTTAGGTAACAAGGTCTGTTTTTCATTCTGGTGCTTTTATTAATTTTGATAGTATGATGTTACTTACTACTGAAATGTAAGCTAGAGTGTACACTAGAATGTAAGCTCCATGAGAGCAGGTACTTTGTCTGTCTTCACTGCTGTATCTATTTCCAACGCCTGATGACAGTGCCTGGCACATAGTAGGCACTCAATAAATACTTGTTGAATGAATGAATGAATGAGTACTGGTGGAATACTCCATTAGCTCTACTCTTCTTTTAGCTAGAGAACATGAGCAAATTTGCGCATGACAACTTCCAGGACAGGTGAACACTGAAGAATTGACCTCTTAAACCTAATAATGTGACAAGCTGCCCACATGCTTCTTGACTTCAGATGAAAATCTGCTTGAAGGCAAAGCAAATAATATTTGAAAGAAAAACCAAATGCCATTTTTGTCTTCTAGGTCGTGGAGGGCCCCCAAGACCCAACAGAGGGATGCCGCAAATGAACACTCAGCAAGTGAATTAATCTGATTCACAGGATTATGTTTAAACGCCAAAACACACTGGCCAAGTGTACCATAATATGTTACCAGAAGAGTTATTATCTATTTGTTCTCCCTTTCAGGAAACTTATTGTAAAGGGACTGTTTTCATCCCATAAAGACAGGACTACAATTGTCAGCTTTATATTACCTGGATATGGAAGGAAACTATTTTTATTCTGCATGTTCTGTCCTAAGCGTCATCTTGAGCCTTGCACATGATACTCAGATTCCTCACCCTTGCTTAGGAGTAAAACATAATACACTTTACAGGGTGATCTCTCCGTAGTTATTTGAAGTGGCTTGGAAAAAGCAAGATTGACTTTTGACATTGGATAAAATCTACAAATCAGCCCTAGAGTTATTCAATGGTAATTGACAAAACTAAAATATTTTCCTTTTGAGAAGGAGTGGAGTGTGGTTTGGCAGAACAACTGCATTTCACAGCTTTTCCGGTTAAATTGGAGCACTGAACGTTAGATGCATACCAAATTCTGTATGGGCCCGTAATACAAAAGGCTGGCTACCAGCTTTGACACAGCACTATTCATCCTCTGGCCAAACGACTGTGGTTAAAAACACATGTAAATTGCTTTTTAACAGCTGATACTGTATAAGACAAAGCCAAAGTGCAAAATAGGCTTTGATTGGCACTTTTTGGAAAAATATGCAACAAATATGGGATGTAATCTGGATGGCCGCTTCTGTACTTAATGTGAAGTATTTAGATACCTTTTTGAACACTTAACAGTTTCTTCGACAATGACTTTTGTAAGGATTGGTACTATATATCATTCCTTATAATGTACATTGTCTGTCACTAATCCTTGGATCTTGCTGTATTGTCACCTAAATTGGTACAGGTACTGATGAAAATATCTAATGGATAATCATAACACCCTTGGTCACATGTTTTTCCTGCAGCCTGAAGGTTTTTAAAAGAAAAATATCAAATGCCTGCTGCTACCACCCTTTTAAATTGCTATCTTTTGCAAAGCACCAGTATGTGTTTTAGATTGATTTCCCTATTTTAGGGAAATGACAGACAGTAGTTTCAGTTCTGATGGTATAAGCAAAACAAATAAAACATGTTTATAAAAGTTGTATCTTGAAACACTGGTGTTCAACAGCTAGCAGCTTATGTGGTTCACCCCATGCATTGTTAGTGTTTCAAATTTTATGGTTATCTCCAGCAGCTATTTCTGTAGCAGTTGCGTTTATCTTTTGTCTAACCCTAACTGAATTATCTTTTTCTCATGGAGGCGTTTAAATTCAAAGTGGTGATTCCTTCACTTAGATGCATAGGGAGAGTCACAAGTTTGATGGAGATGACAGTTTAGTAATTTATGTACTGTTGGAATTTGTGCTAGCAGTTTGAGCACTTGTTCTGTGTGCCTATGAACTTAATGCTGCTTGTCATATCCCACTTTGACTTCATGGGGAATTAATCCCATCTATTCAGCAAAGGCTACTAATACTAAGTGAATGGTATTTTCTGTGCAGAAACAATTTTGTTTTATTAGCCTTTAGCTAAGGAATTTTTCCAGTAGGTGCTCAGCTACTAAAGAAAAACAAAAAACAAGACACAGAACTATTCTCAAACATTCATTATTAGACAACTGGAGTTTTTGCTGGTTTTGTAACCTACTAAAATGGATAGGCTGTTGAACATTCCACATTCAAAAGTTTTTTGTAGGGTGGTGGGGAAGGGGGGGTATATCTTCAATGTTTATTTTAAAATAAAAGAAGTTCTTGACTTTTCTCATGTGTGGTTGTGGTACATCATATTGGAAGGGTTATCTGTTTACTTTTGCAAATGAGTATTTCTTTTGCTAGCACCTCCCGTTGTGTGCTTAAATGACATCTGCCTGGGATGTACCACAACCATATGTTAGCTGTATTTTATGGGAAATAGATAAAATATTCGTGGTTTACTGGGTAATCCCTAGATGTGTATGCTTACAATCCTTCTATATATAAAACTAAATTTGCTGTGTAGAAAATAATTTCATGACATTTAAAATTGAAGTAAATAAGTTCTTTATACAGTGATCTCTATGAATCAGTTCAGAGATGAGATGGGGGAGAAATGCTTTCTAGGTTTCAAACTTCTATGCATTAGTGTAGATGTTGTAGATGTGTAAAGGTGTTAGTTTTATTATTTCTATGTATGTTTTTAAAAGA
This sequence comes from Mirounga leonina, assembly GCF_011800145.1. Taxonomy (NCBI): domain Eukaryota; kingdom Metazoa; phylum Chordata; class Mammalia; order Carnivora; family Phocidae; genus Mirounga; species Mirounga leonina. The sequence goes on from NW_023270418.1 coordinate 13,341,794, forward strand.
ATCGTTCTCTTGGAAATATAATTTTTTTTTTTGGCATTCTGTCATCACAGTCTAAATGTTAAGGTTTTATGTCTCAATTCAGACTATATTTTTTAAAGGAGTGCCTCGTTATGAGGCAGAGAACTTCTTTTTAAAAAGAAGTTCTGTTAAGATCTGAGTCTTGGTACTAAGTGTCCTGTATAATCTGTGAATACTTGTCCTACCTGCAGAAGGCCTTTTGTTTGGTCAAATGCTTATTTTAGCAGAGTTGCAAGGAAATGACTGTCACATGTGTCACTAGCTTCTTGGTATAGTAAGACTCCACATATAAGGTACTTGTTAAATGCACAATATCAGTCATCTCATGTGGATAATGAGACTTCTATTTTAAAGCTTTAAGGTAGAATGTCATTGATGACCTTGGTTAGAGCAGTTTTATTTCTAGATCCTAATATCCCTAAAGAATATGGAAGAGGTTTTGCAATCAGTGTATCTTGATATTAAAACAAATGTCCTTTAAACATTTTTAATCGGTTAGCTTCTGCAGTTCTTTTGTCTCCTATATATGTATCTCTGTTATGTGGGAGACTTTTCCACTTATAGGAGGCATGAGAATTTGTGTTTATTCTCAGAAGCCTCAGTAACTGAAGTGCTCTGTTGACAACCAGTTCATAAAATGTAGAAGGCAGTTCAGTAGTCAGCCTCCTAAGTGTCTTAGGAAATTTGTACCGTTCATTTTATTTCCAGTAATACATCTAATTAGGGGAATGAGATACAGGTAATCACTGAGTTCAAAGCCTTCTTCATTTCATCTTTAAGTTCCTGAACTCTCGTCCTACTTGAGTTCTTACTAAGCACTTTTAAGTTTTACGGGCTATAAATTATATTCAAAGAATCAGTATTGCCCTTGAGTTGTTTATCCCTTCTCTAGAGTCAGCGGGGAGGGAAACCATCAGGAAAATGAATGTAAATTGTTAAGGCTTATTTTTATACCTTTTCCCATCCTGAGGTCTATAAAAATACTGGAAAAGACTAGTGAATGTCTTAAATTACATTAGATTAAATATTAAAATCTGATTCCTTACTGTCCTTGAGTGAAGTCTGCATTAGTTGTGTATTTTATCCAGTAAAGCTCTAAAGTGCTACTTGTGAGAGGAGAGAAGGAAGAAGCTTAAATCTATCTGGTAGCCTTGTCTTCTAAGGTAACTAGACTGCCACCTTCTTTCAGTCAGGATTTTAATACCTTAATTTAACAGCTGTTGCGAGGCCTAATCCAGTCTCATGCAGAAGACTGGCTCATTGAGTGCAGGCAGTGCAAGACCACCTGATCTAGTACAAGGCAATTTTTAGTGTTGTATTTTTATTTGTAAATACTAGTTTTCTTTACTGTGTTTATATTCGGGAGACTCTGTATTAAGCCACTGAACTAAGGCTTCATTTGGCAAATTTGGGTGTCCTTTGCCAAGCATCATGGCAAGCACTAAGCATTCAGTGGTGACAAAATCACTGTGGTTCCCGCTTTCACTGAACAGTCTCGTCAAAGATAATGACAAGGTGACACAAAAAGGTAGCAAGTGCCATGATGGAGCAACATGGTTGATGACAGGTATAAAGGCCATGACTCAGGTTATGACCTAGTCAAAATGATCAGGAAAGACTTTGGTGAAAGGGATAATTCAACTAAGACTTGACGGATTAGGAGTAATTAGAGAAGTGGAGAGAAGAGTACATCCAAAGGTACAATCTCCAGTGACTGAGAAGGCTATCTGCCCAAGTGGGAGGAGTTATGGCTTTTAGTAGTTAGTGGCTGAAGAAATAGGTAAAGGGTACTGTATGATGGCTCTATAGTTATGTTCCATGTTAAGTTTTGTCTCTTAACAGTTGGAAACTATAAAGGGTTTCTAAACTGTGTATGGGGCCAGGGGTGGGTTCAAGGATGGTCACCTAATAAAATTTGCCATTTAAAGAATATAAAATGCAGTGTTGAGAACAAAATGTATGGGGCAAGACATGTCTTTTGGAGTAGCCCATGTGAGAAATGATTACAACATAAAGTGGAGGACGGTAGTGAATGGATTCTAAATGTTTCCTGTCTCGCCACTCAGTAATCAGTATCATGTACTGGGTAATCTAGGCTTCAGTTGTGAGACGTTGATCTCTAGCTACAATCTTTCCTAGGTGATCTCATCTAATCCCAGGACTTTGAATACAATCACTAGTATTTCTGTCACTCCGAAATACTCCTAGGTCCCAAACTCCCCAAAACTCCAGTCCTCGTCAGTATCTCAATTTGAATGTCTTGAGTATTCCAAATTAATCTCTCAATTAAGCTGCATTTGCTTAGGATAAATACTTTGGCTATCATTTGTTTCTCTTTGATACCCTGTATCTAGTCCTTAAGCAACCTGGATCTACCTTGGCAGTGTATCCCGAGTCCTGTAGCACTTCTAACCACCACGACCACTGGCTCACAGTGGCTAGCGACAGGGGCTTACAGTGGCTGGCTGCTGCTCTTGTCCTGCAGTGATTTTTGGACAGCAGCCAAGAATGAGCCTTTCCTGAGGCAAGCCGGATTTTGTCACTTCCCAGTTCCCAAACTCCTGGCTTTCCCATCATGCCTAGAATTCTAAAGTTTGGTCTGTGTGCGTTCATCGTTCGGCCTAATTCCCTACCATTTTGTTCTTGCTCATTGTAATCTGGCTACATTGGCTGCTTTGCCACCTTGCCAAGATTTTTCCCATCTAGAAATCTACGTGTTACATCTTCAGCGTGGGAAGGCTTTTCACTCAAATATTCTTAATGCTCATTCTTCCTAAATTCAGGTGTTTGCTCCAGGCTCCAGTGTGATTACCTCAGAGGCCTTCTATGGCCACCACTAAAACATAATCCTTTGTCACTGTTTACTTACTGGATACTTTTTTCTTAACAGCACTTAAAACTTAGAATTATGCAAACTTCATGAGTGACAGGAACATTTTGGTCACTTGATCCCTTGTGTCTGGTATATTGACATTTTTGTTGAGTGAATTAGAAAATGATGGATATTGGACTAAATGGGTGCTGGTGATGATTACATTAGAATTGGAAGTGTCTTGATTTGGGGAAGGAGTTTCAGTGAGGAAGATAAGTTCGGCTTCAGGCATTTGAATTTGAGGTATCCGAAAAATGTCAAGCAAGCAGTTGGGATTTGTTTACTTGAAGGTCGACGATCTGGCTCAAAGACAAGAATGTGTAAGAATATATATGTGGTTCTTGTGCTTGGGCGAGTTTCGCCTGGGAGCTGGTGGGGGTGGGGGGTGAGGAAGAAAGGTGAAGTAATTTAGCAAGAGCAGAGACCCAGAGCTGGTTTTCAGAAGAACGCCGTCATTTGATGGCCAGATAAGGCCTAAAGGGAGCCTACAAAATACCCACACTGGTGGGTAGAAACCACGCTGAATTCTCGACAGGTCTACAGGAGCATTTCTGCAGGTGTGGAGGGTCAAGTGAGATGAATCAAACAGGTCTGCTGGTAGTTTACTCATTTTGTCACATTAAAGTGGGAAGTTGTTTTAATAAAAAGAATCGGTAAAATAACGCACAGATCCCTGGAGTCGGTCGTCTCGTAAAACTAGGCTAACACACAACCCTGGACCACTTACCGTGTGCTGCCCCGGACCCATCTGGGAACCCAGGCTTGCCCCAGCACAGTGGTAGGAGCTGAGGGTGCGGACACCTTACGCTTATTTTGCCGTTCGAAGCCAGGGTATTTTGAGTCTGATGTGAGGCAAATCGCACCCGGCACCACAGCTGTCCTAAGCAGAGGCTGAATTCCAAAGCCGCGCTGAGGATTTAGGCTGCAGCTCCGCCTCCCGGGCCTCTGACGTCATCATACGGAGACGTGGTTGAGGAAGGTCCCCGCACGCACGTCACGCCGTGCCGTTAGTGCGCTTGCGCGCACGCCGCTTTTTAGGGCCTGAGCGGGACGAGCGTCGCGGAGCGAGGCCAACTCTGAGAGCGCGCGGTCAGGCATCCGCTAGGGGCAGGCCGCCGCTTCCTCCTGGCTGCTGGAGTGATTCGGTTCCACACGTGGTTCAGCTTGTCTGCTGGCTGGGATCCGCTGGGCTCGGGGCGCAGGTACCCAACACGGGATGGCTTGGGTTGGGTGTTGAGGTCGGTGTCCATGGGTCCAGAGGTGACCGGCTCGAGGATGAAGTCTCTGCATCTATGCCGATGCCCGGCCCTCGCCGGCTGCCTTCGCGCATGGGCGCTCCTAGATGACAGATTCCTCTTCCCCGATTGGCGACCACCCTCGGCGTGCTTCTCGAGCGCTCTCGGGGGGTTGCGTGGCTCGATCTCCACCTTCTAGGGACCTCTTGCTAGGGGTCGGGGTGAGGGGGTGGGTGACAACACTTTCGCTTTCTGCGGGGCTTGCCCACAGTTCCTGGTATCGGCGCTGGGCATTAAACTGAGGCGCTGGGCGTTACACCGAGTCCAGATCTTCCCACGCTTTGAACTGTTTGTCTCAGCTCATTCTTTTATGGTCTTTATTCAGCAGTCACATTCAGGACTTTGTTTTATTTGCTAATGCCCCTAGAACGGTGACTGGCACATAGATGCTATTTTATTTGTTAGACCAATAGGTGAGTGAATGAAGAAAAGTCCTCTTTCTCTTCTCTCAGGGCCCTCTTCATCCATTAAGCCTTCCGCGGCAACTCCAGTCCAGAGTAATCTCAGACCTTCATCAGACCACTGGCGGTACTATTATTTTACATCTAATTTTGTCTGTCTTCAGACAGATCGCCCTTTATCTGTTTCACTTGAATATTTTTTCCAAGGAGAATGAAAGCTCCTTGAAGTCAAGGCTTTATCTGGTATTGCTTCTGGGGCTCCCACAGTAACTAAGGCAAAGAGCAGTCCCTAATAATTATTGATTAGCGTGTCGTCGTTTTGAGGCAGCAACTTAACCGGCAAGCTGGGCAGATTGGTGAGCTGGAAAGAGCTTATTTAGACTTTGGAGTCAGGCAGACTTGAGTGTGAATCCTGTCTCTGTCACTTTCCTTCCTTGAGATACTTGAATCCTTTATACTTGCTCCTTTCCTTATGAAAAAGGAGCCATTGATTGTAACATAATGTTTGATGTTAAGATAGAACTGCTAAAATCCACATTTGGATTGGAGGTTAGAAGGATGATTACCACACAGTTAAGGCAGTTAATGAACTTTATGTTTAGAATGCAGCAGGCCCTGGGCTTTCTAGGTAACCTGTTATTCTTATTTTTATGTTGTAGTAATATAATTGATACTCTTGATGTTTCTTTGGTGTATTTATTGTGGTAATGATGCAATATTGTGTCATATGTAATCACAATGACTTTAAGGTTTATCTGTACAGGCTTCAGTATGGTTTTCCCTCCCTTGAGACAATTGGGACACATTTCATCACAGTAATCATCGATTTCCTTTCCCTGACTCTATTAGTAATGCATACGAATTAAAAACAAAAACACCAAATAACAAAAGAATAAAATAAGAACGATCTGCAATCTCACCGTTCAGAAATAATTACATTTTGGTGTTTTCTTCCAGGTTTGTTTTCCTTATATGTTATGTACAAAAAAAGGTATCGTGCTTTGTCCTGAGATGTCTGTCTTCTCATAAGTATCTACATCCATATCCTTAGATAATTTCTGAAAGTTATTTTGAAAAAGTTTTCTTGAAAACTGCTTTATTATCCTATAAATATGCCATCATATATTTTAATCATTCTGTTTTTTGGAACATTGTTTCCAGTTTTGAAAAAAAACCTCCTTGATAGAAGTGTGAATTACAGCTTCTCTTCTGACTTTCCTGCTGAGGAAACATATTGTTCACCTCCCAAGCCTCAGTTTCCTAATTTTAAAAATGAAACTGACATGTTCCCTAGGGAGTAGTTAACCCAGGAGGGTTAAGTAAAATGATAACTTTTTTTTTTTAAAGATTTTATTTATTTATTTGAGACAGAATGAGAGAGAGAGAGAGAGCTCATAAGAGGGGGGAGGGTCAGAGGGAGAGGCAGGCTCCCCACCGAGCAGGGAGCCCGATGCGGGACTCGATCCAGGGACTCCAGGATCATGACCTGAGCCGAAGGTAGTTGCTTAACCAACTGAGCCACCCAGGCGCCCTCTTTTTTTTTTTTTTAAAGATTTTATTTATTTATTTGAGAGAGAGAATGAGAGAGAGAGAGCATGAGAGGGGGAGGGTCAGAGGGAGAGGCAGGCTCCCCACTGAGCAGGGAGCCCGATGCAGGACTCGATCCAGGGACTCCAGGATCATGACCTGAGCCGAAGGCAGTCGCTTAACCGACTGAGCCATCTAGGCGCCCAAGTAAAATGATAACTTACAAATGTGCCTGGCATACCCCTGGCTCCACAGGAGGTGGCCAGCTAATGTTCCTCACCCAGAATCTGGTGTTCACGTCCAGTTGTGTTTCCTTTCTCTCTGTTTCAGTGGTAATCTTTCACCATGCATCGGAAGAAAGTAGATAACCGAATCCGGATTCTCATTGAAAATGGAGTCGCTGAACGGCAAAGGTCTTTGTTCGTTGTAGTTGGAGACCGAGGAAAGGATCAGGTAAGATGTAGTCAGCATTTCCTGACTGACTTTGTATCTTATCCCACAGAGTCAGCTTGTTACTGGCCCTCGGAAGTTTCAGCACATAGTAGCATTAAGGTTCCTTTGACTGGTTTTCTTTGAGTAAGATGCCTAGTGAGAACCTCGGTGGGGACTAAGCATGAGGTTAAGTGTGTCTGACCAGGCTTCTAGCCCCTGCCTAGGCGCTGCTGGCCTTGTGACCTGGGGCACTTCCCTGTCCTGGCCCTCGATTTACTTTCTGGATCTGTCAAGTGAGGTCTTGGGCCTGGCAGTCTCTGAGGTCTCTTTGGGCCCTGAGATTCTGTGACTTCTTCCTTTGGCAGGTAGTCATACTCCATCACATGTTGTCCAAAGCAACCGTGAAGGCTCGGCCTTCAGTGCTGTGGTGTTACAAGAAAGAGCTGGGGTTTAGCAGGTAAGTTTGGCCCTTTGAGTGTCCTGTACCACTTACAATTCCTGCTCCTTAATTCAGTGCCAGGCAGTGATTCCCTGACCTAGTTTTTCAGGGATCATTAGGGAGGTGCTACCTATGAGGACACTTTCGAAGAGAGAAAACGATAGCGCTGATGTCCTTTCTTCGTTCCTGACAATGAGTTTCAAATCCATTCCATGCTCTGTAGAAGTGCCCAGCCCAATTCCTTGCTTTCTGCCTGTGATTTTCTTTTTACTTTTCTAAGCTGATCAAGCCTGTCTAATGCAAGTTCCTTCAATTGTCTTTTCCCATCTCAAATTTACTCTGTATTTGCAGTCTGTTTTTTGCCTTTTGTTTCTGAGGAGGACGTGCCTCATCCCATGTCCACTGCAGACCCCTTAATCTACTCTGGATCTCTTCTCTCACTTCTTTCAGGACCTGCATCCTCTTTCCTCTCCCAGCCACTCTATATCCCTTTGAAACTTGCTTCTTTTTCTTGTAAACGTGCTCAGCTCTCCAGTCTCAAAAAACAACAACAACAACAACAACAACAAAACGATTAGCTACCTACTCAGTTTTATCTCTCAGGCTTGCATTTTCTCTCACATTTATTGCAGTGAAACAGAAGCCTGGTGCACTTCTAGCCACACTCTTGCTAGCTGGCTTCTGCTTCGATCATTGTAACCAGACTGTGCTCTGGGAAGTCATCGACAGCCAGACACTTCACGCAGCAGCTTTTCTCCCTCTTTCTCCTTCCTCTCAGCGCTCTTTCTCCACTGGTTCACTGTTGTGTTTCACAGTTGGCTCTCCTCTTATTTTTTGAAGCTGCGGTAGTCAGGACGTCTAGTTGGTAAATAGCGGCCCTCCAGCACAAACACACTTAGGCCCAAAGGGGGTTTCTTGACGTCTCTGAGGTATGTTCGGGGATGAGATTTCAGCCCTGCCTCGGCTGCTGTAGAGCCAGAGCACTGATGCTCCCAGTTCTTGCTCACTCTCAGCTCTGCTTATCCGCTCTGTTCTTTCCCGCTACAGCTCTGCTTTCTGTGTTCTTTTGTCACCACGGCAGAAATAGCTGTTGAGTGTTGAGGTCCAGCAATGTCGGACATCAGTCTTTCTCCCTGAATTCCTGTGGAGCGATGCCCACCCCTGGGTCTGAGGAGGTGGGGTCAGTCCATCTAGTGGAAACGTGGTAGTTCTACCCATAATTCTGTGTATGGAGGAGTTTGGAGTGCTGAGGCCTGTTCCTTGGCAGGTAACCTCCTTTGTGGTGCCATCAGAAGCGCACTCCTTTGTTGGCTTCTATGATCCTTTCTTGGGCGCCCTTCCTGAGCAGTGCTCTTTTTCTTGATCTTATCTCCTACTGTCCGCCCAGCTCTAGTGTGCGTTTCTGTCCTTGAGCCACTCCTCTCTCCTTTATTCCCAAATGTGTTTGTCTCTGGCGTTGACTCTGAAATGGAATCTCCCGCCCTGGCTGCTTTGTGCCATGGACACTCCCGGCCTTGGCCCTGCCGCCACCTCTGTCCGGGATGCCACCTCCGCCTCTCTGGCACCCTCTTCTGAAACGTCCCCCACTTTTCGGGGCCTGCCTCCTTCCCCAAACTTACCCCAAACCCTGTAGCCACACCTTGGGGCGCCTCCACCCTCTTCGCTGCCTGTCAGTCTTCCAGTGCTGCTCACCCTCCGTTCTCCCTCCTCAGGAAGACGCTCCTTTGCACCCTGGTCTTGTTTTACTTCCAGGCAGTAAGTTCATTTAGTTAGGAGGCCTCGCCTGCTTATTTTTATATTTTCGTATTTTCAAGTGATCTGACATGTTTGTAGTAGGTGCTCAGATAATATTTGAGTTGAATGCATCGTTTAACGGGCTCTAAGAGTCTTTTAATTGTACTTAGTTCCAAAGGCTAAATTTGATTAGTTAGCATCCTTTGGTCTTCAAGAGACTTGATTCTGCCTAAAAGAAACTAGTTTTTGAGTAAATTGTCTTGCTTTTTTAAAAAAAATAATATAAATGCGTTCTTGTAAGAAATACGGAAAATACAGACAAATCACAAAGGTGAAAATAAAAGCACTCATAATCTCAGTACATAGGCATTGTTGGCATTTGGCTGTCTATCACTGTGTTGTAAATCATAATAGGTATTTTGTTGTATATATTCTTTTATATTAGGGCAGGTAAGCATTTTTAATACAGATTGAGAATAAGGCCTGTTGCCTGTCAGCAGAATGGTAACTTTCTGGGACTTGTGAGTGTCACTGCCGTGCAGTTGGTGAATGTCAGATGGGTGCAGAATTAGGCAGTTCACAGTGTTCGGGCAGATTTGTCTTTCCAACTTAACCCCTCAACTTCACTTGTAAGAATCTCGTATGTGCCTCTTGTAGCTCTCCCAGCCCTGTCTTGAGGTGACAGAGCACCAGATTAGCTGATGCTTGTAAGTCATGGGCTAAGGCATGAGCCCGAAGTGACAGTGACAGTCACCTTGCCCAACTGCCTCTTTCACAGATGAAGAAATACGGGCTCAGAGGGAGGGCCTTTGTTCTAGCTATTCAGTTAGAGGACTGTGGTAACATTTCGATCAGTTAGAATTCTCAGTTCTGGAGCTTTCCTGTTTTTCTCTCTGTAGAGGAGAGAATTAAATGACAGTTGGATAGTCAGGGTTTTTAAGACAAAAGTTCCAGATTCCTGAGAGTTATCCAGATCCCATTCCAACCCTTATAGCCTCTGTCAGTATTGTCTTAAGTAAGAGCTGCCCTTGAGGACTTGATCCCACAGCCTGGGGAAGGAAGTAGATGAATGCATTTATGAAAAATGAATAAACTACCTGTGGTCACCCTGCCTCTCCCAGGTCTTCTGGGGAATGGTACCGTGTAGTGGAAGCATGTGCTTGAGGCTAAGGTAATGAGATCACCAAGGTTGGTTTCAAACTCTGGTCTGGCCAGATATGAGCTTTTAGGTCCTTTTATTACCCTTCGTTTGAAGTCAAGTATTTGCAGAAGGTGCCAGGGCAGCTTAGCAGGGTCCCCACACAGATTTACCCCTGGCTCCCTCTGAAGCCCATCCTCAACCTCTCTACGCTTTCCTTCACCTTTAAAGGGAGGGGTTAGCCCTACAGTTGCCAAGTTCCCTTCTAGCTCTGAAGGTCTGGGTGGGTGATCATTGGCCTGTCTCCTGCTCCCACCCTTATAGCCTGTCTGGTTAACTGGCTCTCCTGGGGTGTGTGTGTTGGGGGTGATTGCAGTCACCGGAAGAAGAGAATGCGACAGCTCCAGAAAAAAATAAAGAATGGGACATTGAACATAAAGCAAGATGACCCCTTTGAACTGTTCGTGGCGGCCACAAACATTCGGTACTGCTACTACAATGAGACCCACAAGATCCTGGGCAACACTTTCGGCATGTGTGTCCTCCAGGTGGGTGGCTTCCTCCAGCCTGTGCCTGGAGTCCGAGGGCGGAGGGCTCCCCTCAAGAACAGGCGGACTGTAAGGAGACAGATTCACCTGTCCCGCCTCCCCTGAGCATTGTCAGCAGAACACTTGGCCACTCTCCAAAGCAAACTTGATACCTCACCCCATATAAAAATAAACTTTTCTACTCAGAGCAGCACTTATCTAGAGATACCAGAGCTGACACAGATGCTCCGTCACAGCTGCTTCTAACCAGCTGAAGGTGAGAAAGTTCTGCGAACTTCCAAGTGACCCCATGTCCCCAGATCCTTAGGAGAACTAGCTGGAGACTTTGGTGAGCAGTGAGCGGTGGGACCTGTGCACTCGGGCGTTCTCCCCAGAGAGCTTGATGGGCATAACCGCCACCAACACCCTCAGTCCCTGTCGTTCTTAAAATCCCCTCAGTTTTCCCCCCACAGAGAACTACCTGGGGCCTTTTTTCACAGGTAATATTCTCTTGCTAGTCAAGTTAATGGACTAAATCTCACGTTTTTCTTTGTTTTGAGCTCTGGCAGTCTGTTTTATCCTTTGATTCCTTGACACTTGTGACCCCCGCATGCCCCAAAAAAGAACACTAAGCTCAAATCCCCAAGTTTGGTATGTGTTTATGATATGCTTGTACTACCATGATTACATTCGTTATAAAACATACCTTATGAAATGTAAATTAAGAAATGAGGGGGAAAAATCATGAATTGGGAGTTATTATTTTTTCTTTCTACGTTCCAGTGGGTTGTCCCTTACTGCTGGTTTGCATCCCGCCTTGGAGACAAGAAGAGAGCATTTTGCCTCTTCTCAAGCCACCACTGAGCGGTAGGGAGTGTTCTTAGGCTGCCGTTACAGGTTGCCGGGAAGAAGGCTCCCTTGGGCAGTGGCTCCCCCATGTGGTGCAGTTGAGTTTTGTCAGACAGGTTCTATCTGTAAACATGTCAGAAAATGAACATGAGGGATTTGTGAAATGCAAGTGGGAATCAGTTTCTTCCCAAATAGGATTTTGTCTGAGATTATTAGACACATACGACATACAAAACCAGGTACCCCTATTCTCCAGGGCTGGGCTCGCTTCTCTGCCCATCAGGAAGGGGTGTGTGTATGTGTGTCCATACTGGTGAGTTGGATGGGGGCTCTGGTCTTGGGTTTGTGTTCTGAAGCCCTTCTTTTATCACCTGGCCCTTGGTTGAGCTTCCCTGGGGGTGCTCTCTGCATGACTAGCCCTTTCCAAGGTCTCCTTCTTCCAGGATTTTGAAGCTTTAACTCCAAATTTGCTGGCCAGAACTGTGGAAACAGTGGAAGGTGGTGGGCTGGTGGTCATCCTCCTACGGACCATGAATTCACTGAAGCAGTTGTACACGATGACCATGGTAGGTGTATGGTTTTTAACTGAACTCTGGCGGTTCAGATCAAGCTGTATTTTTGCTGTTGGCCACGTTCTTCTAAGAATTCCTGTTCAGTAGTTCCAGTGAGTGGTCAGCACAAACTCTGGGCTGGGAGCTTTTGGACTGTAAGTAATGAGAAGGTCACTGCGGAGAAATGTCAGTGGCCCTGACTGTGTCTGGGCATCTCTGAATTTCACATTTGCTTTCGGGTATTTGCAAATTCTACACTGGTGAGTTCCAGGTATGATGCAGCTATTACGTAGTTTCATTTCTGGAATGATATTCTGCAGAGAGCCAAGCCAGTGCCTCCTTTGTCTATTGCAAAAAAGGGACCACGCACAGATGCCCTCACCAGTCCTCATCCTGGTGGATGATGAAGGGACATTTGCCAGTTCCACTCCCAGTTTGGCAAGAGCTTCGACTCTGGGAGGGCTATTTTCCATCCAAAGCCGAGAACATGGTTAGGAGTGGGAATATGTCCCAGTGGATGCAGAGCTGCTCTCTTGACGCCATCAGTATTGCCACGTGGATGTTCTTAGTTATGCCCATGGCCCTGCTCGGGAATGGCGTTAGGATTGGCCTCAGGGTTTCACGAGCTGCGTTTATACGGTGACCTGGACTTTCCTCAAACCTTAGCTGCTTCCCATCACCACTGTGGCCCCTCTGGCTTCCTCAGGCGTCCTCAGACATGCCCACTACACTTTCACCTGAAGGTCTGTGCACTTGCTGTGGCCTCTGGGATATCTGTGTGGCGCTCTTCCTCACTGCATTCAAGTCCTTGCTGAACGCCACCTGGTCAGTGTGGTCTTCCCTCACACCCTGTTTGGAATGTGTGACCTGCTTTATTTTTGTTCAGGGCATTTGCCAAATACCTGAGGTTACATATATATTTGTTTATTGTCTGACTTCCTGTGTTAGTCTCCAAACTTTGTGAGATGAGACTTTGTTTTCCTCACTGGTGCACTCCAGATCCTGGAAGAGTGCCTGGCGTTTAGTAAGCGCTGATTAAATGCTTGTGAATGAATGAATGACCGTTGTGCCCACGTCAGTTTGTTTGTCCTTCTTCCCCCTTTCATATGGCTGTCCGCTTCTCACCTCAGAGGGCCTTCCCTCTGTACCACATGTAAGTAACTGCTGCCCTGCCATTCGCTATCACTGCACCCTGTTTTTCATTTGTTGTATTTGCCAGAATTTTACTCATTTGTTTCCCTCCAACCATTAAACCATAGGTTCCATGAGAACAGAGGTCATGCTTCATTAAATACCGGTGTATACCCAGCATGTCTGGCACACGGTTGATACGTACGTTTTATTGAATGAAGACATTTTATGATGCTGGCTAAAATGTGGGAAGATGTCCAAGTTGAGATGAGGGGAAGTTTGTTGTAATGAAAAACACTACATTGAGTATTTGATGATCCCAGTTCCAGCAAAGAGCAGTTGGGCCGTTTAGCACAGGAGGTGCTGCAGGAGTGAATTTCCATCAGTAGCTCTGGCACCTCCTTTATCCCAGGGTTGCTTATTAGAACGTCTTCACATTTAGACCCAGAGCCTCATCCTTACTTTGGGATGTCTTTGTTCACAGATATTGTTTCTTTTAGGACGTGCATTCAAGATACAGGACTGAGGCCCATCAGGATGTGGTGGGAAGATTTAATGAGAGGTAGGTCTGAGGCACATTTCTCAGGCCCTTAATTGTGGGGAGCCATGGCGGGAAGCATATTTTTGTCTTGGACCCAGTGGAGAGCTGTGCTTTTGTCTGAGGGCAGGTAGCACAGGGGTCCAGAGTGGTGAGATCCTGGCAGCAGTGCTGGTTGGAAAGCCAACTGGAAGCAGTGAAAGTGAGTGGGGAGCTGGGGCTTGAACCAAGTCCTCCTCCTGTCTGGCTTTTAGCTTACTCTTTTGTCAGAGGGGTAATTTGTCTGGGTCACCGTTTCCCAAAATGTGTTTCACAGAACACTGGTATTTTAAGAGGGGCTTTATGTCGAAAGGATTTCTGGCCAGTTGTGTCTGGGAAGTGCTGATACGGTTTATCCTGTGTGAAGATTCATTTTAGCGTGTCATAGCCTCTCAAAAGTCTTGCAGCAGCAGGGACCTATTTAACTGATCGTTTCCCGGATTTATTTGACCACAGAGCCCTTTTTTAGGGAACACCAGTTAGCAGCCTGTGAAACTCCATGTGAAGCTGTGGCCTGGATCAGTGGTCCTCATCTAGAGCAGTCTTGCTCACTGGGGACATTTGCCAGTCTCTGGAAACATTTTGAGTGTCATGACTTGGGGGAGAGCACTGGCGGGGCGGGAGACGCTACCGGCATCTAGTGCGTAGAAGCCACGGATGCTGCTGTTGAACAGCCTAAAGTGAACAGAACAGCTCCACAACAAAGAATCTGAAATGTTGCTAGTGCTGAGGTTTAGAAGTCCTGGCCTCAAAGCTTGGGGCCTTTGCAGTTTTCATCCTCTCTGGTGCTTTCACTCAGGAGATGGAGTGGGTCAGGAGGTGGCCACGTGCTGCTGGATAGAACAGAAGGAAGCTTGTGCGAGTAGCCCATGAGGCTCTCTTCTTGCGCTGGGGGAGGAGTTTGAATTCTCCAGCCAAAACATGTTTTCCTACACACAGGAGTGTCTGTGTTAATTTCTTAAGGGAGCTTTTGTCTCTTCCTTGTCTTTATTTTTTCTTCCTTGTGGCCGAAGGTAAATTCATTCATGTACGGGTTTGTTTCCCTGTGTGACTGGTGATCACTTGTGGGGGGGGGGTTGGAGTTCCCCACTGAAGGATGGCCTGAGACAGCTCAGTCCTCAAGGGGTGAGCCTAAGAGGGTGTGGGAAGGGCCGTGTGACGCAGGGAACAGTGATGGTTGTGCACAGTAGGAGTGCTTGTAACCTGTCTCTCAAGATAGTTCTCGGTGTTCTTGTTTGCTGTATAAAGCACGTTCAGGGGGCACCTGGGTGGCTCAGTCGGTTAAGCGTTTGCTTCAGCTCAGGTCATGATCCCGTGGTCCTGGAATGGAGCCCCACATCAGGCTCCCTGGTATTCCCTCTCCCTCTGCCCCCTCCACTGCTTGTTCTCTTTCTTTAACTCATTCTCTCTCAAATGAATAAATAAAATCTTAAAAAAACAAAACACGTTCAGGTGCCTTGTAGAGGAGGCTCAGAATCCTCTTACACTGCCCTCCAACTGGGTTTTGGCTTTCCCTAGCATTCTTAGAGACGGGGCCAAATGATTTTCCTGGAGAAAAGCCACACCTTTGTTGTGTAGACATTGCCTTCCTTCCCCCTCAGCACCTCATGACCATTTTGTTCCTCAGATTTATTCTCTCCCTGGCCTCTTGTAAGAAATGTCTCGTCATCGATGACCAGCTCAGCATCCTGCCCATCTCCTCGCACGCTGCCAGTATTGAGGCCCTACCTCCCCAGACCCCGGTGAGTCAGCCAGCAGTCCAGGAATCGGGGCGAGGCCGTGTTTTCTGTGAGGACCCTTCCGTGGCAGTGGCAAACCTTCTCCTCTCCTCTCTGGTAGGATGAGAGTCTTGGTCCTTCTGACCTGGAGCTGAAGGAGTTAAAGGAGAGCTTGCAGGACACCCAGCCTGTGGGCGTGTTGGTGGATTGCTGCAAGACCTTAGACCAGGTGAGTGTGGCATTCCGAACTTCCCCGCCCCAGGATAGACAGTGCAGAGGGGAAATAGAACGTACAGAAAGCAACGGCAGCCAAGTCAGGACAAGTCAGGACAAGTCAGGACTTGGATCCTCCTGGGGAAGGGACCTTTTCTCTTGCTTGAACTCATGCAGCAACACCAGGGCTAGTCTCCGTCATCTGCGTTCCTAAAAAGTCCAGGGATTACCTCTCCCTCCACCCCAGGTCATCCGTTCTGGGAGTAGAGGGTCTGGGGGGCGATGGGGGAGAGGGATTGAATTTAAAGAGGATCCCCCCCCCCAGCGTTTTTTTCCAAGAGAGGGTGATATATCTGTATTCTTCATTTTAGTTAAGTTTTAAGAACATAAAGGTTTTTTCTTCAGCTTTGCGTAAAAGTGAGAGGAGAGCCTAAGGCCCCTTGTACCCTGATTCCAGAGTGAGGCCTGAGAGGGCCCTCTGTGGTGGTGTGGACCTGATCTTTAGGTATAGATAGTGGGCTGGGAGGGAGCTTCCAGAATGCATTTCTGTCCTCACCGAGGTGGCCAGGCTGGTAAACTCAGCTTCTCTGGTGGTTCCTGGGCTGAGTAGGAGCTGGGCAGTGCCCGGAGGCCTTCAGGCTGTCAGGTGTGTTCAGGGTTTTGGTCCAGCCTGAGCCAGAGGAGCAGTCCAGGCCTCTTGGCACTGGGCTCTGCCCTCATGATGGAAAACAGCTGTAGTGACACCTCCCACTTGGGGCGGAGGCCCAGCAGGCTGATTTCCGTGCTCGTTCTAGAAATAGAATTATCGGCCACATAGCCGTCTATGCAGCCCAGGCTGCAGGCTCTAGGCTGCTTTGAGCCACTTCCTGGTCCCCTTTGTCAGAAAGAGGAAATGAGCGAGAGGATGGAGAAAGGGCAGAAGAGGGAGAAGCTGTAAAAACAGTAGTAGTGCTGTAAGAAAATACATAGAAAAAGAAATCACTAAGTAGGAAAGAGTGTGCGTTACAAATGGAAAATGGTGTTTCTACTTGGCAGTCCCACTCTGCAGAGACAACTGCCATTGACAGTTTATTGTGTGTTCTTCTGGAACTTTTTCTGTGCATGGAAATGGAGATTTTAAAAATATGCGAAGGGATTACACTGTACAGTGTAAGTGGTCCTCTAGTAGGCATTTGGGTTGACTCCAGCTGTTTTCCTATTATGAACAATGCTGTTAGGATCTTCTTACAGATACGCGCTATCTCTAGGATAAGTTTCCAGAAGAATTGCTGGATTAGAGTGTGTGTGTGTTAAAATGGGTGTAGCACCAGTTCGTGGAACCAGCAACAGTGTGAAAACGCCTTTTTCCCTGTACCTTGCCAGCGTTGGCTGTGGTTAAACTTCTAAGCCTACCAGTCCTGTGCCATGGGAACGCAGGATCGCTGTTCTGATTTGTGTTGCTTTAATTATGAGAAAAGCAGGTACTTTTTTCATATAATTACTGGTCATCTGGGTTTGTTTGTTTTGTAAATTATTTTGGGGGGGTTGGTTTTTCATTTTAGCATTGTTTTAGAATGTGTTTTCTAAAAAGATTTATTTATTAGAGAGAGAGCACATCTGTGCCGGGGAGGGGCAGAGGGAGAGAATCTTCAAGCAGACTCCTGCTGAGCAGGGAGCTGGACATGGAGCTCGATCCCATGACCCATGAGACCATGACCTGAACTAAAACCGAGAGTTGGACGCTCAACCCACTGAGCCACCCAGGCGCCCCTAGAATGCATTTTTAGTCCAGATATCTTACCTTTCTGTTATGTTAGATTTTTCCTGGTTATGTTTTGTCAGAGTTAAAACTTCTCAAAAGTAAGCAACAAAAGAGCAAAATACAGTGTTCAGCAAAAACCAAGTTAAGATGAGTAGGACCTGGATCTCCTCTGAGTGTTTCCATCTGGAGAGACTCGGGCTTCTTGGAGCTTGTCCCCTTTCTTCCCTTCCATCTGCCTGGGCTTGTGTCTCTTCAGTGTCTTCTTTTTTTTTTTTTTTTTAAAGATTTTATTTATTTGAGAGAGAGCACATGAGAGGGGGGAGGGTCAGAGGGAGAAGCAGACCCCCCGCCGAGCAGGGAGCCCGATGCGGGACTCGATCCCGGGACTCCAGGATCATGACCTGAGCCGAAGGCAGTCGCTTAACCAACTGAGCCACCCAGGCGCCCCTCTTCAGTGTCTTCTTTAGTGTAGCTGCTTGGGTGTGTCAGGCACCTTGTTCAGGACCAGACAGGCCAGGCTGGACCATCTGGCCTTCTTCCCAGTCTCGGCCTGTTCCCAGGGCAGATCCCAGTCGGGGAGTAGAGTTTGGCCCCTGAGTGGTGTTGTGGTTCCTCCTCTCATCCTCTGCCTCTGGCATCTTGCTCTCCTTGCCAGGCGCGACCCTAGGCACTGGGCTCAGTAAAAAGGAGGGGCACACCTGCCTCGTGGAGCTTGCGTTCTGGTGGGTTGAGACTGACAGCGAGTCAAGGAAACAGGCCAATCCTGATGTGTAGTAGAAGGTGCTGCGTACGTTGGAGAAACACAGGCAGTGTCAAAGAGGAATCGGGAGTGCAGGAGGTGGGAGGCCTGGTTTAGAAGGTGATCCTTGAGCAAAGCCTTGGAGGAGTTGGGGAAAAGAGCCCTGGGGCCATCTGGAGGGAGAACGCTTTTGGAGAGGGGCCACCAGGTGCAGAGGCCTGAGGTAGGAGTCTCCCTGGTGGTAGACTCGAGGTAGACTGCTTGAGGACCAGTAGGGAGGTTGCCTGAGTTGAAGCAGAGTGAGCGGACGAGAGTAGGAGGAGATGACAGAGGTTATGTGGCACAGCCCCGTGGCCCTGAAGGGCTTGGCACTTACTCTCTGAGAGGTGGGCACCCACGGAAGGTTTCACGTGTCCAGTCTTTCAGCACAGCTGCCGGAGGGATCCCCAGGCTGAATTTTAAAATTCACCCTCTGGCTGCTATGTTGAGTCTAGACTGTAGGGGAACAAAGGTGGAAGCAGAAAGACTAACTGGGAGTCTCTTATAATAATGGGGGAAGACAGGATGGGGGCTTTGAGCAGCATGGCAGAGGAGGACACTGGTGAGGGATGGTAGGATTTGTATATATTTTGAAGGTAGACTGATGGGCTTTGCTGGTGAATCGGGCGTGGGGAGAAAATGTAGAGGCTCTTGGCCTAAACAGCGGGCCAGTTAACTTGAGACGGGGAAGACTGTAGATGGAGGAGGTTGGTGGGGGACACTCTGGGTTCCCCTCAGGTCAGTCTGAGAAGTCTGACAGACATACAAGCGGAGACATGTAGGGGCAGTTGCGTGTATACAGGGATTGCTGGGTGGGGAAGAGGTCTAGAAGTGGGTGTTCCCAGCATCTGAGTGGCATTTCAAGCCTTGAGACTAAGAGGAGATGACCAGGCGGTGAGAAGCCCGAGTGCTGAGCCTTTCCTCCTGGCCTGCAAGAACTGGCCCCCTTTGATTTTGCCTCGACGTCTCCACCATAGTGGTGGTAGATGGCTGAAACTTGGTCTTTCTCAAAGCTCACCTAAGAGGGTTCTCTTTTCACAGGCCAAAGCTGTCTTGAAGTTCGTCGAGGGCATCTCTGAAAAGACCCTGAGGAGTACTGTCGCGCTCACGGCTGCCCGAGGAAGGGGGAAGTCTGCAGCTCTGGGATTGGCTATTGCTGGGGCAGTGGCTTTTGGGTAAGGAGGTCTCATTGCCCCTCTTTGGGAAGTCTGAGCTCTGAGGAGTAAGTGTGCGAGATAGGAGGCAAGGGACCAGGATACTGTCCCTGGGTGTGTGCGGGCTCCTGTGTGATTTCTCTAGGCTGTGGGTCCTGTCTAGACACAGCGACGCCGTCTCCCCCCGTCCCCCCGGTGGTGCACTCGTGTGCGTGCAGGCACGTGGGTACACACACCAGGACCTTTGTGATCACTATTTAAAGTCGAACAGACACACCAAAAAAGTGGGACAGATGTACAAAAGCAAAGAAACAGGAGTAAGAAACTTTAAAACCCTTCAGGAGATGGGAATGGATGTGACCATCTTTGCTGACCGCGGAAAGTACACGTTTGACATTTTAATGATTTTGATCAGTAGAACATCTTGTTTGCTTTTGGGGAGCTGCCTTTGAGTGTGATGTTCCTTTCTGTTCTCTTGCCCTGGGTGGAAGATTTATGCAGTCGCCAGGAGAGTGTGTACTTAGAGCTTCACAGGCAGAAATAATGGACCTAGACTTTACCGTGTCCTCACATGTGTGATCTTCCTTGGTGCACCTAATAGCTCCGTAAGCATTTCACAGTGGATAAAACCCAGGCTCAGGGAGTTTCAGTGAGTCAGTCACTCCCGATTCCCCAGCAAGTCAGTGCCGGTGGTGCAGGGGCTGAGGGTAGCCCCTGCCTTGTGGTCTTGTTCCTGCTGCTCCAGGAGGGCCCGTCAGCAGCTCCGCCGTTGGCACCCTTTACACTCAGCCAGGGTCCCCTGCAGGTTCGCTGCGGCCTTGGTCTGAGCGCCGATTGAGCCGTCGGGCCTCATGGTCTGAAGCACTCTCAGCACAGCTAGCGATGGCCGTGAGCCCACCCTCTGGTCCCAGGACACAGGCTCGGCAAGTGGCACACCGGCTCCTCACACGGAAGGAGTTGTGTGCACGCACCTCTCGGCCGCGTGCCTTCCCAGATGTCAGGAGCTGACTGCCGGGACGTGCCGCCTTCTCACTGTTCATGTGTTCTCATTAGTTTGGGAGGAAAAATGTACTCAGATGAGGAGTTGTACTTTTCCTCCCTAAAAAGTGTTCTTTTTTTTCTGCCATTATCTCTGGTAAATCCCGTGTGTCACAGGGCAAACAAAAATCTCTTCTTTCCTCTTTTGTTCCCTAAACGTCCTTTTTGGATTTCCTAATTCCTTAAAAAAAAAAGTCCTCTTCTTTTGTTCAATAGGTACTCCAATATCTTTGTTACCTCCCCAAGCCCTGATAACCTCCACACTCTGTTTGAATTTGTCTTTAAAGGATTTGACGCGCTGCAATATCAGGTAGGAAATTAGGATAAGAACTTACTTTGATTCAGTGCTGGGTGTAAATCTAGGTGAAGTCTTTGGAGTGTCTGCTTACTTTTAATTTCTAACATTTGTCATTGATTTGACTCTCTCCATCAGGAGCATCTGGATTATGAGATCATTCAGTCTCTCAATCCTGAATTTAACAAAGCCGTGATCAGAGTGAATGTATTCCGAGAACACAGGCAGACCATTCAGGTGAGGCTCGTTCTAAAACCCTGCTGTGTGGGGCCACTGTCCTGCTGTATTTAAATACAGTCATTTTATGTCATTTTATGTTCTATGTAAATTGGGTGTCTTTTTTTTTTTTTAATATTTATTTGACAGAGAGAGACACAGTGAGAGAGGGAACACAAGCAGGGGGAGTGGGAGAGGAAGAAGCAGGCTTCCCGCGGAGCAGGGAGCCTGATGCAGGGCTCGATCCCAGGACGCTGGGATCATGACCTGAGCCGAAGGCAGATGCTTAGCGACTGAGCCACCCAGGTGCTCCGACTGGGTGTCTTGTATACAGTGTTGCTGTATTATGATAAACCTGATCCAGATTTTCAGCCTCTTCTCAAGGAAAACTTGCAAGCAAACTCACAAACGTATGTAGCCAGGTTGGAAAGTTATCGTTTTATCCCTTGAAAATCGAGTAAGTGGGATTATGAGTATGCGAATCAGCTAAAAGAACTCCTATCACTGTTCTGACATCAGTTCTGATTTTCCTTAGTTACAGTAGGTTTTGAGATGGTGCATCTGTAACTAGAACAACAGCCTCTCCATTTAAAAGAGAAAAATAACTTTGCAAGATGTACTCTGAATCTTTGTGGTTTAGCCAGTGGCCTATTTTCCTTTTTAAACAGTGTTTTCCTGAAAGCTCTATAAATCTCCAGTGCTCTGGAAGCCTGAATGGTCTGCACTTGTCCAAAGTGCAGTTTTGTTCAATTATAGAGAAACATCAGTGTGACAGGCTTGCAGAAGGGATGGAGGCCCCTGGGCTCCCAGCGGAGGAGGCTCATCGATTGTTTTCGGACTTGGGGTGGGAATTGGGCCAGGTAAACTTGGCAGTTTATGACCTTTATGCCTGTGAAGGTATATGTATCTGTCTGTCAGGGAGGTATACCTTTCCAGGTTGTAACTAATGGTAAGTGTTTATGCCTTTTACCTAAGGATCTTAATTTTTTCCTACTAGGTCTCTTTCTGGAATCTCTTCATTCTGTACATTTCTTCCCATTTTTGCCAGATTCCCTCAGCCTCACTGGAAGTGGGGGGAAATCTGATGGTGGGGTGGGGTGGAGGGCAGGCGACAGGCAGTGAGAATACAGAGACCTGTTAAAACTCAAGAAAAATACACAAACCAGAGAAAGAAAACCTTTCCCTGAAATGCCCAGGCTCAGCCCTTGCTGCTGTTTGGATTTGTAATCAGAGACCCGCTTAGACTTCCAGAGTCCCTTTGTCTCCAGGCTGGAGTTTAAACACAGAAGAGGTGACCTGACTTTATGAGGCTCCATTTGGGTCCCTTTGAGGCCTCCTTCTTGCTGGAAATTGAGAAAAAGACGAATATTAGATTAAAGTCAGCTACGCCTCTCTGGGGGGCTGCTTTCTGCTGCTTTTATGAGGTGCTTGTTTAGGTTTTTTCCCCTTGGCAGGCGAGGACATGGGGCCCTACTGAGGGTGTGTATTTGCTGTTAGAGTTGAGTGGAGTTGCTGTCTCCCTGATCCATCATTCGACTTCCAGCAAAGCAGTTAGATCTTATTTGTAATGAAATACTTCAGAAAAGTACAGAGATCAAGGTAACACTCAGAATCTAAGCACTTAAGCCTAAGGAATGTTGACATTTTGTTGTTGGCTGTGTTTATTTCATATTTTAAAAGTCATTTTTATTTTTTTATTTTTTTAATTTTTTTTTTTTAAAGATTTTATTTATTTATTTGAGACAGAGAATGAGAGAGAGAGCACATGAGAGGGGGGGAGGGTCAGAGGGAGAAGCAGGCTCCCCGCCGAGCAGGGAGCAGGGAGCCCGATGCGGGACTCGATCCAGGGACTCCAGGATCATGACCTGAGCCGAAGGCAGTCGCTTAACCAACTGAGCCACCCAGGCGCCCCAAAAGTCATTTTTATTTTTGTCTTAAAGATGTAAAGCATTTAGACACAGTCGCAGCCCCTCTTGTAGCCCTCCCCGTCCCATTCCCTCTTTCTGCCACTCCCCATAGGTAACTCTACTCTGGGTTGGTGTGTTTCCTTTCAGTTCTTGTGTTTGTATTTTCCTAGGTAAAATGCTAACATACTAAACTTGTCCTTTTTCTGCCTGCCTTGTTACTCAGCATTTGTTTTCAAGATTTGTCCAGATGGAAGCTTGTAGCTCTGGTTGATTTCAAGCATTTTATTTTTATGCTACTGTTTATTTATGTTTCTAGGAGTGGAACTGTTCGATTTAGGGTATGCACAGATTTCCCCCTTTCTTGGATTTTGCCAAATTCTCTTTTAAAAAAAAAAAGTGTACCAGATTACCTTCCCACCAGCATTTTTTTTTTCTTTAATTTTTGTTTTCCTCAAGTTCTTACCAACACTGAGTGTTTTATGGCTATTTAATTTTTACCTGTGTGTGAAATGGGATCTCCTGGTTGTCTTTGGCATTGCACTGATTACTCGTGAGGTTGCATGTCTTTATGTTAGTTGGCCGTCAGGCTTCCTCTCCTGTAAAATACCTCTTTGTGGCCTTGTACAAACTTTAAAAATAGCAGGAAGCCCTGAAGAAACTGAAGAGGTAGTTTGTATGCATAAGGATGCCAAACTTAGGGCCAGTTTGTGGTATTATGTGGCCAAGCTAATAATACAGTTAAGGACATGTGAGTGTTTGTGTATTAGGAAGGAATCGAGTCTTAGAAGTATCCTCCCTCACCAGTTCAGGGAGACTTGGCCTTAATAATGATGGTGACCAAGCAGGGAGCCCAGGAGCCAGTGTGTAGCAGGCGCTTGAGACACCTGACATCGTTTCATCCGCTGCCGCCGCTGGGCCAAGGCTGTGCCTCTGGCTCTCTGGCCAGAGCGAGGCTGGGGAGAAGCATAAGAAAGGAAGGGGAAACCCCACCTATCAGTATTAGGCCAGGCACCAGCCAGGACATGTTTCTAGATTTCCCTGATGTTTCTCTCAAGTAACCATCAGATAGGTATTTCTTCCACAGTGTGGAGAGGAGTCGGAGGCCGCGAGGCTAAGTGACCTGTCCAGGAGCACATAATTGGTGATTGCACCTCCGAACCCAGGTGTCTGTCTCTGAGCTCATTCTGTTTTATCCTGCCAAGGAAAAGTGGGAAGGAGGAATGAGAGAAAGAAGAACTGGGAAGGGAAAGAGAGAGAGGACAGAGAGTGGCTTTTATGAGGCCTTGCAGGGATCACAGCTGTGGCCCTGGGGAAGCTGATGATAATATAAACTTTTTTCCCCCACAGTATATACATCCTGCAGATGCTGTGAAACTGGGTCAGGCCGAGCTTGTTGTGATTGATGAAGCCGCTGCCATCCCCCTGCCCCTGGTGAAAAGCCTCCTGGGCCCCTACCTTGTGTTCATGGCATCCACCATCAACGGGTAAGCACCTCTAGTGGGAGTCATTGCTCCCGTTGTAGGTTCTTGCCCATTAGGCGGCATGAGTGAACGTGCCTGGGTCAGGGCGGGTCGGTCCGGTTCCCGAAGTCAAAGTTGTGGGAGCTGCTTCGGTCTCTACTGGGGCTTGTGCATGTTGGAGTCGGTCTCTCATTAATGAGTGGTGCCCACCTCTGGTCTGATGGTAAATGGGCAGCACGAGACTGAAGAATTTCATAACCTAAGTGGTGAAGGTATCATTCTGTTTCTAGGCCTGATTAGGTTTCAGAGAGCACACAGCAGTACTGACGTCATGTCTTGTGGAGCCATGTGGAAATACAGAGTTACGGCAACTATCAAATTAGTATAAGACAGCAGTCTTTTTTTTTTAAGATTTATTTATTTGAGAGCAAGGTCGGGGGAGGGGCAGAGGGAGCGAGAGGATCCCAAGCAGACTCCCCACTGAGTGTGGAGCCTGACTCAGGGCTTGATCCCACGATCCTGAGATCATGACCTGAGCCGAAGCCAAGAGTCGGACGTTTAACTGACTGAGCCACCCAGGCGCCCCAAGACAGCAGTCTTACAATGGCTCAAAGCTTTGTTTAGATACTTGAAATATTTAGTTTATGCTTGCTGTAGAACCATTAGGAAAAATAGGCAAGCAAAAAGAAAAGTCACTTGATAGGATCACCACTGAGAGATGGCTTCTGTTAGAATTTTGTTATACATTTTCTATGGATTTATTTTACTTTTTTATTTTGAATAAGAATGTAAACTATGTATACATACTGTTTTTAATTTGCTTTTTTATGTAACAATATACTGTGAGCTCTTTCCAGGTCAGTAAGTATGTATGTTCAATATTGGAAAGATTTCTGTGTGGAAATCACATCTTGAAGAGATTATCTGTTACAGATTATTACTGTGTCTGCTTTACTTATACTGAAAATATTTAAATAAAATAGATTTTACTTTTTTTGTTAAAGTTTTCTTGAGATATAATTCATATACTATACAATTTACCCACTTTGTGTAATTCGGTGGTTTTTAGTATCTGCACAGAGTTGTGCAACCAGCCCCACAATCAGTTTTGCATTTTCATCACCCCCAAAAGAAAAACCATACCCGTTACCTCTCGCCCTCTAATCCCTCCCTAACCCCCCCTGCCATGGGGAACTACTAGTCTGTTTTCTGTCTTTTTTTTTTTTTAAAGATTTTATTTATTTATTTGAGACAGAGAGAATGAGAGAGAGAGAGCATGAGAGGGGGGAGGGTCAGAGGGAGAAGCAGACTCCCCGCTGAGCAGGGAGCCCGATGCGGGACTAGATCCCGGGACTCCAGGATCATGACCTGAGCCGAAGGCAGTCGCTTAACCAACTGAGCCACCCAGGCGCCCTCTATTTTCTGTCTCTTACAGATTTGCCTATTCTAGACAATTCATGTAAATGGGACCAAACAATGTAGGGTCTTTTGTGACTGGCTTCTTTCACTTACCATAATGTTTTCAAGGTTCATCCATGTATCTTGTGTCAGGATTTTCTTCCTCTTAATGGCCAAATAATACTCCATTGTATGTTTATACACATTTTTTTTTTCCATTCACTTGTTGATGGACATTGGGATTGTTTCTATCTTTTGGCTGTCAGGAATAATGCTGCTGTGAACATTTGTATATAGGTTTTCTGTGTGGACATGTTTTCATTGCTCTTGGGTATATACCCAGGAGTGAAATTCCTGGGTCAGATAGTAACTTTATGTTTAACCGCTTGAGGGACCGCCAGACTGTTTTCCAAAGCAGCTGCACCAATTTAAATTCCCACCAGCAGCGTATGAGATTTCCAAGTTTTCCATGTCCTTGCCAGCATGTGTGTTATGTCTTTTTGATTATAGCCATCCTAGTGAGTGTGAAGTCGTGTCTCATTATGGTCCTCATTTGCATTTCTCTAGTGGCTGACCATGTGGGGCATCTTATCATGTGCTTACCCGCTATTTGTAGATCTTTGGAGAAATCGCTATTTAGATCCTCTGCTCATTTTTCTATTTGGCTTATTTGTCTTTTTATTATTGATTTGTAAGGTTTCCTTATATATTCCAGGTATAAGTGCCTTACATGGTTTACAAAAATTTTCTTCTGTTTTTTTCCCACTTTCTTGATAATGTCCTTTGAAGCACAAAAGATTGTTTTGTTGCTTGTGCTTACTTGTTTTTCTTCTTTTTTAAATAAGTAAATGGAATTCTTTTGAGAAAGCTTTGTATGTGTGGCCAGGAAGGAGAATAAAATACCTCAAAATTCCTGTTTTTTGATCATTCTTTAAAAATAGTATTTGAGTAAAAGGAAGGATTTATATAGTCTTTAAATATTATCACAGTGAGTACCATAAATAAAAAAGAAGACCCACTGAGCGGTCTGTCCCCGCGGGACCTGCACTGTGACTAAAGGAGGAAATACAGATGAGAAGAGCCCATTCGGTGGCCAGAGTAAAGATGATTTCTTTTTTTTCCAAAATTTTTGTTAGTTGTTTGGTCATCTTCTCAGTGAAAGTAGGGATGAAAGGAATTACTGAGGTGGTGGGTTTATTCAGTCTTGATTTTCCAAACCGGAAGCACTCGGTCTTCCTTCAGGTGCGTTACTTCAGCGGCAGCTCGCTCACTGACCATTGAACAGTGCTCCAGTTCATTATGCTGAAGGCTTTACTCGCATCATCTTTCCAGTCCTTTTTTTTTTTTTAGTTAATAGCACCATCTTGTGAGGTGTGTAGAATAACCCCCTTTTGAGGATGAGGCTTAAAGAGGGTGAGTTCCTTGTCCAGAGGTGCTCAGCAGTTGCGTCAGACTTGAACCCCAGCCCCACCGGCCCCCAGCTGAGCCACTGGGCTGCCTTGCCTCCTGGAGGTGTGTGCACGCTCTGCGGGAGTCCAGTCGGCAGCAGGGGGAGGAAGGCAGTTCTCTGTCCTCTCCTAGACCGTGGATTTGGGATGTCATGCCTGATGGCCTTTGCTTTTGCTCCTAGCTACGAGGGCACTGGCCGGTCCCTGTCCCTCAAGCTGATCCAGCAGCTCCGTCAGCAGAGTGCCCAGAGCCAGATCAGCACCACCGCTGAGAACAAGGCCACAGCGACAGCCAGACTGGCATCAGGTACCCCCGGACGGGCGTGTCCACGGCAGGTCCCACAGATTCTCTTGCAGGGTCCTCTCCTTATACCAGCATGGGCGGTACCGGACTGTGCTGCCATCAGGCACAGAGGTTGGGTCCCCAGGAGGTGGAGTTGCTTTCCCCAGGGAACAGCAAGCCCGTGACCAGATGGAAGCCTGACCCAGGCCTGTCACCACCTCAGGGCATGGTTGCACCGACTTAGTGGGATCCCTGTGGGATCAGTGTCATGGCAAATTGACCATCCCCCAGAACAGTTTAAAACCAGTCCGTTTAAATTCTCAAGCCATATTTACGTGGGCCTATGACAGAGAAAGTAGAACATTTATTTGCCTTGCTCTTTTAGACAAAACACATCTAATAATTGTTTCTTGTCACGTGTGTGTGTTGTGGGGAGCAGCGCGGACCCTGCATGAGGTCTCCCTGCAGGAATCCATCCGATACGCCCCCGGGGACACGGTGGAGAAGTGGCTGAACGACCTGCTGTGCCTGGATTGCCTCAGCATCACCCGGATAGTCTCGGGCTGCCCTCTGCCCGAGGCCTGCGAGCTGTATCCTTCCGGTGTCTGCGCCCTGTGATGGGTGGGGGGCGATGAAAGCATTGAGCAGAAGGCCTCGGCCCTTTGTTCCAGAGGCTGCCACTCCAGGGAGAGGGGAAAGTTGAATGTTCTCCATTTCCTTGCTGCTCCTGCCCCACAATACGGGGCTTCTCTGGAGGACATGGGGCTCCTCCTTCCAGGCTGGGGGCAGTCCACGTATCCAGGTCCCTTCTGGAAGCAGTATGTCCTGTTTTGGGCTCTCTTTGGTTTGTTTTGGTTGCTTAACTCCAGACGCAGTTACTATGTTAACAGAGATACCCTCTTTTGCTACCACAAGGCCTCTGAAGTTTTCCTGCAAAGGCTTATGGCCCTCTGTGTGGCTTCTCACTACAAGGTAACTGCAGCCAGCCCTTGGGTGAACTTCAGCTCTGACAGTGCCTTTTTTGGCTTTTCATATCTTTTATTACCTGATGGCTCAGGTGACCATTGCACTGGGACTTAGATGTCCTGATGTTGTCGAGGTTCACTGATATTGCTGGAGAGATTGCATTTCCCATTGATCAGACCTGTTTTGGGCTTCTAGCTTTGCAGACAGAGTGTGGAATTCCTGCACGTAGCCCCATGCTTGGTAGCTGGGGAGGGTGGAGAGCTTTGCTTATTTTAAAATAGGTTCTTGTGTTTCTCACTCGTCTGCTAAACAGATGGGCTCAGGTGGCTTAGCAGTAGTTACCTGGTGGTACCAACTGACCGAGGCCAGCCTTGTACCTCTGGGCTGTTTTTAAGGAGCACCGAATGAGAATTTAGAATATCTGAAAGTCTTCAAAACTGAAGGGCATGTTGGGGAGGACACTTCCTGAGGATCTAGGTAGCATTTTTATGAACACCCTTCAGCAGAAGGCTGAAGAGTTGGGCGTTAGAAGTCGTGATAGGTTTTCTTGAAATAGCAGTCTCTTCTCAGGAAAAAGTTCACTTCCCAGCTGTGAAATCCACAGTACTGACGAAGCAGTCCTCTGCCCTCCTCCGTAGCCTCAGTACTGTGTACAGATGACAGCAAACCAGCAAACATTTGAGGCGAAGTCCCTCCTAGGTCATTTCAGAGGGTCTCAGGCTGGCTGGCCCACATACTAGAAAAGCGCTCAGCCGGGTTTCAGCTCGCAGCTTGGCTTTGGAGAGGGAGCTACACCAGTCAGCCGATGACTCCGGAGTGGCCTCTCGAATAAAGGACAAGAGGAGTGGTTCTCAGGGACTCGTGTTTGTGCCCCACAGAACTCTCCCAATGATCTCCAGATGCTTTCTGATGCGCCTGCTCACCTTCTCTTCTGCCTCCTGCCCCCGGTGCCCCCCACCCAGAATGCCCTGCCTGAAGTGCTTGCTGTCATCCAGGTATGGTAGCCGTGATTTGGGGAAACACTTAGGAATCAAGGATTAAAAAAAATTTTTTTTAAAAAGGAATCAAGGATTAATGGCTCAGTAACTGTGGCATGGTGGGGGAGGTGTTGATTCCCAGTGTGGAGCCAAGTGGCTGGGTGATTCGAGGCAGGTGAGTAGGGTGCGTGGAAGGAAACCACTGCCGACGGAACCCCAAAGCCCCACTGTTGGAGGAGAGGTGAAAGTCGGAACTGGCCTCTCGTATTTTGACCTAGGGCTCCTCCTAAAACAGAACTTGTTTGTTTTCCTCCTTTATTACAAAAGCAATACCTGTACTTCTAAGATTAGAAGATACAGGTTGGAAAAAATAATGTTTTTAATGCCTGGCATGTACTTATGCATTTTTTTCTTTTTTTTTAAAGATTTTATTTATTAGAGAGCACACATGCACACACACACATGCACAGGGGAGGGAGAGGGACAAGCAGATTCCCCGCTGAGCACGGAGCCCGATGTGGGACTCAATCCCAGGAACCTGGGATCATGACCTGAGTTGAAGGCAGATGCTTAAGCAACTGAGCCACCCAGGCGTCCCTACTTACGCATTTCTATTTTTCCTTTTCATAAACGTGAGATCATAGTGTTTTGGAATCTGCATTTTTTTTCAGCGTGTCAGATACTCATAATCTGCACAGTTTAAAGGCTGCATTGCATTTCATTTATGCACACACCATACTGTTTTGAACCATTGTCCTGTTAGACACCGGAGTCCTTGCGAATTTGCACCCTGTCATACAGAGCTGCGGGAGCATCCTGTGTCTTAATTCATGTGCACACATGCCCACCGTGCATGGAGACCGTTTTTCTAGCGTAGTTTTTGCTCTGTGGGCCGGGAGGAAGTCTGTATTCTGCCTTATGAATGAGAGTGTCAGGATGCCCCCAGGGCACAGTCCTGAAACTTCCACTGGAAATGGAGGAATCCGCTGCAGGGTTGAGCCCGAACTAGAGTGGAAACAGCCGGCCTTGTCAGGGAGGCAGCAGCAGAATGCCGATGATGTTCTGTGAGTGGGCTCGATGCCTACGTCTGGCCTCTGTCTGCACTGTCCTACTTCCCCCGTAGGTGTGCCTTGAGGGGGAGATTTCTCGCCAGTCCATCTTGAACAGCCTGTCTCGAGGCAAGAAGGCTTCAGGGGACCTGATCCCGTGGACGGTGTCAGAACAGGTGCCACCCTCTCCCTGACTTGGCCGAGTGAGGGAAGCTGGCGGGGTTGGAGGATGTTTGGTGGCTCACTTCCTGGCTCGTGTCTCCCACACAGTTCCAAGACCCAGACTTCGGCGGCCTTTCAGGTGGAAGGATTGTTCGCATTGCTGTTCACCCGGATTACCAAGGGGTAACGCATCCTCATGCCTCTCCAACTGCTGGGCTTTATTAGCTGCAGCTGTGTTGCTGGCGGCTCCCTAGGGCAGGTGTATTTATTTGGTTGTTTGGATGGATGCCTAGTCAAGGAGTAAGCAGTTCCCGGTACTCCTCTGCTGTGGACAGTTGCCCCAGGGCTAGGGGTTGGTGGGTGGACAGGGTGATTGTATGTGCTTGCTTTTCTTTAGTGAAGATAGGGCACCTGTGAACCTGACCTACTTTCCACAGTTAGCTCCCGTCTCTTAGAAATCCCCACTGAGGAGCCAGCTGTGGAGACGTCCGTTTGGGGCTTGCTGATCTGGGGACCTGCCCTCCTCTTGCTCAGGCTAGATGGTGTGAGAGTGAGGGTCATAGTGTGCTCGTTCTTAGGGTCTCTGCTTTGACCTCACTGGGGGATTTCATCGGTTCTCTGCCAAGTGTAGTTTGACTCGGAATGCAGGCTTTCTGGGAGAGTACAGGGGCGTAGAAGTGGTTTCCACAGATTGAGAACCTGTCTGTTTCCCTCTGTGTTCGCTCACAGATGGGCTATGGCAGCCGAGCCTTGCAGCTGCTGCAGATGTACTTCGAAGGCAGATTCCCTTGTCTTGAGGAAAATGTCCTTGAGACGCCACAAGAAATTCACACCGTCAGCAGCGAGGTAAGCATCTTTTGGCTGAGCTCCTTGTTCCCGGGAGGATGGTTCTCTGGGTCTTCAGGAACATCAAGAACTGCTCAGTGGTCTGGGCTCTTGGAGCGCGAGCAGGTTTCCTCGTGTTTTGGAGAAGCAGCAGCTTCTTGAGGCACTTGAGTTGAGAACCTCAGATCAGCATTATCAGCATCACCTGGATACTAGTTAAAAATGCCAGTTCTCGAGCCTTGCCCCAGGCCTCCGGAGTCAGAGGGTGGGGGTGGGGCCCCGTGATCTGTGGGTCTTAATGAGTTCCCAGGTAATGCGCATGTGTGCCCCAGCTTTGCACCAGACTCCTGCTCGGGTCGCTGGGCCCAGACTAAGGGAAGTTGTGTCTCTCTTGGTAAGATCATTAACGCCATGAACTGCGACAGTTTTTCACATACATTCACTTGATTTTCACAGTGTGCCTGTTCAGGAGGCGGGCAAGGGGCTTGTATTTAAGGGCCAGCTTAGAGGTTTGTCACTGCCCAAGTCACAGAGCCACCTGGTGACAGAGCTGGATCTTCAGGACCCTGTCTCTGTCTCTTCTTAAATGTTTAGGCATTTTGAAACCGTGTGGCTGTTTACCTGAATTCTAGGTTTGGAGCTGTGTGATTTCATGTGTATCCAGGTGTTTGGTGTACTTGGGAATGATCACTGGACCCAGTGGTGTGCCTGTATTTTAAAAACCAGGGAACAAACAACAAAGAAACCTGTCCCAGTTTTGCCAGGTTTAGGTCTGAGCCTGGTTTGGTGGGGGTGCTTGGGAATGTCACTGAGCTCCCTCTTCCTGTGCTGGGTGCACTGTGTTCTCTTCCTGGCATCCTCCAGGCCGTCAGCTTGTTGGAAGAGGTCATCACTCCTCGGAAGGACCTGCCTCCCTTACTCCTCAAACTGAACGAGAGGCCTGCTGAGCACTTGGATTACCTGGGTGTGTCCTATGGCTTGACCCCCCGGCTCCTCAAGTAAGGGTTTGCCTGCCCTCCCTCCCTTACGTCACCCCGTGACCTTGGTGTCCCCAGAATGAGAGTTCTGTGGGTTGTGTGTGTGTGTGCGCCTTTCCAGCTGGTGTGTCTGTCAGCCATCCATTGAATACCCTTCCCGTGTTCATGTGTCAGCCGCTCTCAGAAGGTGCACGCTGCTCTTTTTGTATCTTTGCAGGTTCTGGAAACGAGCTGGGTTTGTTCCTGTTTACCTGAGACAGACCCCGGTGAGTGAGGCAGAGGAGGGGTGTGGGTTTGCGGTTACAGTTGGTGACAAGCCTGTCCTTACACAGGCCCTGGTGCCTCCTCTTGTGCTCTGAGCACGTGTGCCCCTGCCTGCAAGAGGTTTATTCCGATGGACACCGAAACGGCCGTCATCCCTGAAAGGCCTTACTCCCGTGCTGTGCGGTGCACGCCTGGTGTGTGCCTGGCCTTGTGCGCGATTATAAAGTGGCAGAGGTGCACATGGACTTGTTCATCAAATTCTGGAATCCTGCAGCCTGGGGGCCTCTTCGAATAGTACTGTAAAAAGTAAAACCATGTTTTTAGGAGAGGGTTGCAGGTGGGCAGACTCCGATTATAAGCTGGTGTCTGAGGGAGGGATGTAACTGCGTGGCTGACAGAGCCATGGAGATTATGGACGGGGAAGTTACTGACTGGGAGTTCATTAAAAAAATTCATTTATTTACCACCTGCTGTGAGCAAGCTAAGCCACGAAGCTTATTTTCTAATGGGTAGAAATGGGCAACAAGAAAGTGAAGAAAACGAGAACTTTTCAGATCACACTAGGTGCCATGAAGAAAACCAAACACTGAAACTGTAGGGTACTGAGTGGTTAGGCTTCCAAAGGGTGGCCTTTCAAACTGGACCCTGAATGATCAGAGTGGACTGGCTATGTGGACATTCTTGGAGAAAAATGTGTTTCCAAGCAGTGGGTGCAGTGAGTGTGGGGCCTGAGGTGGAAGTGACTTGGTGATTTGAAGGAGGCGAAATAAGGCTGGTGTGGGTCATGGTGGGGCAGCGAGGGTGGGTGGGGACTCTCTTTTCTTCCCATCTGGTCGGAGGAAGGTTTTAAGGAGCTGTGACTGCTGTGTAGACCGTGGACGGTGGTGGCCTGAGAGTGAAGGCAGGGAGGTGGGTGCCCGAGATGGGGCACGGGCTGAAAGGAAGTGGTGAAGACAGACGGAAGTGGCAGAGGCCAGGTATGTCTGGGGTCGAACTGATAGATTGGAGGATGAGTGAACCAGAAGACTTGAGGATAATTCTTGGGTTTTTGGCTTGGGATTCTGGGTGAGAAACTGGAAGATGGCGGTGCTGTTTGCTGAGAAGAGCTGCTGGAGGGGACAGGTCTGGAGCAGACAGTGGGAATGGTCTGGTGCAGTGTGACAGGCTGTCAGATACCTGATGGGAACGTGGGACAAGTGGTTGCCTACAGGAGTCTGGACTCCAGGGAGAGGTTGGGGCTGGACATGGACATTTGGGAGCATGTTCTCAAGAGAACGTGCTCCCTAGGGTCGAGGACTTTGTTTTCTTCACAGCTGTAACCCCAGCACTTAATAGCATCTACCGTGTAGAGTAGTATTGTGTTCAGTAAATACTTTGGTTCAGTGAATGAGTACTACATTTTTAAAGTTATTGAAAACTGAGACTGAAGGTCAGCTGAGAGGAGGGTGCATCCTGGACTCTCCAGCCTTCAGAGGAGTGGGTCAGAGACAGAGGAGAGGCCTTGAGCTGGAGAAGAAAGTAGGGGAAGGTATACAGAAGGCAAGTTTAACCAGTGTTTCAGGAAGGGTGGGGGCGCCTGGGTCGCTCAGTAGGTTGAGCGTCCAACTCTTTTTTTTTTTTTAAGATTTTTATTTATTTATTTGACAGAGAGAGACACAGCGAGAGAGGGAACACAAACAGGGGGAGTGGGAGAGGGAGAAGCAGGCTTCCCGCGGAGCAGGGAGCCCGATGCGGGGCTCGATCCCAGGACCCTGGGATCATGACCTGAGCCAAAGGCAGATGCTTAACGACTGAGCCACCCAGGCGCCCCGAGCGTCCAACTCTTGATTTTGCCTCAGGTCATGATCTCAGGATCGTGGAATCCAGCCCTGCATTGGGCTCTGCGCTAAGCTTGGAGGCTGCTTGACATTCTCTCTCTCCCTCTTCTGGCCCTGCCCCTACAGAGGCCTGTGTGCACATATTCTCTCTCTCTCAAAAAAAAAAAAAAGGAATCTGTGGCTGTGGGAGAGCAGGTAAGCTAAGGATAACTAAATGGCCACTGGTCTTGTTGGCAGTGGTGATTAGAGGGAGAGCAGCTGCTGTAGAGACCAACTGGAGAGAAGGGGAAGTGAGGAAGTAGATGATTTTAGGGGAAGCAAAAGGGGACCGAGAAACCAGGTAGCTGCAGGGACATTGGCATTAAGCGGAGTTTGTCAGATGGAAGATCCTAGAACATGTTTGTTTGCTGCAGGGTATGATCCTGTAGAGATTGCACAAATAGTAGTCCAGGTGACGGGGCTCTGATTGCAGACCTCGAGGAGGCAAGGGGAGTAGGACCCCGAGTGCAGGAGGAGAGGTGACCATCTCCTTCACAGCAACTGGGAAGGCAGAGAATTTGGGCACAGAAGGTGTTGGTCAGTTGGTTGAGTTGTTGTTGGGTGGATGAAGTTCTCTTCTGGTTGCTTCTGTTTTCCCAGGGAGGGGAGGCTGTCAGCTGCGAGAAGGAGTGTTGGAGATTTTATATATATATATATATATAATATATATATATATATATATTTTTTTTTGCACACACAAGGCCAGTATCCAAGGAGTGCCCATTTGAGTGTTTAAAGTGGGCCTGGCGAAGACTGCTGGGTGTTCGGCTGCTTCCATGTGGGCACAGAGCAGCTCCCAGATGGGCTAGGTCCTTGTTGGTTTTGGTTGAGGCTGGGCTATAAGTTTGCTGGGCGGCGGCAAGGAGGGTGCAGAGCATTGAGCTCAGTGTAGACCGTGGTTTATTGCTGTGCTTCTGTACGCCACTCATTTGTGGCGTGGTGTGGGTGTTTTGTTCTGTGAATGCTCTTTGTCGAAATCCATTAGATATTTCTATGGTGTGGGGTCTTGTGGTTGTTATATAATAAAAATTTAAAAACCTGTACCCACTATTTGAGCACCTGAAGAAGCTTGCATTTGTAAGCTGATTGCCAGTATGGGAATTCTAGGTTTGGGGCCCGGCGTTTTGTTGTCAGGTTCCAAAACATGTGGATCGGATCGTGTGGAATTGAAGCTGTAATGACTCTGAGTTCAGAACCTGTCCTGATGTGTGCAAGTGGCTCACCTCCGTGGGTCCAGAGCAGCCCGCGTGCTCGGACAGTCTGAACCGCCCTGCTCCTCCGTGGTGGCTGGCACCTGCTGCGAAGTCACAGAACCGAGTGGCCTCTGACAGCTGTGGGGGAGGTGCAGGCCATGCACGGAGGGCCCTCTCCCAGCTGGGAGGAAAGGCAGGCCCAGGGAGGCACCTCATCTTCCCGCCCTGCCCGCTTGCCCTTCAGCAATGACAGATGCTTCAAAAAAGGGTGCTCTTGGTGCCAAGCAGGCATTTGTGTTTCACAGAATGACCTGACTGGGGAACACTCGTGCATCATGCTGAAGACGCTGACTGATGAGGAGGACGCTGACCGGGGAGCGTGGCTCCCCGCCTTTTGGAAGGGTAAATTGGAGGGGAAGGGGGGCAGTGAGGTAGCAGGCCAGGGGCCCCCACACCTCTGACTGCATGTGGTTGTACTCCACAGACTTCCGCAGGCGGTTCCTAGCCCTGCTGTCCTACCAGTTCAGCACCTTCTCTCCCCCGCTGGCTCTGAACATCATTCAGAACAAGAACATTGGGAAGCCGGCACAACCAGGTGAGCTGCGAGGGCCAGCGCGGAGGGCTGGTGGTGGCAGATCTTAGTATGTTCCGTGGGAGGAGGAGGAGGAGGTGAGGTGAGCGTGGTGGTCCAGGAAGAAGGCTGGCTTAGGAATTGAGGGATGGGTCCTAGGCCTGCAACTCCCACTGACTGCCGCCCCACCCCCGACCCCAGGCCCTGCTCTGCCTTAGGGGCACCAGCACCCATAGTACCTTCCATTTTTATAACAAAACTTTGGAGATATGATCTGACTTCACATGTCAAATAGGGTCATACAGGTAGTTAATTATGGAACTTGATTTAAATCCTGTGAGCTAGCGTAACCAGCTCAGTTCTGAGGCTCCGTCTTCTCATTCATGACCTTGTAATAAGAACGTGCGCCCAACCTTATGTGGCTAACACATGGACAGTGCTTTGGGCATATAAATTGTTTGAATATCTAAAATATTAAAAAGTGGATCCTTAGTATTAATAGCTGTAGGTTTTTTTCTGTTGCTCATTGTGTGTGTCCCTTTTTTTTTTTTTTTTTTTTTTTCTTGGCGATTATATTTTGTTGGAAAAAGTTGTGTTCTTTGAACTGGGCAGAGCATACACTTTCTGTGAAGCTGGGTCCTGAGAAGTGACACAGTGGGGAAGGAGTGTTTCCTTGGTCTGATGTGTTGGCATGGAACTCTGAGCAAGGGGTGCACCCCAGCTTTCCCCGCTCCCTGCGTGGCCTGGAGCTGCCTCCCCCTGTGCAGGGCGAAGGTCAGGGCTGCCCAGGGCCGTGTGTTATGTCGGTGGGCAGGCGCTTTCAGGCGGCTCCTCTCCTGCTCTGGTTCAAGGCCCTGTGGAGGAGCAGCTGTGAGCGTGCCACCTGGGGACCAGTGTGTGTGTGGTCTGGGAATCCCGTCAGACCTCGAGACCTGCCCTGACCTGCCCTGACCTGCCTGGCTCTGTTGCATGTACAGCACTGCGCCGGGAGGAACTGGAAGCCCTCTTCCTCTCCTATGACCTGAAGAGGCTGGAGATGTACTCACGGAACATGGTGGACTACCATCTCATCATGGACCTGATCCCGGCCATCTCCCGCATGTATTTCCTCCACCAGCTGGGGGACCTGTCCCTGTCCGCTGCCCAGTCAGTAGGTTATCTGCTGCTTGTGTGCTGGGTGTTGGCTGGGACGCTCGGGTGCAATTTTGTGCATTTAATTCCTTGCGGTTCTGATAGTTGGGTAGTGTTCTCCCCATTTTACGGGTGGGGACACTTGGACTCGGAAGTCACTCATGTGCCCGGCCATAGCGTGTAGAATAGCTGCGGTCTGAACCCACGCCCTTCCCGCCCCACCATGTCGCCTTGATTCTGACTTGAACTTAGCAGAGGTCAGGGACACCGTGAACTTCTCGTGCAGCTCTGAAGCAGCTCTTGTCAGGATAATCAGTTTGCGGAGTTCAGGAAGGGGGAGTATTTCTTGGTGGTTTCAGTAATGGGATGAA
Organism: Mirounga leonina; assembly: GCF_011800145.1. NCBI lineage: Eukaryota > Metazoa > Chordata > Mammalia > Carnivora > Phocidae > Mirounga > Mirounga leonina. Next base: position 13,379,276 of record NW_023270418.1, read on the forward strand.
AGAGAAGGTGCCGGAAAAGTCCATAGTTCGTACCACATAGCTGTGGTCAAAAGAGTGACTGGTTCTTGGTGCCATTTTAATGGGCAAGGGCCTGTCCTGGTGGCCACATCAGCAGATTTTACATCCTCCAGGCTCTTCTCTTGGGAATTGGCCTACAGCATAAGTCTGTGGACCAGCTGGAAAAGGAGATCGAGCTGCCCGCAGGCCAGCTGATGGGACTTTTCAACCGGATCATCCGCAAAGTTGTGAAGGTAGTATCAGCCAAGGGCAGGGTTTTGGTCAGTTTCAAATACTTTAACAAACTCACTCTCTGCCTTAAGTAGATGTCAATAGATGTTAACATTTCAATTTCTCTCTCTCTCTCTCTC